>NC_091253.1:13700000-14006875 GCF_042477335.2 Ovis canadensis
AACTACCTACATTTTTCAATAAATTCTTTTTCTGAAGTTAAAAACAATGGTTTTTGTTGATTACAACCCAGAATTCTAACTGATATACACTTTAATGACATTCATTCTCTAAGAGTCAACTACATTGTTTCAGATGATCATTGCCCCACACCTGCACTCTGAATCTGAAGGTGAATAGTGTATAACAGTTTCTCTGGTAAATCATAAGTTAACTCTATTGGACTGGAAACCATGATCACTGATATGTTTTTAAAACTATTTAAACAACAAACATCTAATCAATGAACCATGATCATAAGAGCAATTTTCCCTTAAAAACAACAGTATGATTATGAATAAGAATGAATACTTTGATAAACCCAGAAGATTATTCAAACTTATAAGTGAAACTTCTTTTAGTTAAAAATAAGAAATGAAAAGAAATACAAGAAAAAAGTATGGTACTTTAAATTCAGAACCAAGGAATGTCAAGATGAAAAAATGTGTGTAGCAAAAATACAGGGTGAATAATGCATTTACATTTTCCAGTTATAATGCACTTGGTATATTATTGCTTATTCAATTCAAAAATTTTCATATGTTTTTTTAAAAAACAATTATGGAGCATAATGAAATATGTTTTAACATATGCAAATGATATAAATTATAAAAATAGTTCACAAAGGTATAAGTTACACAATCACACTGTCCTATAAAGTTAATTAACATAGTCTATCCAATTATAAATAAAAATATACCTCTAGTATTCTGAAAATAAGCAACTGTTTTAGCTGTTCCTCTAGATAGTCATTTGTTCATTTATTAGCAGCAGAGGCAATAACACAATGCTAAAAATAAACATGCATCAATTTTACAATACATATTTACAAAAGCCTTCTATCACAACTGGTAAATGCAAATAGACCTATCTATCTATCCTTAGTACATTATCATTTTCACAAGTAAAACAGGAAAGGAAAATAGTGAATTTAATGCTATTCAGCACCTTGAGTAAAGTCAAGAGACTTAACATCTCCATATATCAAAACATTTGCATCTGTGTCACCAAACATGTAAAGTTAATTATTTTGTTCCATGAATTATTATATTTACATTACTCTTTAGTTCAACAAATTTTAGCAATATTTAAAAATTATCTAAATTCATAAAAGTATTTCATAAATTTCAACATTTAATTATTATGTACATACAAGGAAGTCCATGAAAAATGTAAAGAAATGTACTCAGAAAGTTCAAGCAACATTACCAAATTTAGCAAAATTCCAACCAAATCAAGGCAGAGGGCATTCAAACATTCAAAAAATCTCTAGATGCTGCTAACATGAACATGAAAAGTTCCAGTAATAAAAGTCAATATGAGAAATAATGTTGAAATCACCTGTAGAAAATATATTTTAATAGGCATGACAGATGTTTACTAGCCACAGTAATAATAACTTTTTATAGAAAACTTTTATAACATTGTCATATATGAACTACCCGGTTTGAGAGGGCAAAATAGTTGATTTCAAAAAATATATTTTAGCAGCCATAACTTTATTTCCAGTTAAACATAGTAAAATGTTAAAAGTAAAATTTATGACTAACTAAATAATACCCCCATAGTAGAAAATTTAAAATCCCATGCTATTCTAGCAATTCAGTTCAGTTCAGTCACTCAGTTGTGTCTGACCCTTTGTGACCCAATGCACTACGATACACCAGTCTTCCCTGTCTATCACCAACTCCCAGAGCTTCCCTGTCTAGCACGTTGAGTCAATGATGCCATCCAACCATCTCATCCTCTGTCGTCCCCTTCTCCTCCTCCCTTCAATTTTCCTAGCATCAGGGTCTTTTCCAAGGAGTCAGCTCTTCATATGAGGTGGCCAAAATACTGGAGTTTCAGCTTCAACATCAGTCCTTCCAATGAACACCCAGGACTGATCTCCTTTAGAATGGACTGGTTGGATCTCCTTGCAGTCCAAGGGACTCTCAAGAGTCTTCTCCAACACCACAGTTCAAAAGCATCAATTCTTCGGCGCTCAGCTTTCTTTATTGTCCAACTCTCACATCCATACGTGACTACTGGAAAAACCATACCTTTGACTAGATGGACCTTTGTCAGCAAAGTAATGTCTCTGCTTTTTTAATATGCTGTCTAGATTGGTTATAGCTTTTCTTCCAAGGTGCAAGCGTCTTTTACATGGCTGCAGTCACCATCTGCAGTGATTTTGGAGTGATTCCAGCAATAATGGCCTTTAATATGATGTGTCTGATGTAAAGATTGCGGAAAGCCAATAATAAAACAATCACACATACATATGGGCTTAAAGTTTCACTGAAATACTTATGTAGCAAAATATATGAAAAAGTAATAGAAAAGTAAAAAGATGAAATTAAAAAATATTGCACAGGCACATTACCTAGAAAGTAAAGTTGATGTTTAAAAAGCTCTAAAGATGGATGATATAAATTATCTTCCATATAAAAAGGTATAAATATTTCTTAGAACTTATCAGCATCTATAGTTTATTATAATAGATTATCTAAATCATTGTTGAATGAGGTAATTGTCAAGTCTCTACCAATGTTTTTAATTCTATTGGAAATATTTGAGGGCAGCAACCAGAAAGAATTTCTCTAAAAATATTTCTGAATCCAGAACAGCTATATGTGCAGCTCTGCCAATGAGTGAATCAGCTGTATTGGGCAATGCATTGATGACATTATATCGAACCAAGTTACAGTCCTTGCTTTGCAGAACTGGGCGAAGTAAGTTGTGGATCATTTCTGAATAGATCTGTCCTATGGGACAAATATAAAAAAGGAAAATCAGTTCACAAAAAGAACTGAAAAAAATTCTTCTCCAACTTTTATATAATTTAAAACATTTAGTTACATTATTTCCATTTAAAGCAGAAAAATGTCTTTTAAAAGGATTTTTTGCTTGAATATAATTTTTGAGACTATTGTAGAGAAAATATAAATGATCACATTTTAGCCAACTAAAATAACAAATTTATTATACAGTTTTTATCAACTTGATATTAATTAAAAATAATGAATATAATAGAGCAAATAGTTTTCTTCAACATGAAGTCTCTTAACAACTGTAGAGCAGCCATGATGAGACATTCTGACAAGACTAAATTTAAAACCTGAGTCTAGAGCAAACACTTTAAAAAAGTTTCCATAGCAGTTAACATTATTCCATATATTTCCAAATTATTTTGAGAAAGAATAGTAACTTTCCATAATCAGAAGAACAATTTGAGTTAGCTCAAAGATCAAACAGAATTCTTTTTATTTTTTGGCCTGGAGGTTTATTTAATGCTTGGTTTTGGTTTTAATTTCAAAGCTGTGTTCCTTTCTCTCTTTCTGGTTAATTCTTACAATGGATTTATTGAGAGCATGCAAAGCATAAATAATAAAGTTTACATACATATACACATAAAAGCACAAACTGCCTTAAAAGGGGCAAGACCATTTTTAATGCTCATACATTACTTCATTATTAACAGATGAGTGCTAACATATATCCATCAAACATGAATTTTAGGGATGAAGGTTTTAAATTTCAGAGAAGAGGAAGGATGTAGTCTGGAGGAATGATGAGAAGGGAATAGTATACAGAAGTATATTTGGAGAAAGAAGAGAGACAAGTGTTTAAAAGAGGGATTAATATCATACAGATTTACAAAAAAGGTTTTAAAAATTTCTTTTTAAAATTGAAGTATAGTTGATTTACAGCATTATATTAGTTTCAAGTATACATTGATTCTATATTTTCATAGCTTATACTCCATTTAAAGTTACTATAAAATATTGGCTACATTCCTTGTACTGTATATTACTGTGTCTTCTCAGGTAGTATCAGTGGTCAAGAAGCCCCCTGCCAATCCAGGAGACATAAGATACATGGGTTCGATCCCTGAGTTGGGAAGATCCCCTGGAGGAGGGTATGGCTACTCTCTCCAGTATTCTTGCCTGGAGAATCCCATGGACAGAGGAGCCTGGTAGGCTAGAGTCCATAGGGTCACAGAGTTAGACACAACTGAAGCGACTTAGCATGCATGTATAGTCTTATAGTTTGTTTTACACATAGTAGTTGGTATCTACGCATGTCTTGCCCCTCCCCCATCCTTCTCCCCAGTGGTAATCACTAGCTTGTTCTTTGTAGCTGTGAATTTGTTTCTTGTTATATTTAATCATTTGCTTTATTTTTTAGATTCCACAAATAAGTGATAACACGTTGTATATTTATCTTTCTCTGACTTATTTCACTAAGCATAATGCTTCTAGGTCCATCCACGTTGTTACAATGGCAATATTCCATTCTTTTAAATGGCTGAGTAATATTCCACTGTATATATGTATCACATCTTCTTTATCGATTCATCTGTTAATGGACACAGGTTGCTTCCATATCTTGACTACTATAAACAATGCTGCTATGACTATTGGGTGCATATATCTTTTGGAATTAGTGTTTTCTTTCTCTTTGGCAATATACCCAGAAGTGGAATTACTGGATCATATGGTAGTTCTATTTTTAATTTTTTGAAGAAACTCCATATTGTTTGCCACAATGGCTGAATCAGTTTACATTCCCACTACAAATATATAAGGGTTCCCTTTTCTCCACATTCTCACCAACATTTATTATTGTGATCTTGATTTGCATTTCCCTGATGATTAGCAGTGGTGAGCGGCTTTTCATGTACCTGTTGACCATCTGTATGTTTTCCTTGGAGAAATGTCTGTTCAGGTGTTCTGCCCATTTTATAATCGGTTTGTTTTTGTTTTTGATGTTGAGTTGTATGAGCTGTTTATATAATTTGGTTTACTGGTCACATCATTTGCAAGTATTTTCTCCCATTCAGCAGGTGGTCTTTTTGTTTTTTTGATGGTTTCCTTTGCTGTGCATGAGCGTTAACACTGAAAGTTTTATTTAGGTCTCATTCGTTTATTTTTGCTTTTGTGGCTTCTTTACCACTAACGCCACTTAGGAAGCCCATTGAGAGGAGACAGATGCAAATACTGCTATGACTTGTGTCGAATAGTGTTCTATTTTTTTTTTTTGCCTATGTTTTCTTATAGGACTTTTATGGTTTCTGATCTTGTATTTATATCTTTAATCCATTTTGAGTTTAATTTTTTATATGTTGTGAGAAAATGTTCTATTTTCATCTTTTTACATGTAGCTGCTTAGTTTTTCTAGTACCACTTATTGAAGAGATGATCTTTTCCCCACTGTATGTCTTTGCCTCTTTTGTCACAGATTAACTGACCATAGGTGTGTGGGTTTATGTCTGGGGACTCTATTCTGTTCAGTTGATCTCTGTGGCTGTTTTTTGCCAGCACCATGGTGTTCTGAGTACTGTAGTTTTATAGCATAGTCTGAAGTCAGGGAGTGTGACTTTCCAGCGTGGCTCTTTTTTTTTTTCCCCTCAAGATTGCTTTGTTTATCTGGGATCTTTTTTGGTTCCATATATGTTTTAGGATTATTCATTCTAGTTCTGTGAAAAATGCCACTGTATGTTGATGAGGATCATTTTGAACCTGTAAATTGCCTGGGGGCAATAAAATAGACATTTTAACAGTGTTAATTCTTCTAATCCATGGATATCTTTCCATTTCTTTCTATCATCTTCAACTTCCTTCATCAGCGTTTCATAGTTTTCAGAATATAGGTCTTTCATCTCATTGGTTAAGTTTATTTGTAGGGATTTTGTTTTTGATGCAATTTCAAATAGGACTGTTGCTTTCTCTTTCTTACAGTTCATTATCAGTGTATAGAGAAAAGCAAATAGTATCATGACATCTGCAAACAGTAACAGTTTTAGTTCTTCTCTTCTAGTTTGGATGACTTTTAATTTTTTTTCTGTCTGATTGCTATGAGTTTTACTTTTTAGTCGCTCAGTCATGTCCGACTCTTTGCGACTCTGTGCACTGTACCATGCCAGGCTTCTCTGTCCTTTATCATCTCCTGGAGCTTTCTCAAACTCATGTTCATTGAGTTGGTAATGCCATCCAACCATTTTGTCCTCTGTCATCCCCTTCTCTGCCTTCAATCTTTCCCAGCATCAGGGTTTTTCCCAGTGAGTTGGCTCTTCGCATCAGGTGGCCAAAGTCTTGGAGCTTCAGCCTCAACATCAGTCCCTACAATGAATATTCAGGATTGTTGTCCTTTAGCATTGACTGGTTTGATCTCCTTGCAGTCCAAGGGACTCTCAAGAATCGTCTCCAAACCCACAGTTCAAAAGCATCAATTCTTCAGCACTCAGCCTTCTTTATGGTCCAACTCTCACATCCATACATGACTACTGGAAAAATCATAGCTTTGACTACAGGGGCCTTTCATCTGATTGGTTAAGTTTATTCCTAGGGATTTTGTTTTGGATGCAGTTTCAAACAGGACTGTTTTCTTGCTTTCTCTTTCTTACAGTTCATTATCAGTGTATAGAAAAGCAAACAGTATCATGACATCTGCAAACAATAACAGTTTTACTTCTTTTCTTCTAGTCTGGATGACTTTTACTTCTCTTTCTGTCTGACTGCTATGAGTTGTTGTTTTTCAGTCACTCAGTCATGTCCGACTCTTTGTCGGTAAAGTAATATTTCTGCTTTTAAATGTGCTGTCTACGTGCGTCATAGCTTTTCTTCCAAGGAGCAAGCATCTTTTAATTTCCTGGCTGTAGTGATTTGGAAGCCCAAGAAAATAAAGTCTGTCAGTGTTTCCACTGTTTCCCCATCTATTTGCCATGAAGTGATGGGACCAGAGGCCATGATCTTAGTTTTCTGGCCTTTCAATACTATCTGAATAAAAGTGGCAAGAATGGATTTATTCCTCTGAGAGGAAATGCTTTTAGCTTTCACCATTGAATATGAAGTTAGCTTTGGGTTTTGTTTCCCATAAATGGGCTTCATTATGTTGATATATTCTCTTTATACTCACTGTGGCGAGTTTTCACCATGAATGGATGGTGAATTTTGTCACACTTTTTCAGCATCTACTGAGATGATCGTGTGTTTTTTATCATTTGTTAATGTGATGTATCACATCAATTAATTTGCAGATAATGAACTATCCTTGCATCCCTAGGATAAGTCCCACTTTTGATTTGTGATCCCTTTAATACATTGCTGAATTTGGTTTGCTAATATTTTGTTGAGGATTTTTGCTTCTATGTTCATCAATGATACTGGCTTGTAATTTTCCTTTTTTGTAGTGCCTTTGTCCAGTTTTGGTATCAGGGTGATGCTGGCTTTGTAGAATAATGTAAATCTTTCTTCACATTCAATTTTTAGAATAGTTTGAGGATAGCTATTACCTCTATTCAAACTTTTGGTAGAATTTACCAATGAATCTGTGTGATCCTGTATTTTTATTTGTTGGGAGGGTTTTTTTTTTCTGATTAAATTCCACTGCTCAAATTATGTTCATATTTTCTATTTTCATATTTCATATTTTCTATTCATATTTCATATTTCATATTTTCTATTATATTATGTTCATATTGTGGAGATTTTACATTTCTAGAAATGTATCAATTTCTTTTAGGTTGTCCATTTTATTGGTGTATGATTGTTCACAGTCTCTTAGGATCTTTGTATTTTTGTGGTGTCAGATGTTGTAACTATTCTGCTTTCATTTTTCATTTTATTTGGTCCTCTCTTTTTTTTCTTGACTTGTCTGCTTGCTGCCAACAAGTATAGTTACTTTACTCTTTGACTAACAGTAAAGCATTGCCAAACAGGCAGCATGACCTTTACTGCAACCACCAATCCCAAGAAACCAGAGGAAACTGAAGCATAAATTACTTCTGAAGCAGTAAAATGGAGAAGCATTTGTAATTATATGAAAAAGGGATTTCAAAAGAACAACTACTGTTGTTCTTACATCTTACATGGCAGAAGAAAACAAATGAAAGAAAATGGAGAAAGGATAGCTGTTACTATCAGCAGGTGGAAAAGGAAGTCAGAGGAAAGCAAGGACAAGAGAAAGCAGAGAGAACATGAATGCAAGAAAAATTTGGGAGAGACTCATATGTAGACAGAACTCTCTTAAATATTTCTAATTTACTTCATTACCTGACTGTTTGTCCTTCAAAGCTGTCTTGCACATTTCAATGCGGGCAGAATGATAAGGAACATAGCGATCTTGCAGAGATCCCACTAATACAACATTTCTGAAGTAGTGAAGCCCTGTGAAGAAAAAAATACTGAGTTACAGTGCAATAATTAACCAGATTTTAAGTAACTTACTAGTATCATATTAAGTGACCATACATGTACTTTCTCAGTAGTATTAAGTTTATGCCTTTTTAAGTACCTGATGAATTCCTTCTCCAAATTTCTAGGTATTCTCTACCAAAACTGCCAGTTTCATTTACGTAGTTTATGTGCTGATATGAGAACTGTGTGTCTGCACTGAGAGAGGGCAAGGGTTGTGGTATGGGGGTGAGGGAGGAACTGGATATGTGGACTGAAATTTTACCATAGTGTTCTTATTTCATAATCTTATTTCCAAAGGATATTCATCAATATTCAGAATTATTTCCCAAGGTAACAAAAATACACTCTTCCATAAAAACAAAACACTCTGTACAAAATCATTTAAAGCTGACTTTTTACTTTAAGTTTGCATTTGACCCTTGCCCAATATTACTTATATTTTCTCCTTATTTAAGCATGATGTCAAGATGATAAATACTTTGAATTTTTAATAAAAAATTTTATGATCCATTCAATAGACTTTTTAATTAGGTCTATTTAAATTTTTTAATTTTTCAGTAAACTAGGTGAATTTAGGGCTTTTGTCCTTGGGATGCTTTGCTAAATAACTCATTTAAATACTGAAACTACATTCCTGACCACTTTAATACTAGTGATGTTCTAATTTTACTATCTGGCTCAGATCAGTAAATACAAAATCAAATTTTATGTGATTAATTAAATAAGGTACAAATAGATATTAGTAACACATTATAATTGGTTATTTTGTACATAAAATTTTGTTTTGGAATGTTCCAGAATAAAATTTTGATACTTTTTGTGCCCTGAAATTCAGATTCTTAGAGACAGTCGATTGTGGGGACTACTGTGGATCCAGAATATAAAAAGCCTTCATAGAAGCTCCCTGTCTTCCCTGGAATTTAAGGACCCTAATGATGAGAAGAGTTTAGACTGACACACAGCCAGGTGAAATGGTATATACCTTCTGTGCCAAATGTAAGGTCATCATCCCTTCTTTTGTCTATGAGAAGATACTACTTTGTGGCCACTTGAATATATAAAATTCTAGGAATGTAAGTGAAATAACAGAATGGCTATAATAGGAATTAACTCAGTTGCATAAACATTTTAAAAATTATATTTTAGAAAGATTAAGAAAAAAATTTCCCCTTCATTCTCACATTTCATGAGACAAATTCATTTCCCTCTGACATTATTTGAAACCAGTGTCTTCACTGGCACAACTCTGGGAATCATCTGTGTGAACTAAGCAGAGGTCTTCAAGCTGGCATACACTTACCCTTTGGGGTAATTTAAGACTCCATGGGGCAGATGAACATTTACATCTTTAAGAAAACTGGTTTCTAGATCCCAGCTTCCATATGAGCACTTTTCTAAAAATGATTTTTCCTTCTCCTACCTTATGAGAGAAAGATATTTCTCCAATCTATTTCAGATCTTCTCATGGTACATACCCAGGGAGAATCAAGCCAAAAATGAATGAAGTCTTATTTTCTCTTACAAAAAGTTTGATAGATTGTTTGACAGTTAAGAAATGACTGTGTCAATTAGATGTCACGGCACATATTTCCCACAAATGAAATGAGCTAAATTTATAGCTCTAAATCTTTACATTTTTATGAAAATACAATTATAGTAAATGTATACTACCTCACATGCCAGAAAATATATCCCTCGCAACTATTTAAAATTATAGAAAATAGTTGTAGGTATCACTATAAATATATACAAGGGGATACAAACTGTTTCAAAATTCTTTTAAGGGGTCAACAAGCCAAAAAATGTGAAAGCCACCATCCCATGGCACATCATTTTCACTTCTAACCCAGTTAGGTGCTGTGCTTCCTAAATCTGACGCTCTGAACTGAAACTTTATCCTGAGCTGCATGAAACCAGCCATGTAATAGCACAGTTGGCTTTTTCTATTACCTAACATGTGTGTCCTCTGTAAAGGCAACCACACTGCACAGCTCTGGGGGCATCACTCCCATCACATTGACAGGAATGATGCTGCACAGCCTGTGGCAGCCTTGCTCAATAACGGTCATTTCTGTACTTTTTCTTAAAACACCAGCATCTTTTAAATTTTTACCAGTATGTAAAATATTACATCTCTCTCATGTTAAAAAGAGTCACTCATTCAACAAATCTGTCCTTGGACTTTATGCTCCCTTCCAATTACCACCCCATTTACTGGCACTGTATTTCTATAGTTTATATTATAAAAATTATAGTCATTAAATTAAAATTTAAGTATATTTTCCCACATAGTCACTCTTTGCAGAGATTCTGCTGTGTTTCTACAGAAATAATGGCATTCGGGCTCAGAATCACTGCTTTAGATGATTTAGACCCTTTAGAGGAGCGCTGGTGTCTCCTAGGTTCAGGCAGCTCGGTGGAGTGAAAGTATGCAAACCAAGAAGAGGGGGTGTTCAAGAAACCCTTACGCTCTTTGATTCCATGATGATAAAATAAATACAATCAAAGACACTAACATTGATATAGATACACAATACTGTTGTATTTTAAAATGTGATTTCCAAGATAGCACTGTACTTTAAAAAGGCACTGTACTTTAAAAATGCATTTTAAATTGAATTATTTTAATAACATGTTTTCAACAACAATGTATTTTTTACTGATAATGAGCATCCTATATGGAAGGCCTGCTTTTTGCATTAGCCAAGTGAAACAGACTCTGGCCCCTTTTTTGAGTCTTCTGTTTCCATTCCTGTGTAGCAGTGTTGGCTGGAGAGGGCAAAAGCTCAAAGAGAAACATGCTGGTCCCCGAGGTGCAGTGCTGGTGGGAATCACTGCAGCACTTCATCTGAGCAAAGTCCAGCTGATGGACACATCTCAGGGCTGTGTTTGGGGAGCCTTGTACTGTAGGTTCATCCTCTGTGCACCTGCACTGACTCTACCTGCTCAAAGACAGCCTTGTCCACTGACCTTCACTCAGCTCAAGGTGACTAATTCTTGGTTGAAAAGTTACCTCTAACTTGGTAAAGTAATACTCTTTTCCCATCTGTAGAATGAGACAGTTTAACTAGAAACATTTCTAAATATTTTAGCTGCTTTTCAGGATTGCCATGAAAAAGATAAAAAGTAAATGTTCAAAATTTTTCTAGACTGTATAATTACATGACTTATGTATGAGTGAACATTGTAATAGTAAATTTCATCTTCATTATTTTAGTCTTCCTGATACTTTTGACTGCTCATTTGTTTTTCCTGAAAAATTTAATGAGCTTTAAAGCAATTCACTGGAGAATCCCATGGATAGAGGAGCCTGGTGGGCTATAGTCCATAGGGTCATAGTCAGATATAACTGAAGTGACTTAGCACTCATGCACAAAGCAATTCATATTGACTCATCTCTGTTTATTTTCTGGAATTGACAAAAATAGCTGTTTTGAACTGGTGGTTTTGCACCTCAGGGAACATTTAGTAGTGTCCAGAGACAATGCTGTTTCTCACAAGCAGGGGCTAGGACATGAGGGGCTAAGGTATGTGTGCACTATTTATTGGGCAGAGACCAGGGATGCTGCTAAACGTCCTACAATGCACAGGACAGACTGACAACAAAGAACATTCCGCCCAGAACATCCAAAGTGCTGAGGGGTTGAGAAATCCTATGCTTTCTAAAGGGACATATTCTACACAATATTAAACTGTTCTTATTTTTACTCATTTATTTTAAACACATTTGAAAGAATTCGCTTCTTAAAATGTGAGTTGATATTGATGCTTTCCTATACTTTCAGAAACAATACTAATGTTAATTACAAATCAAATCATACCTATTATTACACGTCTCTGTAATCTGCTGTAAGAAAAAATTATTTTGTGCCAAAGTGGTACTGCAAGAGACTTCTTTAATTGTTACATTTTATTTGTCAGAATTCAACAGCTGGTAAAGAGAGTCTAAGCAGATGTATTTAGGAAGATCTTAAAATAAGGATATTTTGTTTCTGAAATTCTAACAATGGATAGTTTGTTCTTTGGCTATTTTTGAGGCCTCATCATGGAATGCTGGGACCATCCCAACTCTTCTTTCTCTGTGATGCTGACCATTCAGTACCACTGTCACCTAATCTACAGTTTACCTTCCACATTGCTCTAGTTCTAGCTTTTGATTAAGGAAAGTTATTACCCAATGATATGTTGCAGAGATAAAAAGACTGTTTCAAAATGAAGACCCATGGGGGAGGCCTTGCTTAAATAAAAAAGGGAAGAGGGTAGGAGTCTGATTTTGCTTTAGACAGGTGATTTTAGGCTTTCTCAAAAGAACAGGAAACTGGCCATTCAGAAGAAACAGAAGCAATAATCGGACCAAGGCATCCGAGACTTTGTATTTAGCTTTAGCAAAGTAAAGTATAACAGAACAGTTATCACCAGGGCTCCTGTTTAAAAATACCTGAGAATGGCATACTGGCTAAGTAAATCAGTTAAGTACATGCTGCTCTATGTTTTCCTGTTTATTAATATTTACTTAAAGTTTCTGATGTGAACCCATCTATTTCTATCTTGTGAGTAAAGAATTATATGTACATATATAGGTGTAGAGGTTTCCTAGGAATTGACTACTCATATTTCATTGAGATGATCCAAAAAAAAAGGGGGGGGGAACATAGCTTGGAGAGACTTGCTCCAACTTCTATGACAATATTATAAGTTAAAATCAATTAATGAATATTTGTTGATATTTAAAACTAAAATTAGAAAAACCTTCTCAAACTCTTGAAAGCACACATTCCTGGCTTAGCATGCCTGCTCCGGCCATGTGGGCTGCTACTGGGTGGTGTGCAGCGGCAGGGGCTAGGCCACTTCTCGTGTCTGTGTCTCAGCTGCAAAGGGAGCAACGGGGCTCCTACATCACAAAGTTAAACACATTCACAGGTATGACATGCCAGTACTTTAATAAGGCATTTGAATAATTTTCTAGCTAGCAATATTGACAGTTCTGCTAAAAAAACTCCCCAAACAGATTTATCAATCCATAATACTATTTTAGTTCAGGTACTTCTTAATGTAGAGGTGTTTTTACTAATTAATATTTACTGAGTTTTGTATTATTCAGAATGCTGATTATTTTACATGAATTATCTTGTTTAACCTTTAACAGTCTTGTGAGAACGACAGTATTATTCCCATTGTACCACTGGAAAAACTGAGTGTTATTTAGATTAAGTAAACTTGTCAGTGTTTCTGCTAAAATTAGAATCTACGTGTGCTTTCAAAGTTTGGCTCCTAAACAGTGCTGGTACAACCAGAGAGGAGATGAAAGTCCTGCCACACATTATAAGGCAAATAATAAATCAGTAACTTGTAAGCAAAATTATAACTAATTCTTAGAAAAGAATTCAAGTGCAAAAGATCTATTCAGATCTACAAATAATTATGAAGTAACGTAAATATCTTTTCAGAGGGGAATGCTATAGGTTACAGAATGTTTACAGTAAAATTTTACAGTTATACTCTCTCTTGTGTTTTTATGTTGCTATTATTTTTCTTGTTTTCACTAAGTTGTGTCCAACTCTTTTGCGACCCCATGGACCGAGGCCATCAGGCTCTTCTATCTATGGGATTTCTCAGGCAAAAACACTAGAGTGGGCTGCCATTTTCTTCTTGAGGGGATCTTCCCAACACAGGGATTATACTTGCATCTCCTGCACTGTAGCCAGATTTTTTTACTGCTGAGCCACAGGGGAAGCCCTGCTATTATTACTATTGCTAATTACATGTTACTTTGTAAAATGCAGTATAAATACACAGACCCCAGGGAACATTTACATTCAGTTTTGCCTTTCATATATTTCCTACCCTGTTCCATCACTTCACGACAAATAGAAGGGGAAAAAGCAGAAGCAGTGACAGACTATTTTCTTGGGCTCAAAAATCACTGTGGATGGTGACTGCAGCCATGAAATTAAAAGACTCTTGCTCCTTGGAAGGAAAACTATGACAAACCTAGACAGTGTATTAAAAAGCAGAGACATCCCTTTGCCAATAAAGGTCCATACAGTTAAAGCTATGGTTTTTCCAACAGTCATCATGTACTGATATGAAAGCTGGACCATAAAGAAGGCTGAGTGCCAAAGAATTGATACTTTCGAACTGCAGTGCTGGGGAAAACTCTTAAGAGTCCCTTGGACAGCAAGGAGATCAAACCAGTCAATCAACTCTGAATATTCACTAGAAGGACTGATGCTGAAGCTAAAGTTCCAATATTTTGGCCACCTGAGCCAACTCATTGGAAAAGACTCTGATGCTAGGAAAGATCGAAGGTCAAAGGAGAAGTGGGCAGGAGAGGATGAGATGGGTAGAGAGAACAACTGTCTCAATGGACATGAATTTGAGCAAACACCTCAGGAGACAGTGGAGGACAAAGGAGCCTGGCATGCTGCAGTCCATGGGGTCACGAAGAGTCAGACACGGCTTAGTGACTGAACAACAAACCTTGTCAGCAGCAGTAGGACAAACTCCATAGCTACACGCAACGGTTCTAGTCAGTCTAAGTTTTTCCACATGAGAACTATGTGATCTTGTAAGAATATCTTGTGATTTTGTGAATCAAGCACACATTTCTGTATACTGTGAATAACTCATTACTTTGTACCCTTAGAAACAAAATCATAAAACTTCACCGAAAAAAGAATCTTTCTTTCACGGATTCTAATAACCAATAACACATGAAATAACCATTTCCAATTATCTTCCTCATATTCATAATAGTATTTAAGGCAGAATCCTGAAAAGGATAAAATAAGACTCAAATGAAGTGCACTGTATTCAATGACTAAATCTGCCTGGTGTTCATATCAGATGTTTCAAGAGCAGGAGGAGGACATGGTGATAGGGATGAAGATGAAAAATAGATTTAAAAGGCTAGGGCTTAAGTTTACTAGTTTAACTTACTTAAGAAACATGGGTTTGATTTTCAGCTTACCATACAACATTTGACCTGCTTTTGGATACTGAACATAACATTGAAAAGATCACTGATTTAATGGCTTTGTAGCCAACACCCTACTGGGAAGAACTATGCTAAGTGGTTCTTGAGGGTACTGTAAGTAGTATTGAGGGCACATGTAGGGGGGTGGGTGGGAAAGGGTTGTCATGACAGATCCCACTCAGGGAAAAAAGGCCAAGAGACATAAAGATGACTGACATGAGATAAGCTGTAATGAGTATAATAAAAGTGGTACATATGTAACGTTAGAGCAGCTCACAGATGACACTCAACTCGGGATGTGGTAAACACAAAGAAGTAGGATCCACCACAGATGACACTGAGATGTTTCACACCAAGTCATCCAGAGGACAAGTACCATTTAGAAAAGGTTGAAAGAAGAGGAAGCAGCAGAAGAAAACACGTTCAGTTTCAGACACATTTAGTTTGAAATGTAAGCACAGACATCTATCAGGTAAATGAGGACTGGAATGAGGGCTGTCCAGAGACAGAAGACTCAGGATATGAAGGTATATACTGGGTACTAGTTGTGCGTGACTCTCTGCAACTCCATAGACTTTAGGCCACCAAGCTCCTCTGTCCATGGAATTCTCAAAGCAAGAATACTGGAATGGGTTGCCATTCCCTTCTCCAGGGGGTTTTCCTAATCCAGGGATTGAACCTGGGTCTCCTGCATTGCTGACCGATTCTTCACCATGTGAGCCACCAGGGAAGGAACATTAAATCAGACAAGGCATCAAGGAAAGCTCTGGATAGGTGATGGTGTGGAGTATAATTTCAGAGAATGAAGACGATTAGTTCTGCAAAGATGTGCAGTCACAGTGAGGAATGGTGGTAGAAAAAGCAGGGAACGTGGGAAGCACAAACATGTATGACGTGACTACAGCAAAGGAAGAGTGTGTTCAAAGAAGACAGGGTATTACAGCGACAGAACGAAAAACTGGTTGAAATTTCAGGGTAGAGTGTAGCCACGTGTGGTTTCACAGTGGAGTGGAATGGAACGTTACCAGAGTTGAGAAAGGCTCTTTAATGCCTGATAAACCATTTAAAGAGCTGCTTGTGGAATTATCAAATTGATGCCAGGATTAAGCATATTAAGATCCCAAAAATATATTTTCCTAAAGCATAACTGTGCAGTTAATATTTGTCAATGAACTCCTACCAAAGTTCTCAATGACCATGCAAGGAGGGACCAGGCAGGAGGTCATCATAACTTAAGAAGGCAGCGGAGCCTGGGTGGGATAAGCCTCACAGGAAGCAGTTTCATGTGACGGTGGAGGAATAACTGCTGTGCTGGGATGGAGAGCAAGAGGACGCGCTCCCCGTCCAGGTGCGCCTCAGTAACAAGAAATCAGAGGTCCAGCTGCTTCTACAACAAAGGTGGTACAGTGTGGCCTGTGTGATCTGGACTGTTGCCTTTTTTACTTTTTTCATAAACAAAATTTGTTTGAAACGTAGCCACACTCACTCATCAGCTCATGTGTTGGCTATAGCTATTTTTGTGCTACAATGCTATGTTGAGTTGTTGCAACTGAGACCCCACGGACTACAAGCCAAAATGTGTACCGTCCAGCCTTTCAGCGAAAAAGTGCGCCACTCCTCTGCTCAGTCACCAGGGGGAGCAGGGAGCTGGGGACTGCAGGCTGGGGAACTTTCTGCAGGAAGCAGAGATCACGGTCTGTGCAGAAGACACAGATGAATGCAGTCTGTTTTCTGCAAGTGGAGATTTCAAAGGACACTGGAAAGAGCGTGCCGGGAACACACGAGTACGAGGATAAGCCAGGGAGAGACGAAAGGTCAGAGGTGAGGTCACTTAGAGAGAGTGAGACTGGATGGGGAGAGACCAGCTGGGGACTTCTAGGAGTAAAAGTTTAGAATATTCATGCAAGATAGGGAACATATTTAATAACTAGTTAATGCCCCCTGATAGCTCAGTTGGTAAAGAATCTGCCTGCAATGCAGGAGACCCTGGTTTGATTCCTGGGTTAGGAAGATCCACTGAAGAAGGGACCACTCCAGTATTCTTGGGCTTCCCTTATGGCTTAGCTGGTAAAGAATCCACTTGCAATGTGGGAGACCTGAGTTCAATCCCTGGGTTGGGAAGATCCCCTGGAGAAGGAAAAGGCTACCCACTCCAGTATTCTGGCCTGGAAAATTCCATGGACTGTATAGTCCATGGGATCACAAACAGTTGATAGAACTGAGCGACTTTCACTTTCTTTCACTTAATGAGAGATGATTAACCAAATTCATCCAGTGGCCAGAATTTGCAGAACGAACAACTACTAATAGTTTGAAAGTGAAAATGTTAGTTGCGTACTCGTGTCTGACTCTTTGTGACCCCACAGACTGTAGCCTCTATCCATGGAATACTCCAGGCAAGAATACTGGAATGAGTTGCCATTCCCTTCTCCAGGGGATCTACCTGACCCAGGGATCAAACCCAGGTCTCATGCACTGCAGGCAGATTCTTTACCATCCGAGCCACTGGGGAAGACCCGAGAATACTAGAGTGGGTAGCCATCAGTTTCTCACATTTTCCAGAAATACTTATAATAATAAAGTAAAAAAATACGTGGCAGTTTAAAACAAGGGCTGAAGATTGGGGTTGGGGGCACCTAGAAGCACATGAACCTAGTTCAAAAACTAACTCATGGTATGAATTATAAATGCTAAAATTTTTAGGATAATCTCAGACTAGCTGTGCAATGCACAAGAAATAAATACAATCATATAAAAAATTAAATCATGCTATCAATTGTTTGCTTTTGTGAGTTAATTTCATTAAGAAATTACAACCAATTGATAGTTTTTTAATCACCAGAAACACATGTTAACTTATTTGCTAAAGGTTTATTTTAAAACAGGTTTTCAAGTGCATATTTTTAAAACTGTTACTATATACTTACCCGCTTTATTACTAAGCTTGTATAAGAAAGTTTGGCGAGGGTCTGAATGATCACGACATGTCAATTGTAAAAGAGAACCTGATTTTTTCCATTTCTGCATAAACCACAGACCTAGAAAGTTATTAATGATATGAGATATTTGAGAGTTATAAACTGGAAAACATAGTACCATATAACAAGGTTAATTTTAATATACATATTTCACTTTAAAATGATATTCCTCAAATTAGCATTTTGTTGAATAAAAAATATATTTGCAAAATATTTCCATTTTCTAATAATAAACAAACACAAACACACTGAGGTTAACAATGGGTTAATGGTTGACAGAAGGCTTTAATGGTTGACAGAAGGCTTGCTATTTCTATCTCATTTACTAATTAAACAGGTAATGGTCTCTGTAGAACAAATTTGGGGATATTACACCTTTAGATATACTCGTTCAAATTAAGATGAAGTGAAGGGGGATAAAACTTCAAACACAGTCGTAGCGCCACATGCCTGAGCACCGAGGCTTTACAGCAACCACAGCTCAGTCCTGGGATCAGAAATTAGATGATGTTTTCTAATAACACAGATTATAATTAAATTTTCATATTTAATTGTATTTCTTTATATTATCAGTTTTCTGTATTTATTTTAAAATATTTATGTATTTATTTATTTTTGGCTGTGCTGGGTCTTCGTTGCTGTGAACGGGCTCTCTATTGTTGTGGCTGGTGAGGGGTACTTTTCGTTGAGGCATGCAGGCACTACAGCATGGGCTCAGTAGCTGTGGCACATGGGTTTAGTTGCTCTGTGGCATGTGGGATCTTCCTGGACCAGGGATCGAACAGGTGTGCCCTGCATTGGCAGGCAGACTCTTAACCACCAGACCATCACGGAAGTCCAATTTCCTGTATTTAAGTGCATCTTCCCCTTAAGTAAAATCTCAATCACCCTGGAGCTGGTTTTTAAGACTACAGACTATTCATTTGTACTTTTGTTGATTCTAACATTACTGAGGTGAACAAGGAAAAGAGGAAAAAACCTTTTACTTGATTAAAGCTGCTAACTACAATCCTATCTGGGGAAAAGTTTAGTGAAGGAATAAATTTAAAGGAAATAAATTTAAAGTACTGCATCTTATTCATGCTGGATTCTACTTTATATTATTTATATGTTTCATTTTTTTTTCTCTTGCCCTCTTTTGAAACTGTAAAAATCTAGAACAAGCCAGATTTTGAAAACCACCCTTCAAAATGAGTTTCAAATGAAAATGTGGTTTATTTGTCAATGAAAGAAGTAGAGTAGAAAATAAAAATAAGAGTCTCAAGGCTTGAGGAAAGAAAGTCAGGATGAAACCTAATATATTCTTTCAATGAGAATCAACTGACTATACTAGAAAAGCCATTTTAAAATTCTAAGGGAAAAACAAAGCCAAATAAGCGTAAATCAAGTACAAGATCTTTTTAATGAGAATATTTATTCTAATTAAAATTGAGGTCTTAATTTTTATTTTAAAAAGTTTAGAATTTATTTTCTCATAATATTCCTTTACTGTTATCAAGTCAAAATCAGAGTTAACATTCTATATAAAATATTTTATAACTTTATAATATGTTAATTATAGATATATGTTATCTGTTCAACTAATAGAATAACAGAATAATCTGTTTATAATACTAACATTTACTGAAAATAATTGCGTAATGAAAACAAGAGAAAAAAATGCTCCTATGGCTTGACAAATATCTCAATAGAATGTCATTTTCTGAAATGAGTTTTATCAGCTTATTTCTTATGCATGATAAAATAGAAAAATAGCTGCATCTTTTGTTTTATGAAATTCTAAGTATGTGACAAATTGGCTCTAAAATAAACACCAGAAAATATTAAATTTGGATTTAAATCTCCCCAGGCCATATTTTTTATACTGAACAATAAAAGTTGTTACCTGTATTAACAAGAGCACTGCTATTGTAGAGTGTACCAAGGTGAGGTCCAGAAAGTGAAAGAAAGGTATGAAGCCTGCTGAGGTAATATTTAAACCGTGGTCTTGTAAGCACTGAACGGATTATTAAATTGCCCAACGAATGTCCAATAAAGCTATAAGAGAAAAAAAATGACATTTCTCCCATAGTATTAGTTTTAAAAACAAAAGTCAAAGCTGCTATCACTATACAAAGATGTGAAATACTAAGAATATAAAATTTTCTAATACGTTTTAAAACTATGATATTCTGAAATGATGTAAGTACATTTTATAGGAAAAAAATGTGAGAATGTAGCAGAAAATTCCTATGATTATATAATTTATATATTTAATCTATAGAAAAAAGATATTACTTACCAGAAAATCTTTACTCCTAGTTTGCAACTGCTTAGAAATATATTTAAAAAGTAATAATACATTGACTACATGATAAATTTTCCTTTTTAAGTATACACAGCAATTACAATAAACTGTGGAAAATTCTGAAAGAGATGGGAATACCAGACCACCTGACCTGCCTCTTGAGAAACCTATGTGCAGGTCAGGAAGCAACAGTTAGAACTGGACATGGAACAACAGACTGGTTCCAAATAGGAAAAGGAGTACGTCAAGGCTGTAATCGTCACCCTGTTTATTTAACTTATATGCAGAGTACATCATGAGAAAAGCTGGGCTGGAGGAAGCACAAGCTGGAATCAAGATTGCCAGGAGAAATATCAATAACCTCAGATATGCAGATGATACCACCCTTATGGCAGAAAGTGAAGAACTAAAGAGCCTCTTGATGAAAATGAAAGAGGAAAGTGAAAAAGTTGGCTTAAAGCTCAACATTCAGAACACTAATAGATCATGGCATCCGGTCCCATCACTTCATGGGAAATAGATGGGGAAACAGTGGAAACAGTGTCAGACTTTATTTTTGGGGGGGCTCCAAAATCACTGCAGATGGTGGCTGCAGCCATGAAATTAAAAGACGCTTACTCCTTGGAAGGAAAGTTATGACCAACCTAGACAGCATATTAAAAAGCAGAGACGTTACTTTGTCAACAAAGGTCTGTCTGGTCAAGGCTCTGGTTTTTCCTGTGGTCATGTATGGATGTGAGAGTTGGACTATAAAGAAAGCTGAGTGCAGAAGAATTGATGCTTTTTAACTGTGATGTTAGAGAAGACTCTTGAGAGTCCCTTGGACTGCAAGAAGATCCAACCAGTCCATTCTAAAGGAGATCAGTCCTGGGTGTTCATTGGAAGGACTGATGCTGAAGCTGAAACTCCAATACTTTGGCCACCTCATGCGAAGAGCTGACTCATTTGAAAAGACCCTGATGCTGGGAAAGATTGAGGGTAGGAGAAGGGGACGACAGAGAATAAGATGGTTGGATGGCATCACTGACTCAATGGACATGAGTTTGGGTGGACTCCGGGAGTTGGTGATGGGCAGGGAGGCCTGGCGTGCTGCAATTCATGGGGTCGCAAAGAGTCAGACACGACTGAGCGACTAAACTGAACTAAAGTCATGATTTAAAACAAAATAATGAAATCGTATCAGTGAGGATGATTTAGGAGACATTACATCTCCATTTCTCTTATTTTTGGTCCACACTCCACATTGGGGGAGTTCTTTGACTGAATGCATTTCAAGACACATGAAATATACATGCATTTTCCTACTTACGTATAAGATTATACCAAAATTATAACTAGTACAGAGGACTTCATCTTTACTAAGGAATAGCTTAAATCAAAACAGCCTTTTCTGCTTCCCATTATTTTACAATAGACAGTACATGAATCCCTGGGGACAATTAACAGTGAAAGAAGAGAGCCTGAGAGCTGTCTCAGCAACGGGTTGTAGACAACGACTAGGGAGGAGCTGACAAATTTCCTGAAGCTGGGAAGGCAAGTCTGATATCAAATGGTTGTCAATCAGCTAGATCAAGCTTCTGGATTTTATGGCTCACTATAACTGACAATCTAATCTAAAAGAGGCATACTCTTGTGGATGAATTAAAAAAACTGAAACAACAGACTTACTTTCGCATCATAAAATAACAAATTAATAAAAGGAATAAAAGATGACTACAGAAAATTTAGCAAACAAATGAAAATCCATAAATGACAAAATTAGAAAAAAATCTCTTCTCCTCCACCCCCGACAGCATACTCACAATTCCCACCATATTCTAAGAGAAACATTTTTCTAAAATGACTTCAGATAAAAGCCTGCTTCTCTCTGCTCTTTGTCCCTACTCTATACTAACTGCAAATGGACTGAACAAAGGCCTATAGTATAAAGAGCTAGCCTCCTCCTCTCACCTACCTGGGATATGACAACCATCAGCTTATTCTACTCTTTTGAGTCAAGAAGATTACTTTTAGTTTTTTATTTATTTCTTACTGGAATAGAAGAAACAATCACTTTTCTCTCTCTCATTTCTACTCACAACATGTGATTAAAGAATGAGACATACTGGTTTCATCATCATCTCTTGCTTGGGTACTCTCAAAGTATAGTCATGACACTGAAAATATTCTTACAGTTTCATTTCTTTACATATATCTCCCTGCAACTTTTCTTTTTGGGAGCAGTTTTATTGCGATATAATTCATACACTGTACAATTCACCCACTGAAAGTGTACAATTCAATGGTTTTGAGTGTATTTACAGAGTAGTGCAGCATCACTATAAAAAATTTGAGAACATTCCACCACCTTTAAAGGAAACCCTACATTCTTTACTTATCATCGGCCCCCATCTCCTTCTCCCTCAGTCCTAAGTAATCACTAATCTACTTCTCTCTATATAATGCTGCCAATTCTGGCCAATTCACATAAACAGAACTATACAATATGTAGTTATTTCCCTAAAATCTTTTAATTTTTTTCTCTTTATATTAATTTGAATTGCTGTCTACTATATTTTAGAATAGGACAAAAAATTTCCAGACTGTGTAATTTTTCTATAATTCATAAAGACATAAAAGTAAGTTACATAAATTAGAAAAGTTACCTTATTTTTGAGACTGTTAGACTATATATCTGAATATATTGTATTATCTCATCCAGAAGGCGATCAGTCATGCTATCAAAATCAGCAAAAGTATCATTCTAAACAAAAGCAAAACATACACATTATATACACAGGAAAAACTGAATATAAACATTACCTTTAATTTGGGTACTGAAAATATGTTAAACACCAGTTTTTTTTAGAGAAGTTAGTGAATATAATATTCATTATACTAAAATGAACAAGCAGTGAATTTCCAGAAAAAAAGGCTCAGTTTTCTCATTAATACTTTGTTTAGACTGTTTAGCCCACTAATAGAACTGAACATAAGGTTATTTAAAATGGTTTAATTAATGAATTATTTGCATAGAAATATGAATACTAGAAATTTTGCATATGTAAAGAGCTCAAAAACTGAGTTATAAATCATTTCAAATTCCTTAAGATATGCATGAATGTTAAATTTTATAGAAATCAGAAAAATTATTTCTACTATTACAGACATTTTGCAGTAAGCAATATTTAGGTAGAAACTGGTAGAAACATGTATGCTTTCACTGAAAACACAGCCATACTGTACCTGATTTCTTTCAGACATAAGAAAATCAATTCTTTCCCCAGGCAGCCCAAGTTCAATGTAAGTTTTTACTAATCGGAGATCTGCACTGTTACCTAGAAAATGAAGAAAACGAAAATTCTGTCTAAAGGACAAGATAAAGCAAAAGGTGCAGCACACATCCTCACAGGTTGCTAACCATTCTGAGGATAAGAGGAGGGCCTAAGTCAGCTGTGAAGAGACAAGGCCCTGTGCACCAGAACCCACTGTGTTCATGTCACGGCTGATCACCATCAGCAGACAATGTCCGCCAACAGCCTGTGTCTTCAGAGGTCTGGATGTACGATGCTATCAACCCCTCATGCCCACTCCGGCTCCCCCTGTGTCTGTCCCATGGTTAGCACATGCTGTGACCAATGGCGGCTGTGAGTGACCAACTGACCAACTTGTCACCATCACTCTCCGCATGAGCATTTAACCAAACTTGAGTGCATTTTCGATTTAATCTGTTGACTTTTTCTTTGGCAGTACTAGGTCAGACAAACAGAAATAAAAATCCATTTAAATAATCTAAAGTAGTTTAATTACTAACTTAAAAGATAGATATAAATATAAAATATTTATAATAGCTATCATACATAAATATAAATAATTAGCATATACATATATAATACATAAATATAAATAATTAGTACCTTTAAAAATTAGTTTAATGGCTTTTCAGTTAATTCTTTTGGCTTACTCAGGAATATACACATATTATCAATTGCTGAACTTTTACTTTATTCCCTCTTTTTAGCTATGTCATGAACAGACAGAATTAACTGTTTTATTTCTGATTTTTAAAAGAAATGTCTCTAGCATCTCACTACTAGGTATATGTTTCCCATGAGCTGTAAGTATATATGCTTAATTACATTAATGAATTAGACTAGTGCTATTTAAGGTTTAAAGTTTGATGCTTACTTGTCATAACTGGAAATGAATATTGAATTTTATATTACTTGATTTACTAATATAGTATATTTTATTAACAAATTTCTTTATATTTACCTATCTTTGCATTCTGGGAATTAAATTATATTTGCTGTAGCTACTTTAATATATTGATTCATTTGCTGGAGGGTTTGGGGAGACATTTAATCAATTAATGAATTCATTTTTCTACAATGTTACTAGAGTCTTATTAAGTATATTTATGTTAGATTACTCCACTTTTTTTTGGAGTGTCAGTGTTACATCTTTTTCAGATTTAATAACAAGGTTAGGTTAACTTCAAGGAATAAAATAGGCTCCATTCCATCTTTTTTCCTATTATTCTGGACCAATTTCTATAACATGGGATAGTGTTTCTTGGAAATTTCAAAGAGGACTATATCAGAGATTCTATTAAGCCAAGAAACTTTTCTTGGAGGATAATTCTTTGCAAATTTTATCAGGGGAAGAAAAGAGGTTAGTATTTGAGGCATTTTATTTCTTGGGTTGCAGTTTTTTTTTAATTAAAAATATCCAATTTAATGAGAATTTACTAGTTTAGACCTGTGGTGGCTCAGACAGTAAAGAGTCTGCCTGCAGTGAGGGAGACTGGAGTTGGATCCCTGTGTTGGGAAGATCCCCTGGAGAAGGAAATGGCAACCCACTCCAGTATTCTGGCCTGGAAATCCCATGGACAGAGGAGTCTGGCAGGAGTCTACAGAGTCTGTGGAGTCGCAAAGAATCGGACACGACTGGGAGACTTCACTTGAGCATTTTTATAATCCATAAAACCTTTTGTTACTTTGCTATTACAGAATCACATTATAACACAGCCCACTCCAGTATTCTTGCCTGGAAAATACCATGGACAGAGGAGCCTGGCAGGCTACAGTCCATGGGGTCGCAAAGAGTCGGATACGACTGAGCGACTTCACTTGACTTGACTCTGCTAGTCTAGAGATATCTGGTATCTTCTAACGCAGTTCCTAACCAAGAATAACCAAAATAGCTGTCTTAAAATTAGAGCAAGTAAAAACAGGTATTAAGAATTTAAATTATACTCTAATTAATCAGTGAATCTTTTATTCTTAGGTATTGATTTTTCTCATCCATAAAGTTTAAAGCACCAAGTTAGACATTAGCAGAAAGACAACCAAAGGGAGACAAAATGATTGCCATGAATGACAGCTAATGCAAATAACAGTAAGAGAGCAGACAGAAAAACCCCAAGTTAATATAAGCAAAATGTCGGCATGTGGATATCAATTCCAAGGAAAATTTGCTTTAAAAAAATCTAATATTATTCTCAGCAAAATTAAACATACCTCTGCTTTAGAATGTATTTAAGATAATAATTAATATCAGCAATTTAGAAATCTTTCTTCAGGTCAATGATTAAATAGAACCAAACGAGATCTACTAGGAAAAGAAGATATTGAGTTGGTACAGGTTATATCCACAGATGTTACACACCATCTAGGCCGTGCACACAGACAATGAGATGCACTCCATTTTCACAATGGTCCTCCTCCTCCTCCTCCACGCAAAAATAAGGGACTGAAGATGCCAGCAGAGGAACATCGCTGTACATGAACCCGGGGAGTTTAAGTTGCTTCAATTCATCTTTTGCCTGAAGGAAGCTAGAGCAAAATGTTATAAAAGATATTCTTTACTAAGAATTACATTCAGTTTTTAGAACCAAAAAGATAATCTGCTGAATTTAGAGAACTACAGAAAAGGAAACCCAGAAATATTTGGTTTTGAAATACTGAAATATGTGGGATCACCTAAATGATTTAGAAATTACACAGTGATTTTCTTTACTAGGGCTTCCCTGGTGGCTCAGCTCATAAAGAATCTGCCTGCAATGCAGGAGACCTGGGTTCAATCCCTGTTTTTTAGTACATACTCTGATCAAATACAATGAGTAATTACACGCTGACGTCACTTAAAAATATTCTTTTAAATTTGAAATCCACTAGAAAATATTAGGAATGGAGTTATGCTTTTTACAGAACTTTATATTGTATGCATAGAAAAGCTGGGAGAAGTACCACAAAGAGTAACAGTCTGATGCTGATCCTGTGACCAAATCTTACCCTCCTTGCTCCTTTTTGTGCTATATGTACTTAGTCACTCAGTCATGTCCGACTCTTTGCGACCCTATGGACTATAGCCTGCCAGACTCCTCTGTCCATGAGGACTCTCCAGGCAAGAATAGTGGAGTGGGTTACCATGCCCTCCTCCAGGGGAATTTCCCGACCCAAGTTTTGAACCAGGGTCTCCTGCATTGCAGGCAAATTCTTTACCAGCTGAGCTACCTGGGAAGTCCCTTGCTCCTTTTTAATCTTACATAAATGGGAAAAAAGGCACTATTCTACACAGTGTACTGGTGAGAACGGCAGGTATTATATTTAGTAGATTAAGTTATTTGTATTTTTCTCTAAAAATATCAGTAAAAAGGAATAGAACTAAGGGGGGATGTGATTAAATAAAATTGGCACAAACATATCTATTCAACTTGGGGATTGAGAACATGAAAAATTAAGAACTATTTTAATATTATATCATTTGGGCTGATGAAAGTAAAACTCAAGTAAGCTGCTGAACACTAAACTGAGGGGGACACACTGGGTGAGGAATACTGCTTTCATGTTTGATTCAGAAAGAGACTGAGCTGCCAGGAGGTGGAACAACCTTTAACTTCCTAGCATATCTGTCCTTGTTTAGTCACTTTGTGTCCAGTTCTTTGTAGGACTATAGCCTGCCAGGCTCCTCTGTCCATGAGATTTCTCAGGGAATACTGGAGTGGTTTGCCATTTCCTTCTCCAGGGGATCTCCTGGACCCGAGGATTGAACCTGTGTCTCCTGCACTGGTAAGTGGATTCTTCACTGCTGAGCTACCAGGGAAGCCCCCTCCTAGCACATTATAATTCAGTAGGCTCTTCTCACCTGGTTCAAAATTGGGAATGACGTATGTCAAGGCTATATATTGTCACCCTGCTTATTTAGCTTCTATGCCGAGTACAACATGCAAAATGCCGGGCTGGATGAAGGACAAGCTGGAATTAAGATTGCTGGGAAAATATCCATATCCTCAGATATGCCGATGACATCACCCTTACAGCATAAAGTGAAGAGGAACTAAAAAGTCTCTTGATGAAGGCAAAAGAGAGTGAAAAAACTGGCTTAAAACTCAACATTCAAAAAACTAAGATCATGGCATCCAGTCCCATCACTTCAAGGCAAACAGATGGGGAAACAATGAAAATAGTGACAGACTTTATTTTATTGGGCTCCAAAATCACTGCAGATGGTGACTGCAGCCATGAAATTAAAAGATGTTTGCTTGTTGGAAGAAAAACTATGACAAATCTAGACAGCAATATTAAGAAGCAAAGACATCACTTTGCCGACTAAGGTCTGTAAAGTCATATATGGCTGTGAGAATTGGACCATAAAGAAGGCTGAGCACTGAAGAATTGATGCTTTCCAACTGTAGAGCTGGAAAAGATTCTTGAGAGTCCCTTCCAAGAGGTGAAATCAATCAATCCTAAAGGAAATCAACCCTGACTATTCCTTGGAGGACTAATGTTGAAGCTAAAGCTTTGATACTCAGGCCACCTGATGCAAAGAGCCAACTCACTGGAAAATAACCTGAAGCTGGGAAAGATTGAAGGTGAGAGAAGGGGACGACAGAGGATGAGATGGTTGGTTGGCATCACCAACTCAATGGACATGAGTTTGAGCAAACTCTGGAAGATCACGAAGGACAGGGAAGCCTGGCATGGTGTAGTCTGTGGGGTCACAAAGAGTTGGACATGGCTGAGTGACTGAATAACAATAAATTCTCATCTTAGTGGGTTCACTAGCTGTAGGCGCCATGGATCTCACTTATGTGCACATATCAGAATAATCTGGGAACTTAAAAAACCACAGTAGACAAACCTAGACATTTTACTCTAGGGATTACAATTCCATTTGGAGTAAGGTAGTAGACAACTGTGCCATACTAGTAAATCTATGCCATCTTCAAATTTTTCTGGATTTTTTTTTAACTGGACCATTAAATCTCAATTCTGGAACCACTGACTTAGCTGAGGCAATCTGAGTCTGGTAGGCTGACGAAGTTTCTAGTAATTATCTAATGCTGTCCTTAATTGTTAGATGTCCTTATAAAACCTAAGTCTGGGAGTAAATGGGGGAGAAATGATGGGGAAAAAAGGGTTTTAAGCTCAACTATTCCACACTTTTACCACACAACTACCGATGAAAAGTTATATCAGGGATGTGTAGCCTATAGAACAGGACAATCATACAGGAACCTACAGGTCTGTCTCAGGCAGTATACTGAGTTCACTTCTCCATTTTGGACAACTAATCAAAGAAATACTTTCTGTATTACAGAAGTCAGAGAATGTGAAATATGCATGTTTCCAGAGAAAGATATACACGTTCCCTCTCTGGCAGCACGTGCCATCGCGCTCCACTACTTACGCTTGTATCTGAGGCTTTGGCGAGTTTTCGTACCAGGACAGCGACGAGGTGCAGCTGTGGGAGGCGCTGCTCGGCTGCTTGGTAACAGCGTCACACTTACTCTTAGAAGAGTACTTAACGCCACAAGGGGACTCTCGTGGTGCAGACGGGAAGGACAGACAGCCAGAAGTACAGACAGTAGGCACGGTGATGCCATCCCTCAGATAGTCGCCGGCCAGCCTTTCAGACTTGGCAAGTCTTTCTTCTCCTAGGTCAGCTCCGTCTGCACAGTGGGCATCTCCTGCAGCCTCCAGAGCGGAATAATCTGCCTCCTCATAATACCCGTTTTGAACCATTTGTTGATCCTGCTCTTCCTCTTCCTCATCTTTACCCTGATCCCGCTGAGGACTACTCATTTCTTTTCCAGAAGTTTCTTTCTGAGGGCTAACTGAATGGCTGTAGCTAACAGCGCACATGTCAGAAACATCTGTACTGCTTTGACAGCCAAAATAATTTTCCACAAGCCCTTGCTTTACCATATCAGGACTGGCTGAAAAAGCATCACCTGTACTCAGGTAAGTTTCATCTTTAACTGCAGGGGCTTCTGAACACATCTGTTTGGGATTTAATGCATCGCTGTTTTTTCTTTTCACAGTTCTATCTCCACTGCTATCTGCCCTGGTGGAAACGGAACCTGAAATGACACAAGGGGTGCCTGAACAAGCCAGTTCTGAACTTAATGGAACTGTGGCTCCTACAGAGTCACTGGATTTATCAGGACTCTGGGAGTCTTTACACACAGTGTCCAAGTTAGGTTTGGAGCTGCAACTATTTTTCACATCACTGGAAGTATCTTCATCTGAAAAAGCAAATTGTAAAGGGTCTTTAGTGCTTGAATTTAAGGAATGTATTTCTATAGTTTCACTGTCTGAACGCCCTGAAAATATGACACTCTGCTGCTGCAAAATAATACTTGACTTTTTCCTATCATCACATTTTGGCACATCAGTTGTTCCTAGATTTAACACAGTTTTGCTATCACTTAGGTGACATTCAGATACAGCAGATTTCTTAGGATTTTCATCAGGTGACAGCTCGTCATCAGAAGGCAGAGAATTTATGGAGGTTAAGGACGACTGGATCTCACTGAAAGCACTTGTACTCTCAGTACAGTGACTGCCTAGTGAAAACTTTACATTACAGTCAGGCTTCATCAAAAGCTGAGGAAATAACCTCTCACTGATGTAAAGACCCTGCCCTGGTACAGTTTCAAAGACTATGTCAGGGTTTGGATGTGCTGCAACAGAACTTGGTTCACTTTCCACACCTGAGTCTGAGAACCGAGATGAGGCACACGTGGCACTAATGTCCGGTAACTTAATGGCATCTCCACTCACTACAAGGTGGTATTCTCTTGTAGAAGTAGGTTGATTATTTCTTAACTTAGCTAACGATTCTCCGACAGAACGACACTTAGCTTCCTGCAAAGCTTCCTTTTCAAGTGTTATTTCCATAGGTTTAGATTTACTGTTAGAGTCTAAGGATTCAAAGTTGGGCAGTTGTAAATTATCCACAAATATTTCATCTTGTTGAAGCTCTGTCCAAGGTCCTATTTTAATAGTTACTTTCTCTCCACTGAAACAGTCTTTATTACACGGCTTAACTTCAATTGTCCTAACTCCTGAAGTGGGGGCAGACTGACGATCATGGCAATCGTCTGATGAGCTTCTGGATGCCACACTGTGTTCCACTTGTGCAATTTCACTATCATCCTGGGAGATACCAAGTTTACCTGAAATGGACAAATTTGCACAAACATTTAGGCTGCCAGAGTTCAAAGGATCAAACAGGTCTGGTTGCATATTTTCAATATCTGGAGACTTTTGTTCAGTTCTTTCTGTATTAGCTGGCAAATAGCTAGCTTCCTTTTGACTTGTCTGTCTGATGTAGGTCTTTGGATCAAAATTATATCCATATATTGTGGGGTCCAGACCTTCCTTCTGCCTATGTGTAGGGTTGCCTTCAAAGCTTTTAAAGAGATCATTTGATGCTGTATTTTTCAAGCATTTGTAGCCTACCAAAACCACCAAATCCTTAGAGTTCTGTTTTATTAATTTTTTTGTGTTTTCAGGTTTCATTGTTTTCATGAGCTTAGTAACCTTAACCTTGGATTTATTTGATTCTTCATTCTTTCCTTTTAGAGACTTTGTTAGCTGCTTTTCACCTTCTGTAGACCAAAAACTGGAGGTCCCAGCAGGTCTGACTTTCAACTCTGGGCTGGAAAGTCCAGCTAGAGCGCTTTCTTCAGTCTCACATTTATCCATTCTACTGGACTCTGATCTCTGAAGACTCTGAATTCCCATCCAGGGTGCATCTAAGTCTTTTATCCAAAGAAAAAGAAATTCAGATTTAAGACAAGGTGTAAGAACTTATATGATTAAGACTACTTTTTCTGACTATAACTTTCTAATATCCTCAAAAATAAATAAAACTGGAGGTGGAAAAAAGTCCCACATTAAGGAATGGCTTTATGTATAGTAGGTAGAATATACTGCCAATGACACATAGCTTACATATTATAGTTAGATTACACTTACCTTCAGTAACTGAATCTAAATACCTATCTTCAAAGATAATAGGTAACGAATTGAGATCTCCATCTAATTCACTACATTCAATAGGCAGGGGTGGGAGAGAGCTGCAGAAGGAAGTGTTTTTGATAGCGGTGCACATCTGGAGATGACTCTGAGCACTGAAAAACATGTCTCACGTCAGACTGCAACCGAGATAATCACACCAGCTCCACCTCATAGTCCCCCAGGCACCATCCCCTCATCAGTTGTACGCTCCCCACCACTCAAGACACAAGCACCTGACAAAGGAGTTCCTTGCTCAAGAGATAAAAACTGCTACAATGAAAATTATTGACTTATAAAAATTATGGTTTACTGACAAATGTTATTTCAAAGTGCTTTATCTGTACTCAATATATATGCACTTCTAATTAGCTGAGAACATCATAGAAGAGAAAGACCAAAAGCTCAAATGCCTACTAATGATTTGATGATAATGTTGAAAAAAAGTGTTCCGTTCCTACTGCTTACTTAACATATACTGATAAACACAACAGCTATTTTTAAAAAGGTATATACTTTTCTAATATAAAAGATTTTTTAAAAAACTTTTTCTTATGAAAAATTTCCTAAACAAATCAAAGTACACAGAATAGCATAATAATCCCGTCAGCTTCAACAATGAGGATTTTCCTTCTTGCTTTGTCTGGACCTCCACTCACACACCCTATGATTATTTACAGTTCTCTTTTGTGGTACAGTTCACAGGCACTGAAACAAATACACCTTAGCTGTATGGTTCTGATAAGTGGACACACAATCAGAACATTTCCACCTGTCTAGAGAGTATTCTGTCATCCCAGGCAAACTCTCAGCCCAAGTCAACACCAAGACAACCACAGTCCTGACTTTTACTTCACCTTAGTTTTATGTGTTCCAGAACTTCACATAAACAGAATCATATATAATTTATTCTTTTATGTCTCACTTCTTTTCACTCAGCATAATGTCCTCAAAATATTCTTTAAAGCCAAAGAAAACCAGATCTAAAAATACTCAGTAAGGAAAAAGGAAGGCATCTACTCTGGATATTTGAATTATAAATCTTTTACATAACGGCAAGAAGTGCCAATCAGACTACTTTTGAGAACCTGCAATACATAATCGTAAATGTAAGAGATTCTGACCTGTGAAAATAGAGATACAACTAGATGACCAAATGGAAGGCTGGAGCCAGGGCCTTGTGGGATGGGTAGATCTCATGTGTGGGATGGGATAATAGTGCAATGTGATCCTTTACGGAAGGCAGGGGTCTTTTGTGAAGCAATTCACAAGATTAAACACATCTGACTAAACAGGAGATTTCTGAACTTCAAATTCTCATTTCTTTTGCTGTAAATATTGTATATTCCATCATGATAAATTCTGAGATGATATCTTATATAAAAGGAAACAAAATCATTTAAGCTTTGGATTTGTGCTACTCACTGAAGTTCCTGGTATGCAATGGCAGCTTCTCTTGGATGTTCAAAACAAAAGAAGGCCTCAGAAAACCTGCGCACCTGAAAAATTCCAAAAGGGAGTATGAATAACACGAAGCATCTAATAAGTCATGAGGTTTTAGGTGGTAGGAAGAAAAACACCCTCCGCAAGGGCCCCCATAACCACCCCCATGAAGATTAACCTCTCTCCTCAGTGTTGCCAAACCTCTGTATGTTGGTACTTACTGCATGAGTTAAAAGAAAGAACAGAATGCAGAGTAAGAAACTTCGGCTTACATTATGGATTCACCATTCATCCTCCTTGAAGATGGGGATTCTGTCCCTCACACCAAGAAGAGTGCCCAGCACACGAAAAAATACTAGGACCACCTAGCTCCTGCTCCATGCTATGTGCCAGGCAGCCCAGGACACATCAGGTGAGCTGATGGGTGGACTCACTGACACTGTGACCTCAGGCATTTCACCTTAGGAGCCTCGATGACTTGCTTTCAATTACACTTAATACTTAGTCTACATACGGGGTTATTGTGAAGAGTAAGCATAATTACATGTTTGATATTTCTTTTTTAAACTGGAAGGTATATGTAAATATAAGCTATGACAATTACTATTGTAGCATTCACCACATTTTTCCTTAAAATAATTGTTTATGTGAATTGTCTCCCCTCTTAATGTGTGATATTCTTTAGAGTAGGAGCTATGTTTGGGATGATCTTTGCTATCTATCTAAAATATATCTTGGTATGTTATAAAAGCAAGTGCTTCATAAATACTGGTCAAATCTAGTTGAGTATTTCTTCCATCATAGTCGTATTTTGACCTTTTCATTTCTAATTATTCAAAGGCTTTGTCAGCTACGGACAGCAACTGAAGCACCAGTAAGGGCACGGAAAATATATTTTGTTTGAAGGGTACGTGGGAGAGAGAGAAATCAGATTATAGCTAGGAATTACATTACACTGAAACTTTTTTCTAAAGGGAAAGAAGACTTGAGGTTCTTTGATTTTAAATACACCGTGAATTGGAGAAATGCTTTATTCGTCATCAAGATACAGCCAGTTAAGTTTCTGATTTCCTCAGCCTATCTCCCTGAGTTGGTGAGACAGGATCTTCAGAGGGACAAGCGGAGGCATCTGTGAGGGAAGGATGTAACTGTGTCTTCACTTCAAATGCTGCAACTGCCACTTCTTGCTCTCCAACACTAGCGGAGAGATAAGGAAAACCATTTGCCTGTCTGTCAGAGAGGTTTTCCTGAGGGCTATAAAGTGTGAAGAAATCCAGCCTGAAGTGATCTGCGGCTGCAGCTGGGCCTGCCTTCTCAGACTCCTACGATAAGAGCCATCATTTCTGGACAGCAGCCACCCTCATAAGCTCTATGCTAAGCACTTTACTTTTTTATTCTTTGATTTAAACCATATGAAAACCCTATGAAGTGAACATATTTTCATTTAACAACTGAGAAAACAGGCAGAAAGAAGTTAATTACTTGGCCAAGACAACAGAGCTGGCCCGTGACATACCTGGGTTTTCAAATAAGGGCTCGAGAAAAAGCATTGTCTTGTGCTCCAACCACTGAGCTCTTCCCTTCTGCATTAAGAATCCCTATTGCCAGCAAGTCTTTTCTTCCCTTTCCTCTCTGAGCCCAGATGGAAGTTCTGGTCTAAACTTTCTCCTGCCCTGATTTTCATGCAGTGGCAACACGTGATGAATAAGGCTGGTGACTATACTGAGGCCATGACTAAGGCATCACTGCCACCTGACGGCAACACAGCTTAGTTCTGGGCAAAAGGCATTCATAGAAAAAATGTTAAATTTACAAATTAAAACTCAGGATATGAGTAATAGATATTAATACTCTGGTATACATAGTTGTGGGCATCCCAGGTGGCCCTAGTGGTAAAGAACCCACCTACCAATGTGGGAGACATTAGAGATGCAGGTTTGATCCCTGGGTCAGGAAGATCCCCTGGAGGAGGGCATGGCAACCCACTTCAGTATTTTTGCCTGGAGAATCCCATGGGCAGAGGAGCCTGGTGGGCTACAGTCCATGGGGTCACAAAGAGTCGGACACAACTAAAGTGACTTAGCACGCATACATGATTGTAAAAGAAGTTTTGAGTATGTACCCTAAAGAACCTACTCATTTGGAAACATCAACTAGTCAAATTTAACCAGGAAGTTAAAAAAAAAAATAGCCTTCAAGGGTTCAAAATGGGTGTTTATAGTGCTTTACAGAATTAAATGTTTATCTGTGTTCATCCTGATATGTTGCTTATAGTGCTAAATAATGTTTATCATGATAATTTTAACTAGTATTTGTTATCAGTGTAACTATGTTTATTACAGTTATTAAAATTAATTATAAAGTAAATTATTTTATTAAATATTATTCAATAAATAATTGAATATTTGTTATTAAATATAATATCTTATATTAAACAGAATTTAATTATTCAATAAATATTTAGCAAATAATTATTAAAATATACTTTATCAAATATAATATTATTAAATATAATACTTATATTTTATATTACTAAATATCATATTTCACTAATTTTAAATTATTAAAACATTATTTATTAAATAGAATATGTTTATTATCATAAATGTAATACTGTATTAAATATAACATTTACATAATTTTATATCAAAATATATTTTAATATACATTATTATTAAAACATATTATTAAAAATAATTTTATACATCCACATCCAAGTAAGAGTCTAATTATTAGTGTAGAGTCTAAATATGTGATGTATTATTTATGTTGCCTTGAAGAAAAAACACATCTCACAAATGTTTACTGAACAATATTCTTTGCATTCTTGCATTGTGCTCACAGTAGGATATTTTAGAGTCCACTTTTTATACAAAATTGATTTATGCTTACTATTAGATACAATTTTAAGTTACCTGGTTTCCCATTCCACAGTACATTAAAAGAGCAAATGAACCAAGGGAAAAGGAGAGTTACAGAATATAGATTGTGTACAGAGGCATTAAGTGTATGTAAGTATATGAGCCAAAAGAAACTTGATGCTGAAACAAAAATGCCTCCCTACACAAGGTGCATAATGATAACTAACTCATTTTCAAAAGGCTAACTTAGGTTCCGTACACTCTACTTCAGAAGGTAGGGAACCATGAGGCACATTACAAAGTTTCCATGTAAAATGTTCAGAAATAATTTAAGAGAAAATTAGCCCTTTAAAAAGCACATATTGGATAAAAACAAAGTTCACTTTTGGTTAGACTTATTTCCTGAAAACCCCTTCATGGATTACTGCCTCGTCATGGTGAAGAGGCTTGTGTCTAACTCAGTGACGATATGAGGCATGCCAAGCACGGCCACCGAAGATGGACGGGTCACAGTGGAGGGTTCTGACAAAATGTGATACACCGGAGGAGGGAATGGTAAACCACCCCAGTATACCTGCCGTGAAAACCCCATGAACTGTACAAAATGGCAAAAAGATATGACACCAGAAGATGAGTCCCCTAGGTCTGAAGCTGTCCAATATGCTACTGGGAAAGAGCAGAGGACACCTACTAATAGCTCCAGAAAGAACGAAACAGCAGGGCCAAAGTGGGAACAACACTCAGCTGTGAATGTGCCTGCTAATCAAAGTAGAATCTGATGCTATAAAGAACAGTATTGTATAGGAACCTGGAAAGTTAGGTCCAAGAATGAAGGGAAATTGGACGTGGTCAAGTAGGAGATGACAAGAGTAAATAAACACTGAGATCTTAGGAATCAGTGAACTAAAATGGACAGAAATAGATGACTTTAAGTCAGATGACCATTATATCTACTACTGTGGGCAAGAATCCCATAGAAGTAATGGAGTAACCCTCATAATCAACAAAAGAGTTTGAAATGCAGCACTTGGGTGCAATCTCAAAAACAACAGCATGATGTCTGTTTGTTTCCAAGGCAAACCATTCAACATCACAGTAATTCAAGTCTCTGCCACAACCACTGATGCTGAAGAAACTGAAGGTTGATCAATTCTATGAAGACCTAGAAGACCTCCTAGAATTAATGCCAAAAAAAGATGTCCTATTCATCACAGGGATTGCGAAGAGTTGGACACGACTGAGTGGCTAAGCACAGCACAGCATTTATCATAGGGGATTGGAATGCAAAAGTAGGACGTTTTGCATGGACTTGCCTGGAATAACAGGCAAGTTTCCCCTTGGAGTACAAAATGAAGCAGGCAAAGGCTAACAGAATTCTCCCAAGAGAATGCACTGGTCATAGCAAATACTCTTTTTCAACAACACAAGAGATGATTTATACATGGACATCACCAAATAGTCAATGAGAAAATCAGATTGATTACATTCTTTGTAGCAGAAGAAGCTCTGTATAGTTAGCAAAAACAAGACCTGGAGCTGACTGTGGCTCAGATCATAAGCTTCTCATAGAAAAATTCAGGCTTAAACTAAAGAAAGCAGGGAAAACTGCTAGGACAGCAAGGCACAACTTAAATCAAACCACCTATGAATATACAGTGGAGGTGACGAATAGATTCAAGGGACTACATCTAGTAAACAGAGTGCCTAAAGAACCATGGATAGAGGTCTGTAATATTGTACAGGAGGCAGCGAACAAAACCAACCCAAAGAAAAAAGAAAAGCAAGAAGGCCAAGTGGTTGTCTGAGGAGGCTTTACAAATAGCTGAAGAAAGATAAATGAGAAGCAAGGGAGGAAGGAAAATGTAAACCCAACTAAAGGAAGAGTTCCAGAGAATAGCAAGGAGAGACAAGAAAGCCTTCTATGAACAATGAAAACAAATGGAGGAAAACACCAGAAGGGGAAAGACTAGAGATCTCTTTAAGAAAATTAGAAATATCAAAGGAACACTTCATCCAAAGATGGGCACAATAAAGGACAGAAACAGTTAAGACCTAATAGAAGCAAAGAGACCAAGAAGAGATGGAAAGAATACCCAGAAGAACTGTACAAAAAATATCTCAATGATCTGGATAACCGTGATGGTGTGGTCATTCACCTACAGGAAGACATTCTGGAGTGTAAAGTCAAGTGGACCTTAGGAAGCACTGCTTAGGAAGCACTAACTGTCAATAAAGTTAGTGGAGATGATGGAATTCCAGCAGAGCCATTTAAAATCCTAAAAGATGTTGCTATCAGAGTGCTGCACTCAATATGTCAGCAAATTTGGAAAACCCAGCAGTGGCCGCAAAACTGGAAAAGATCAATCCTCATCCCAATTAGCAAGAAGGGCAGTACTAGAGACAATTGCACTCGTATCCAATGCTACTAAGGTTATGCTCAAAATCCTGCATGCTAGGCTTCAGCATTATATGAACTAAGAACTTCCAGATGTCCAAACTGGGTTTAGAAAAGGGGAACCAGAGATCAAATTGTCAACATTTGCTGGATCACAGAGAAAGCAAGGGAATTCCAGAAAAAAAATCTACCTCTGTTTCATTGACTACACTAAAGCCTCTGACTGCGTGGATCATAACATACTGTGTTAGAGAGATGGAAATACCAGACCACCTTATACCTGTCTCCTGAAAAACCTGTATGCAGGTCAAGAAGCAACAGTGAGAACTTTGTATGGAACAACCAACTGCTTCCGGATTGAGAAGGGAGTATAACGAGGCTGTTTACTATCACTCTGTTTACTTAGTTTATACATAAAGTGCATCATGAGACATGCTGGGCTGGATGAGGTACAAGGCGGAATCAAGATTGCTGGCAGAAATACCAACAACCTCAGATATGTGGATGATACCACTCTAATGACAGAAAGAGAAGAGGAACTAAAGAAACTCTTGATAAGGGTGAAGGAAGAGAGTGAAAAAGCCAGCTTAAAACTAAACATTAAAAAAACTAAGATCATGGCATCTGGTCCCATTACTTCACAGCAAATTAGAAGGGGAAAGGTGGAAGCAGTGACAGATATCCTCTTCTTGGGCTCTAAAATCACTGTGGATGGTGACTGCAGCCATGAAATCAGAAGACAGCTGCTCCTTGGCAGGAAAGCTATAACAAACCTACACAGTGTGTTAAAAAACAAAGACATCACTTTGCCAATAAAAGTCTGTATAGTCAAGGCTATGGTCTTTCTAGTAGTTACATACAGTTGTGAGAGCTGGACCATAAAAATGGCTGAGTCCAAAGAATTGATGCTTTCAAACTGTGGTGCTGGAGAAGACTCTTGAGAGTCCCCTGGACAACAAGGAGATAAAACCAGTCAATCCTAAAGAAAATTAACCCTGAATTTCATTGGAAGGACTGATGCTGAAGCTGAAGCTCCATTACTTTCACCACCTGATTAGAACAGCCGACTCATTGAAAAAGACACTGATGCTGGGAAAGACTGAAGGCAGAAGAGAGTGACAGAGAATGGAATGGTTGGATGGCATCACTGACTCAATGGACATGAGTCTGAACAAGCTCTGGGAGATGGTGAAGAACAGGTAAGCCTGGTGTGCTGCACTCCATGGGGTCGCAAAGAGTGGGACGTGACTGAGCGACTGAACATTTACATATGTGTATGTGTGTGTGTATTATCAATGGATGTTACTCAGCCATAGAAAGAATGAAATAATGCCACTTGCAGAAACATGGATGCACCTAGAGAGTATCACACTAAGTGAAGTAAGTCACAGAGAAAGACAAATACCCTACGATATCACTTATATGTGGAATCTAAAATGACACAAATGAATTTATCTGTGAAACAGACTCACAGAGAACAGACTTGTGGCTGTCAAGGAGGAGGAGGACAGGAGGTGGGAAGAACTGGGAGTCTGGGATTCACAGAGGCAAACTATTATACACAGAACAGATAAACAACAAGGGCCTACTGTATGGCACAGGGAACAATATTCAACATCCTGTGATAAACCATAACGGAAACGGAAAACAAACAGGAACCAAAACAAAAATGTACTCTTTCCACAGGCAGATACAACCTGCCTCGAGGGAAGACAGGCTAGATTTCAGTTTCCACTCCCCCTAGCAGAATCCTCTTATTTAGGGAAAGGCCTAACACTGTTCTCAGGGGACACAGTGGTAAAGAATCTGCCTGCCAAGCAGGAGACACACGTTTGATCCCTCAATCAGGAAGATCCCCTGGAGAAGGAAATGGCAACCTATTCTAGTATTCTTGCCTGGGAAATCCCACAAAAGAGGAGTATGGTGGGCTACAGTCCACGGGGTAGCAAAGAGTCAGACGTGACTTGGTGACTAAACCACCACTACCACCCAAACGTTAATCAATTGGAGAACTTAAAAAATTCTAGCCATGTCTAGGCCCCATTTAGCATTGGTAATTTTTACAGTTCCCAAGATGACTCTAATACACAGCCAAAGTTGAAAAGCACTATTTAACTTCAGTGAGACCAGGACAGAGAAACTGGTATTGGATTGACTCTACTGGAAACAACTTACAAAACTGGACAAAATACATGGAGCAACTGCTTCAAGCCCTGAAGGATACCCACTGGATATGCAAAGAAGTGGGAAAATGTACCTTACAATCAGGAGATACAAGCAGTTTGTTGAAATAGACTCCACACTAACCCAGCTGCTAGAAATAGCAAGCAAGAATTAAAAAAAAAAATTAAAACTGAAGTTTTTTTAAAGAGCAGTTTTAGAGAAAAATTGATCAGAAAGTATAGAAAATTCCAATTATACACCAAGCACCCACGTTTTTCCTATTACTTGCGTCTTGTATTTGTTATAATTTGATGTTGTTGGTCAGTCGCTAAGTTGTGTCCCACTCTTTTGCGACTCCATGAATTGTAGCCTGCCAGGCTCCTCTGTCCATGGGGTCTCCCAGGCAAGAATACTGGAGTGGGTTGCCATTTCCTTCTCCAATAATTTGATGCATTTGTTATAACTGATGAACCAATGTTGACACATCATCATCAACTAAAGTTCATCACTTCATTAAGGTTCACCCTTGGTATCGTGCATGGTATGGGCTCTGACAAACGTATAAAGACAAATACCTTCCATCACAATGTCACAGAGAACAGTTCCACTGTCCTAAAGATCTCTCGTGCTCTACCCATCTGACTCTCTCCCAATTTCCCTGAGCTCGTGGCAACTACTGATTATTTCTTTAGTTTTTCCTTTTCCAGAATGTCATACAGTTGGAATCATATAGTGGTAACTCTCTTCAGATTGGCTTCATTTAGCAAAAATAAATTATTAAGGTTTTTCTATGTCTTTTCATGGTTTGAGAGTGCATTTCTTTTTATTACTGAAAAAATTCCATTATATGGATAAACAAAGATTTATTCATTCATCTGATGAAGAACAGTTAATTAGTTCAAGTTTAGGCAATTATGAAAAAAGCTGCTATAATATATGTACAGGTTTTTGCATAGACCTAACTTTCAATTAATTTGGGAAAAAAATAAAAAAGCATGATAGCTGGATTGTAGTGTAAGAGTATGTTTGGATTTGTATGAAATTGCCAAACCATCTTCCAAACTGGCTGTACCATTTTGCATTCCCAACAGCAATGAATGAGAATTCCTGTTGGGTCCCCATCCTTATCAATATTTGGTGCTGTCAGTGTTTTTTATTTTAGTCATTCTTACAGGTGTGTATGGCATCTCTGATAATGTTAAGGTGAGAATCTTCTTTCCCCAAGTCAATGGCTAGAGAGGGCTAGAATTGGGTCCTCCAGGTCAGCTGGGCTCAGAAAGAGCTTCTGAGGAGGAAAGTCTCGTTAAGAAAGATAGAATGTTTTGAATGTATCTACAAATGACTATTTCCATCTCTCCCTGCATGAGGGGATTACTCTGATCATCATTATGCAAATCTGGTAGGATTCGAGCTAAAACTCATAGAAGTGTGGGTATCCCCTAAGATTGGGTCCTCTGGAGTTACTAACTCAAACTTGTCCAAACTGAGCCTCCAGAAATTTGTCAATTACAGTGTAAATTCTGCTCCCCTGGTACTGGCTCCTGGTGACTTCTGTTCATGGATATGTTTCTGCTTTAGCAAGATGTGATTCTCTGTAATTGGCTCTCTCTCTTTACAGTTCAGGTGAGATAGGCTGAAGTTTATCATGCAGCCTCAATTCTCAAATGGATATAAAAAGATGTGTTGACATTTGGTTTGTTCAGCTCTTTTTTTGTTGGTAGAAAGGAAGTGATGAAGTCCAAGTCTCTTACAAACCAGATCAGAAACCAGAACTCCAGGCAAGTACTTTTAGGCAATAATTATACACTACCAAATGACTGAGAGCAGCTGATCATAATGAAGGAAGAGATGAGGAACCTCAGCAGAAAAATGAAACCATTAAAAAAAATACCAAGGGGAAATTTTGGATGTAAGATAATAATATCAGAAATGAAAATTTTATTAGATATAATTTAGACCAGATCAGACACTACAGAAATGAGTTAGTGAATTCAAAGATAGAATAACAAAAATTATTCACTCCAAACAACATAGAGAAAAAAAACTAAAGACCCCAAAATATCAAAAGTGTAACAAGTGATATGAGAGTGCCAGAGAGAGAGCAGAGGGAAAAACTGGGGCATAAAAAAATGTATAGTTATGGCTAAAATTTTGATAAAAATATCACACTGCAAATCTAGGAATTAAAGCAAACCCTAAGGAAGATAAATTAAGAAAATACAAGGCACATCAAAATTAAATAGCTAAAAAACAAAGATAAAGAGAAGATCCTAACAGCAGCTGAGAGAAAACAACAATGTAAATCAGTGTTCCCAACCTTTTGGGCAGCAGGGAGGGACAGGTTTAGTGGAAGACAATTTTCCCATGGAAGGGGGTGGTGGTGGTGGTTTCCAGGTGATTCTCATAGGAGGAGCACACTCTAGATCCCTTGCAGGCACAGTTTCACAGTAGGGTTCCTGCTCCTATGAGAATCTAACGCCACTGCTGACCTGATAGGAGGTGGAGCTCAAGTGGTAATGTGAGTGATGGGGAGATGTAAACACAGCAGCAGCTCTGGTCACTCACTTGCCTCTCACCTGTTGTTGTGCAGCCCTGTCTGCGGCCCAGGGGTTGGGAACCCTGACATCAATGACTGATTTAATATCACAGAGTATGGAGGACAGATGATAACGGTATGTCTTTAAAATAGCAAAGCAGAGACGAAAAAAATGGCAACCCAGAATGCTGATTAAACAACCCTATGAATCAACATGACCCAAGTTAGATTTATAATATACTATACCTGTAAGTTTAGCAGGGTCATAGGATATAAAATCAATACGCAATAATCAATTGTACTTTTACAACTCTAGTAACAACCTTTAAAAAAATGAAATTAAAAGACCATTTATAACATCACATAATATAATGGCATAAAAGGGTTATAAATAAATAAAAGAGACTGAAAACTACAAAACACTTCTGAAAGAAATTAAAGACCTAAGTAAATGGGGAGCCAAGCCATGTTCACAGATTGGCTCAATATAATTAAGGGGAAAATTCTGTCTAAATTGATCTATAATTTTACTTAAACTGAAATGCCAGCATTATTTTTTTTCAGACTAAACTTTTTATTTTGTATTGGTTATAATATAGCCAATTAACAATGTTGTAGCAGTTTCAGGTTGGAGAAGGCAATGGCACCCCACTCCAGCACTCTTGCCTGGAAAATCCCATGGACGGAGGAGCCTGGTAGGCTGCAGTCCATAGGGTCGCGAAGAGTCAGACACGACTTCACTTTCACTTTTCACTTTCATGCACTGGGATAAGGAAATGGCAACCCACTCCAGTGTTCTTGCCTGGAGAATCCCAGGGACGGCGGAGCCTGGTGGGCTGCCATCTATGGGGTCGCACAGAGTCAGACATGACTGAAGCGACTTAGGAGCAGCAGTTTCAGGTGAACAGAGAAGGGAATCAGCCATCTATACACATGTATCCACTCTCCCCCAAACCTCCCTCCCAACCAGACTGGCATATAATGTTGAGTAGACTTCCATGTCCTTGTTGGTTACCCATTTTAAATATAGCAGTGTGTTCATGACCTTCCCAACTCCCTAACTATCCCTTCCTCCAGGCAACCATAAATTTGTTTTCTAAATCTGTGAGTCTCTTTCTGTTTTGTAAGTAAGTTCATTTGTATCATTTGTTTTTAGATTCCACATATAAGGGATGCCATATGATATTTATCCTTCTCTGTCTGACTTACTTCACTCAGTATGACACTGTCTAGGTTCACCCATGTTGCTGCAAATGGCCTTATTTCATTCTTTTTAATGGAATAATATTTCATTGTATATATATACCACATCTTCTTTTTTTAAAAAATTAATTTATTTTAATTGGAGGCTAATTACTTTACAATATTGTGGTGGGTTTTGCCATACATTGACATGAATCAGCCATGGTTGTACATGTGTCCCCGATCCTGAACCCCCTGCCACCTCCCTCCCCATCCCATCCCTCAGGGTCATCCCAGTGCACCGACCTTGAGTACCGTTTCATGCATCGAACTTGGACTGGTGATCTATTTCACATATGATAATATATATGTTTCAAAGCTATTCTCTCAAATCATCCCACCCTCGCATTCTCCCACAGAGTCCAAAAGTCTGTTCTTTGTATCTGTGTTTCTTTTGCTGTCTCATATATAGGGTCATCGTTACCATCTTTCTAAATTCCATATATATGCATTAATATACTGTATTGGTGTTTTTCTGACTTACTTCACTCGGTGTAATAGGCTCCAGTTTGGTCCACCTCATTAGAACCGATTCAAATGTGTTCTTTTTACAGCTGAGTAATAGTCCATTGTGTAGATGTAACACAGCTTTCTTATCCATTCGTCTGCTGATAGACATCTAGGTTGTTTCCATATCCTCGCTATTGTAAACAGTGCTGCAATGAACACTGGGGTACATGTGTTTCTTTCAATTCTGGTTTTCTCAGTGTGTATGCCCAGCAACACCACATCTTCTTTGTCCATTCCTCTGTCAATGGACATTTAGGTTGCTTCCATGTCTTGGCTATTGTAAACAGTGCTGCAATGAACACTGGAGTGCATATATCATTTCAAATCATGTTTTGCTCCTGATACATGCTGAGGAGGAGTGGGACTGCAGGGTCATACGGTAGTTCTATATTCCAGTTCAGTTGCTCAGTCGTGTCCGACTCTTTGCAACCCCAAGAATCACAGCACGCCAGTCCTCCCTGTCCATCACCATCTCCCTGAGTTCACTCAAACTCACGTCCATTGAGTCAGTGATGCCATCCAGCCATCTCATCCTCTGTCGTCCCCTTTTCCTCCTGTCCCCAATCTCTCCCAGCATCAGAGTCTTTTCCAATAGTAGCTCTATATTTAGTTTTTTAAGGAAACTTCATACTGTTCTCCATAGTGGCTATACCAATTTACATTCCCACCAACAGTGTAAGAGGGTTCCCTACTCTCCATGCCCTCCCCAGCATTTATTTTTTGTCAGTTTTTTGATGATAGCCATTCTGACCAGTGTGAGGTGGTATCTCACTGCAGCTTTGATTGGCATTTCCTTGATAACCAGCAGCATTGAACATCTCTTCATGAGTCTGCTGGCCATCTATATGTCCTCTTTGGAGAAATATCTATTCAGGTCTTCTGTCCATTTCTTGAGTGTTCTGTTGGTTTTGATGCTGTTAAGCATCACAAACTGTTTGTAAATCTGGAGATTAATCCCTTATCAGTTCAGTTCAGTTCAGTCGCTCAGTCGTGTCCGACTCTTTGTGACCCTATGAACCGCAGCACACCAGGCCACCCTGTCCATTACCAACCCCTGGAGTACACCCAAACTCACATCCGTTGAGTCAGTGATGCCATCCAGCCATCTCATCCTCAGTCGTCCCCTTCTCCTCCTGCCCCCAATCCCTCCCAGCATCAGTCTTTTCCAATGAATCAGCTCTTTGCATGAGGTGGCCAAAGTATTGGAGTTTCAGCTTCAGCATCAGTCCTTCCAATGAACACCCAGGACTGATCTCCTTTAGAATGGACTGGTTGGATCTCCTTGCAGTCCAAGGGACCCTCAAGAGTCTTCTCCACCACCACAGTTCAAAAGCATCAATTCTTCGGCGCTCAGCTTTCTTTATAGTCCAACTCTCACATCCATATATGACCACAGGAAAAACCATAGCCTTGACTAGATGGACCTTGGTTGGCAAAGTAATGTCTCTGCTTTTGAATATGCTGTCTAGGTTGGTCATAACTTTCCTTCCGAGGAGCAAGAGTCTTTTAATTTCATGGCTGCAATCACCATCTGCAGCGATTTTGGAGCCCAGAAAAATAAAGTCAGCCACTGTTTCTACTGTTCCCCATCTATTTCCCATGAAGTGATGGGACTGGATGCCATGATCTTTGTTTTCTGAATGTTGAGCTTTAAGTCAACTTTTTCACTCTCCTCTTTCATTTTCATCAAGAGGCTCTTTAGTTCTTCACTTTCTGCCGTAAGGGTGGTGTCATCTGCATATCTGAGGTTATTGATATTTCTCCTGGCAATCTTGATTCCAGCTTGTGCTTCCTCCAGCCCAGCATTTCTCATGATGTACTCTGCATATAAGTTAAATAAGCAGGGTAACAATATACAGTCTTGATGTACTCCTTTTCCTATTTGGAACCAGTCTGTTGTTCCATGTCCAGTTCTAACTACTGTTTCCTGACCTGCATACAGGTTTCTCAAGAGGCAGGTCAAGTGGTCTGGTATACTCATCTCTTTCAGAATTTTCCAGTTTATTGTGATCCACACAGTCAAAGGCTTTGGCATAGTCAATAAAGCAGAAATAGACGTTTTTCTGGAACTCTCTTGCTTTTTCAATGATCCAGCGGATGTTGGCGATTTGATCTCTGGTTCCTCTGCCTTTTCTAAAACCAGCTTGAACATCTGGAAGTTCACAGTTCATGTATTGCTGCAGCCTGGCTTGGAGAATTTTGAGCATTACTTTACTAGCGTGTGAGATGAGTGCAATTGTGTGGTAGTTTGAGCATTCCTTGGCATTGCCTTTCTTTGGGATTGGAATGAAAACTGACCTTTTCCAATTCTGTGGCCATACTTGCTGGCATATTGAGTGCAACACTTTCAAAGGGTCATCTTTCAGGATTTGAAATAGCTCCACTGGAATTCCATCACCTCCACTAGCTTTGTTCGTAGTGATGCTTCCTAAGTCCCACTTGACTCCATATTTCAGGATGTCTGGCTCTAGATGAGTGATCACACCATCGTGATTATCTCAGTCACATCATTTGCAAATATTTTCTCCCAATTTATGGGTTGTCTTTTCATTTTGTTTATTGTTTCCTTTGCTGTGCAAAAGTTTTTGAGTTTAAGTAGGTCCCATTTGTTTTTATTCCCATTATTCTGGGAAATGGACTGAAAAAGATACTGCTGTGATTTATGCCAGAGAGTGTTCTGCCTATGCTTTCCTCTAGGAGTTTTACAGTGTCTGATCTCACATTTAGGTCTTTAGTCCATTTTGAGATTATCTTTGTATATGTTCTATACATATACAAAATGATCTAACTTCATTTTTTAAAATATGTATTGTCCAATTTTCCCAGCACCATTTGTTGAAGAGACTGTCTTTCCAACATACTTCATCATCAATTAACTGACCACAGGTGAATGGGGTTATTTCTGCATTTTCTATCCTGTTCCATTGATCTATATTTCTAGTTTTGTGCCAGTACCATACTGTTTTGATGACTGCGACTTTGTAGTATAGCCAGGGAGCCTGATTTCTCCAGGTCCGTTTTTTAAGCTTGCTTTGGCTATTTGGGATCTTTGTGCCTCCATACAAATTTTGATTTTTTTTTTTGTTCTAGTTCTGTGAAAAATGCTATTGGTAACTTGATAGGGATTGTGTTGAATCTGTAGATTGCCTTGGGTACTATAGTCATTTTGACAATATTGATTCTTGCAATCCAAAAATATGGTGTATCTTCCCATCTGTTTATGTCTTCTTTGATTTCTTCCATCAGTATCTCACAGTTTTCAGAGTACAGGCTTTTTGTATCCTTAGGTAGATTTATCCCCAGGTATTTTATTCTTTTTGATGCAATGGTAAATGGAATTGCTTCCTGAATTTCTGATTTTTCATTGTTAGTGTAGGGAAATGCAACAGATTTCTGTGTATTAATTTTCTAACCTGCAAATTTACCAAATTCATTGATGAGTTTTAGTAGTTTTCTGGTAGCATCTTTAGGATCTATGTATAGTATCATGTCATCTACAAATACTGATAGTTTAACTTCTTCTTTTCCAATTTAGATTCCCCTTACTTTTTCTTCTCTGATTACTATAGCTAGGACTTCCAAAACTATGTTGAATAAAAGAGGCGAGAGTGGACATTCTGGTCTTATTTCTGATCTTAGAGGGGATGCTGTCAGTTTTTCACTATTGAGTATGATGCTAGCTGTAGGTTTGTAGAATATGGTCTTTATTCTGTTGATTTATGTACCCTCTATGCCCACTTTCTGGAGTGTTTTTTTTAAAATCATAAATGGGTGCTGAATTTCATCAAAAGCTTTTCTAGCATCTACTGAAAGGATCATATAGTTTTTATTCTTCAATTTGTTGATGTGGTATATTACCTTGATTGATTTGTGGATGTTCAAAAATGCTTGTATCACTGGGATGAATCCCACTTGATCACAGTGTAAGATCTTTTCAATGTACTGTGGGATACAGATTGCTAGTATTTTGTTGAGGATTTTTGCATCTATGTTCATCAGTGATACTGAATTATAATGTGTGTGTGTGTGTGTGGTATCTTTGGTTTTGGTTTCAGAGTGATGGTGGCCTCATAAAATGAGCTGGGGAGTTTTCCTTCCTCTGTGATTTTTTAGAACAGTTTCAGAAGGAGAGGTGTTAACTCTTCTCTAAACATTTGATAAAATTTACCTGTGAAGCTGTCAGGGCCTGGACTTTTGTTTGTTGGGAGGTTTTTTAAAACAGTTTCAATTTCAGTGCTTGAGATTGGTCTGTTCATGTTTTCTATTTCATCTTGGTTCAGTCTAAGGAGACTGTACCTTTCTAAGAACTTGTGCATGTCCTCTAGATTGTCCATTTCATTGGCATACAATTGTTCATAGTAGTCTCTTATGATCCTTGATATTTCCATGGAGTCAGTTGTAACTTCTCCTTTTTCATTTCTAATTTAATTGATTTGAATCCTCCCTCCCTTTTTTTTTTCTTGGTTTCTGGCTAAAGGTTTATCAATTTTGCTTATCTTTTCAAAGAACAAACTTTTAGTTTCATTGATCTTTGAGATTTTTCTTTGTCTCTATTTCATTCATTTCTGCTCTAATTTTTATGATTTCCTTTCTTCTGTTAACCATAGGTTTGCTTTTTCTTCTTTCTCTAATTGTTTTAAGTATAAGGTTAGGTTGTTTGAGGTTTTTCTTGTTTCTTGAGGCAACTGCATATTGCCATAAACTTTCCACTTAGAACAGCTTTTGTTGCATCCCATAAGTTTTCGACCATTGTGCTTTCATTTTCATTTGTCTCTAAGTTTTTTTTTTAATTTCCTCTGAGTTTTTCAGTGATCCAATAGTTTCTGAGTGGCATATCGTTTAGCTGCTACGTATTTATGTTTTTAAGAGTATTTTCTTGTGATTTATTTCTAATCGCAGAGCTTTGTGACAGAAAAAATGATATAATTTCGATTTTGTAAATTTACCAAGACTTGTCTTGTGGCCCAGCATGTGGTCAATCCTGGAGAGTGTTCCATGTGCACTTGAGAAGAATGTAAAGTCTGCCACTTTTGGGTGAAACACTCTATAAATATCAATTAAGTCCAACTGATTTAAACTGTCATTTAAGGTCCGTGCTCCTTATTAATTTTCTGTCTAGAGAAAGTGGGGTTTTAAAGTTCCCCACTATTATTCTCTTACTGCTGATTTCTCTGTTTATATTCGTTAGTATTTGCCTTACATATTGAGGTACTCCTATGTTGGGTGCATATATATTTATAATTGTTATATCTTTTTCTTGGATTGAACACTTGATCATTATGATGTGTCCTTATTTGTCTCTTAGAACATTCTTTGCTTTAAAGTCTATTTTGTCTGATGTAAGTATTGTTACTCCAGCTTTCTTATGAATTCGCTGTGTGTGGAATACCTTCTCCCATCCCCTTACATTCAGTCTGTAAGTCTGTGGTGGGTCTCGTGTAGACAACACATCTATGGGTCTTATTTCTGTATCTACCTAGCCAGTCTATGTCTTTTGGTGGTGTCTTTAATCCATTTACATTTAAGGCAATTATTAAGGCAATATGTATGATCCCAGAGGTCTCTTAGGCTGTCTTCATTTCTTTTCATTCTTTTTTCTACATTCTGTTTTGCAGCAGTGATTTCCACCATTCTATCTTCCAGGTCACTAATCCGTTCTTTTGCCTCAGTTATTCTGCTATTAATTCCTTCTACTGTATTGTTCATTTCTGTTTGTTTGTTCTTTTGTTTTTCTAGGCTTTTGGTAAACATTTATTTCATCTTCTCAATCTTTGCCCACCATTCTTTTTCTGAGATCCTGGATCATCTTCATTATAATTATTCTGAATTTTTTTAAAGAATTTTCAGAACTATTCTGAATTCATCTAAGACCAATAAATCAATATATTGAGATAAAAGAAAACTCCTTGAGAAATATAATTTACCAAAATTGATTGAAAAATAAATAAAATGTAGCATTCCCACTAATACTATAACATCTAAATCTAATCATAATGAAATTGAAGACCAGATTGAAGATTGGTCTAAAAATTACTGGCTAAAGTTGTGAAAGGCGAAGAAAATAAAAGGAAGAGTGAAGATTAAGTGAGTCTGAAGAGTTTAAGGGGATGTGATAACTGATTGCAATGTGTGACCCTGAGATTGATCCTGGTAAAGGTTGTCACACAGGGTTGTTATTAAGACAACTGACCAGATTTAAAAATGAATCATGTAGTAGGTATCAGTATTTCAGTACAGTTCAGTTACTCAGTTGTGCCTGACTCTTTGCGACCCTATGGACTGCAGCACACCAGGCCTCCCTGTCCATCACCAACTCCCAGAGATTGCTCAAACTCATGTTTATCGAGTTGGTGATGCCATCTAATCATCTCATCTTATCTTCTGTTGTCCCCTTCTCTTCCTATCTTCAGTCTTTCCCAGTATCAGGGTCTTTTCCAGTGAGTCAGTTCTTCACACCAGGTGGTCAAAGTACTGGAGTTTCAGCTTCAGCATTAGTCCTTCCAATGAATATTCAGGACTGATTTCCTTTAGGATTGACTGGTTGCATCCCCTTGCAGTCCAGGGACTCTCAAGAGTCTTCTTCAACACAGTTCAAAAGTATCAATTCTTCAGTGCTCAGCTTCTTTTTATAGTCCAACTCTCACATCCATACATGACTACTGGGAAAACCATAGCTTTGACTTGATGGACCTTTGTTGGCAAAGTAATGTCTCTGCTTTTTAATATGCTGTCTTTAACAGGTTGGTCTAGCTTTTCTTCTAACGAGCAAGTGTCTTTTAATTTCATGGCCGCAGTCAGAATCTGCAGTGATTTTGGAGTCCTCTCCCCCGCCCCAAATAAAGTCTCTCACTGTTTCCAATGTTTCCCCATCTATTTGTCATGAAGTGATGGGACTGGATACCATGATCTTCGCTTTTTGAATGTTGAGTTTTAAGCCAGCTTTTTCACTCTCCTCTTTAACTTTCATCAAGAGGCTCTTTAGTTCTTCAGTTTCTACCATAATGGTGGTGTCATCTGTGTATATGAGATTATTCATATTTCTCTTGGCAGTCTTGATACCAGCTTGTGCTTCATCCAGTCCAGCATTTTACATGATGTACTGTGCATATAAGTTAAATAAGCAGGGTAACAGTATACAGCCTTGACATACTCCTTTCCTAATTTGGAACCAGTCTGCTGTTCCATGTCTGGTTCTAACTGTTACTTCTTGACCTGCATACGGGTATCTCAGGAGGCAGGTAAGGTGGTCTGGTATTCCCATCTGTTTAAGAATTTTCTACAGTTTGTTGTGATCCACACACGTTAAAGGCTTTGGTGTAATCAATAAAGCAGAAGTAGATGTTTTTCTGGAACTCCGTTGCTTTTTCAATGATCCAGCGGATGTTAGCAATTTGATCTCTGGTTCCTCTGCCTTTTCTAAAACCAGCTTGAACATCTGGAAGTTCACAGTTCACTTACTGTTAAAGCTTGGCTGGGAGAATTTTGAGCATTACTTTGCTAGAGTGTGAGATGAGTGTAATTGTGCGGTAGTTTGAACATTATTTGGCATTGCTTTTCTTTGGGATTGGAATGAAAACTGACCTTTTCCAGTCCCGTGGCCACTGCTGAGTCTTCCAAATTTGCTAGCATATTGAGTGTAGCACTTTAACAGCATCATCTTGTAGGATTTGAAATAGCTCAACTGGAATTCCATTACCTCCACTAGCTTTGTTCATAGTGATGCTTCCTAAGGCCCACTTGACTTTGCGTTCAAGGATGTCTGGCTCTAGGTGAGTGACCACACTGTCATGGTTATTTGGGTCATTTAAGATCTTTTTTGTATAGTTCTTCTGTGTATTCTTGCCACCTCTTCTTAATCTCTTCTGCTTCTGTTAGGTCCCTGCCTTTAGGTTTCTGCCCTTTATTGAGCCCATCTTTGCATGAAATTTTCCCTTGGTATCTCTGATTTCCTTGAAGAGATCTCTAGTCCTTCCTTTTCTATTGTTTTCCTCTATTTCTTTGCACTGAGGAAGGCATTCCTATCTCTCCCTGCTATTATTTGAAATTCTGCATTCAAATGGGTTTATTTTTCTTTTTCTCCTTTGCCTTTAGCTTCAGTATTAAATGTCTTAAAGTTGATCACTGTACTGTGGTTAAGTAAGAGGATATCTTTGTTTTTAGTCAATATGCCCTGAAGCATTTAAGGAAAAACGAGTATAATGTCTATAACTACCAAATGGCCCAGGAAAAAAAAAAAAAAAGTGTGTGTGTGTATATTTATATGGGTGCTGCGTCTGTCTAGTCAAGGCTATGGTTTTTCCTGTGGTCATGCATGGATGTGAGAGTTGGACTGTGAAGAAGGCAGAGCGCCGAAGAATTGATGCTTTTGAACTGTGGGTTGGAGAAAACTCTTGAGAGTCCCTTGGACTGCAAGGAGATCCAACCAGTCCATTCTGAAGCAGATAGCCCTGGGATTTCTTTGGAAAGAATGATGCTGAAGCTGAAGCTCCAGTACTTTGGCCACCTCATGAGAAGAGTTGACTCATTGGAAAAGACTTTGATGCTGGGAGGGATTGGGGGCAGGAGGAGAAGGGGACGACAGAGGATGAGATGGCTGGATGGCATCACGGACTCAATGGACCTGAGTCTAAGTGAACTCCGGGAGTTGGTGATGGATAGGGAGGCCTGGCATGCTGCGATTCATGGGGTCACAAAGAGTTGGACACGACTGAGTGACTGAACTGAACTGTGCTGTGCTTAGTTGCTCAGTCGTGTCTGACTCTTTGGGACCCCATAGCTGTACCCCACCAGCTCCTTTGTCCATGGAGATTCTCTATGGAAGAATACTGGAATGGGTTGCCATGCCCTCCTCCAGAGGGATCTTCCCAGCCTAGGGATTGAACCCAGGTCTTCTACATTGAGGTGGATTCTTTACCACCTGGGCCACCAAGGAAGCTCCAGAATACTGGAGTGGGTAGCCTATTCCTTCTCAAAGGGAATTTCCTGACCCAGGAATCTAACTAGGGTCTCCAGAATTGCAGAAGAATTCTTTACCAGTTGAGCGACTGGGAATGTGTATCTATTGACAAAAAGAAGGAATGATGAAGCAAATGTGCCAAAATGGTAACTTGTGATTTTGACTAAGAATATAAGGGAGTAAGTTGTACTACTTCTGCAATACTTCTGATAGTTCTCTACTATATTTTAGAAACTTTATGATTTTGCCTTTCATGTCTGTTTTTAGTCCATCTGGAACTGAATTTTATATAATACAGTTATATAATACCCAATTGTCCCAATATCATTTATTGATAATGTCATATCTTCCTTGCTGATCTGTACATATTATGTCCAAATACAGGTGTATCTCTGTCTGGCTTTTCTCCTGTGTTCCACCGACAAATTAAGGCCTCTACTTCATCAAAAGACACCATGAAGATAGTGGAAAAGATCATGAAATGAGAAAAGATTTATAAAACATTCAACAAAGATCAGTACTTAGAATACACAGAAAACTATTATAAATCAAGAAGAAAAAGAAAACTAATCTGACAGAAAAATGGGCAGCCAGTTTGGACACGTACTTCACAAACAGGAAATCTACACAGCCAACAGTCATAGAGAATGGTACTCAAGTCATCAAAAAATAGAAATAAAACCAAAATGATATACCATTTTACATCCATCTTATGAAAGTTTAAAAGTCTGCCAATATCAAGAACTGGGGAGGAGGTGGAGTAAGAACTTTCATTATGGTGCTTGTGGGAGTGGAAATAAGCACCACTTTGGAAACCAGGGTAGCATTATATAATAGAATTGACATTATTTGTACCTTATGACACAGCAATGTCTTTCATAGGTAAATACATCACAGAAACTGTTATGACAGGAAATATGTATAAGAATATTCACAGCAGCTTGGTTTACAGTATCTACAAATCTGAAATAATCCAAACACTTATCAACAGTAAAATGGACAAACAAATTGTAGGTATATTCAAATGGAAACATATTATAGCAATGAAAATGAGCAAGCTACAGCTACTAACAACAAACAAATAGATTAATCTCCAAAACAAAATCTCAACTGAAAGAAGCAATATACAAAAGAATACACACTGTATGAATTCATTTATGTAGAATTCAGTAATATAGGCTGAACAACTAAAAGAGAAAGAAGGAACTTACTGAGAAGGATGGCGATTCCTTGTAAATGTCATAAAGGGGTAGAAATTGGAACAAATACATAGAACACATCTGTGGTATTGACAATATTCTATTTCTTGATCTGGGTGATCATTAAAAGGGTATGTACTTTTAACCACTTGTTAAAATGCGCATGTTTTATGAACTTTGCTGATTTTGATTATATATTGTGCTTTATGTAGTAGCTCAGATGGTAAAGAACCCACCTGCCAGCAGGAGACCCCGGTTTGATCCCTGGTTTGGGAAGATCCCTTGGAGAAAGGAACGGCAACTCACTCCAGTGTTCCTGCCTAGGGAATTCCATGGAGGGACCATGGGGTCACAAAGAGTTGGACACAACTGAGCGACTAACACTTTCACTTGTGCTTTATAGTTAAGAAAAGAAAAACCAGAAAAGAAAAGAAAATACACATGATGTTTTGTGGAACTAATTCAGGAAAATTAGTGTGCATACAGAGTACCTAAGGAGATAAGGCTAAAAAGACAGAGATTTAACACCTTGAAGCCTCTTGACACAATGAAAAATTGTACAAAATTTTCTGCATAGTGTCCATACCAGACCTATAACAACCCCCATGTCTAGATTACTCCCTCAAGCCTGCAAAGTTCATAATATATATCTCTAAATGAGGTGAAGGAAGGAGAGAGGAAAGGAGGGAGTATGAGGTTTGGAGAGAGATATTCTGTCTATTCTGAGATGGCTTTTTAGTTCTGGTTTCTTTTTCTTAAGAGATCTGGTAATAATTCCTGTTCCTGGATTCCAAGAGCTATCCTTTATTGTATATTTTATTTCATATAGGTGGTATCTGTTAGTATCAAGGGTTATAACTGAGATAGGTCATATATTCAACTGTATTCTTCTATTCTTAACTTTAGGAATCAAACAATAACACAATGATAGATGTCTCTTTTCTCATTTAGGAACATATTAGATAAAAATCAGCATTTTTATTCATAAGAAATTTCTAAATATAAATGACAATACTCATTAAAATGTTCTAAATCACTTATTTTTATAACTTACCCTCAGAGTATGGTGCTCTTGTGCTAGTAATAGTCTTAGTTCCTCATGTAGTGTTATAACTTCCAGAAATTGTCCCCATAAAGCCATTAAAAGTGAGCAAAGTTGTGCAAGATTCATATTTATAAGTTCTGCCAGTTCATCAGGATTTTCTATTTTCTGAAATGACAAGAAAAAAAAAAACTGCTCTCTGAGAATTACCATAACACATATATTACCGAGAGTATTAATACAAAGGCAAATTTTTTCGTTTTAAAATATGTACATCTGTGCCCGCTTGCATGTGTGTGTAGAGAGAGACTAACTGACCAATGGCTTTTTTCATCTTGATAGTAACTTGGTAGTTACATTTTAGACAACTTAACCAATATTTCAATATCTGAAATATCAGATATATTCTAAAGTTACAAATCAGGATTCTATAGAACATGATCAAATTCAAACACTAAAACTAGGAATTTTAAGCACAACAAATCCTGATCAAAGTTATAAAATTTTTGAAAGACTGTGAAATCTTAAAATATGATTTATTTTCAATCAGTTAAGTAATTCAAAGGTCACGTGCTCCTCAGAAAGGATTGAGATTCTCGCTAAAACTGCTCTTCCTTCACATCTCTGCTCCTAGATTTTATTTTGCTCACAGAAACCCTTTCCCAGAGTTGTCAAATACTTCTTTCTTCTTTTCTAACAATTCATGCATCCAGTATTTATTGAGCACATTTTACATGCTAGGGGGCTACACTGTACAGACACCAAGATTAATATGAAAAGATCACAGTCTAATGAGGAGAGAAAAGTGGGTAAACAAATATATATTATATGTATATATATTATGAATGTTTAAATAGTGATATTAAGTTGTTCTGTTTATTTAAATATTCATCTTAATTGATGACAGAAATTAAGAGTACTGAATGAAATGTAGAATTTTCTTGAAGGCTTTTAGTTTTCTTCAATTGAAAAAGTAAGAACTTCTGAACAAAGAATAACAAAGACTATAAAGCAGAATGATGTTTCTCATAAGGACGTTTTGTCCACTAAGGCAGCAGTCAGTTTCTACGCAGACAGAATCTTGATGCAAAAATCTGTCTTTAATTATTAGTTAACATCAGGAAATCTACTTTAAATATATACATGGGTGCTGATTTCACTTTCCTACCGTAAATATGGGGAAGTCATGTATTCAGACTGAAGTTAACAGCCACAGCTCATCTCCACCTGCACACCAACCACCACTATATCTGTGTCTCTGGATCAAGTATCCCTGATGTCTAGACCCAACAACTATTGGACAACTGGGCTTGGACAATTCACCATGTCCCCAATTATACTCATATATGCACCAGTCCCCTTCTAAAAAACAAATGAAACCCCTAAATGTTGCTCATCATATATGATACTCTCAGGCTTCCCTGGTGGCTCAGAGGTTAAAGCGTCCACCTGCAATGCAGGAGACCTGGGTTTGATCCCTGGGTCGGGAAGATTCCCTGGAGAAGGAAATGGCAACCCACTCCAGTATTTTTGCCTGGAGAATCCCATCGACGGAGGAGCCTGGTGGACTATAGGCCATGGCGTTGCAGAGTTGGACACGACTGAGCGACTTCACTTTCACTTTCACTTTTGTTTATACAGACCCCTTTCCAAAGTCTGAAATTCAGCAGGCTTTTCTTCCCTGACCCGAACCACACTTCAATTTATCTTCTTAACTCAGAGAACACATAAAACAAAAACTCAGCAAAATAAGTAAGAAGGGGAGGGATCACGTCTTATTCACTTGTGTGACTGGTAACCAGTACACAGTAGTCACTCAATAGATATGTACCAAACGAATGAATGAATGAATGAATGAATAAGGAATTACAGGCTTCAGATAAGGAAAAAGTCCCCAGAATACAAGGAGAAATTCAGAAAATACCGACAAATTCCAGAATTACAGAATGGAAGCTAACGAGTCAACAGATGATAAATATTGACTCAACACAGAGAGAAATTCTACAGAAGGGTTTTGCCTCAGAGATGATGTATAAATATTATTAGAAATAAAGCTACCAAGTTTTTTATGTCTCTTAACACATAGAAGATTAAAATGGAGTATAAATAAGCTGAAACCTGTAGTATGGTTTCAAGAATGAGTTTAATGAAGTTAGGAAAAGAAGACTAGAATAAGTATTTGACAGTAATTAAAGAGTACTGTGTAAGGCAAGCAATACTACAGCTGGTATAATCTACACACAAGTAAAAATAATTCCCCCCAGAAAGCAAGGCTGTCTAGATACCCTGTATTTATTAACTGTATTTCTCAGGGAGTATGGCATCAAGTTTCTGAGAAAGGATTTTTGGTATTTTCATTATTGGGAAAAGCATCCTATAAACAAATTACTCCTTTGGTTTATATAACTCTTCATGATAAGTGTCAAAATATAAATAATAATCCTTTTTTATATTAAAAAGAAAACTGGAATTAAGTTTGACAAGATTTTTATATATATAAATGTAGGAATAATAAGACATTTATACTTCTATACTATTTTTAAAATAAATTCATTATTTTGTTTTATATAGATGTATACCTTTTCATAGCATTCATTGACCTTTTTTGATTGAAAAAAATAAAGTTCATTTTAGTATACAGTCTTCAATTATTTTCAGTTACAGAGAGGAAAAAACCAAAATCATATTTTTATGCCATTTTCACTGAATAACACAGTATGAGTATTTTCCTACAACATCAAATATTTGTTGAAAGCATCACTTTTAAGGTTGCACAATGTTTTTATGAGTGTCCCATGATTTGTTTAACCACTGTCTTATTGTTGGGTATTTACTTAGGTTAATGTTTTACAATATCACCAATTATGTTACACATGAATTTCTGATTGTTTATTTGGTATAAATTGAGAAGGAATATTTTTTATGGCGTTGGATACACACTGCCAAATTCATCTCTGAAAAAGATCTGCAAGGTATGGGAATCTGTATCTCACCATAACTCAACAAAGATTATATTGTTATTAAAAAAAAAATCACAGTCATGCAGAACACCAGCTGACAGAGGACAGGAGTACCTGACCAGTGGAAAAGAATATATAGAACCATGCAAAACTTGGTAGTACAAAGGGACTACCAGGAAAAACAGGAGTGTTAGTATGACTAGACCTGCCCTCAGCAGGTGAGGGAACTGAAGCAGGGGTCCAACCCCACATCGGGGCCATTGTCTGAGTCAGAAGAGAAACATTTAAGGCTGAGAGTGAAACAGCTGATCAGTGGCATCCTAAATGGAATGAGAATCAGACAGTCCTTGCCATAGCCATACATACCCTGGACAGGGACACTGGTCCCCTGGAAGGTGAAGTGGCTGGGAGCTGGGATTTAGGGATTGCAGAGCAATCCAGGGAGAGGGCTGCTGTGGACTGCAGAGAGACGGATTGAGGGGTTGTGAGGGTGGAGATCGTGGTGGGAAATGCCTGTGGAGGAAAGCCAGGCAGCCATGGAAGCAAGGAGGTAATGCTGAGTCAGCATAGGGGGTGGAGCCATCACCATAGCCTCTCTCTCCCCACATGCCAGCAACAGCAGCTGAACAGTAGAGAGGTGGGCCCATCAAACGCCTGATGCACTGAACTACCGAGCAGGACCCCACCCAGGGTGCTCCTTTAAGTGCCTGATGCACCAACCTATAGAGTAGGACCACAGCAAGGGGGGCCCCTCTATGTGACTGAATGGGCAGAGCTACAGAGAAAGACTGGCCAAAGAGGCCCTCTGATTGCCAGCTACAGGAGGCTCGATAAAAGACTCTGATCAGGCCATAACTCCTGCAGTGGAGGCAGTCCGTGTTCCTGGACACTTTGCACCACCAGGGTCCCCGCAAACCAAGCAGGTGTGCCACCTTCATGCTCAACCTTCATTGGGGCATAGCTGCCACAGATAAAAGAAGTCTTGCATCTACACACACAGGGTTGCTTTGGTTGTGTCCAACTATTTGTGACCCTGTGGACTGTAGCCTGCCAGGCTTCTCTCTCAGGGGGTTCTCTCCAGGCATGAATACTGGAGCGTATCAGCCAAATACAGGTTGCCATACCCTTCTAGAGCACTATATTTCCTGCTGCCCTAGCTGCCAACTCCTGAGTACCTGGTGCTGCCAGGGCCCCTGTGACCCAAGCAGCTGCACGATTTCTGCACCTGGCCCTCACTGGGGCAGACCCAAGTCCTCCAGAGCAGCCTCAGGAGCAAACCCCAGTGGACAATTCAGTGGCTATCATCAAAAAGTCTACAAACAATAGATGCTGGAGAGGGTATGGAGAAAAGGGAACACTCTTGTACTGTTGGTGGGGATGTAAACTGATACAGCTACTATGGGAGAAGGTATGGAGATTCCATAAAAAACTAGGAATAAAACCACATGACCCAGCAATCACACTCCTAGGCATATATCCTGAGGAAACCAAAACTGAAAGAGACACATGTATCCCACTGTTTATTGTAGCACTATTTACAATAGTTAGAACATGGAAGCAACCTAGATGTCCATCAACAGACGAATGGATAAAGAAGTTGTTGTCCATATACACAATGGAATATTACTCAGCCATGAAAAGGAACACATTTGAGTCAGTTCTAATGAGATGGATGAACCTAAAACCTATTATACAGAGTGAAGTAAGTCAGAAAGAGAAAGATAAATATCATATTCTAATGCATATATAGAGAATCTAGAAAAATGGTACTGAAAAATTCATTTACAGGGTACCAGTGGAGAAACAGACAATTAGAATAGACACCAGGAGAGGGGAGGAGAGGGTGAGAAGTATGGAAAGAGTAACATGGAAACTTACATTACCATATGTAAAACAGATGGCCAATGGGAATTTGCCATATGACTCAGGAAACTCAAACAGGGGCTCTATATCAATCTAGCGGGGTAGAATGGGGAGGGAGATGGGGGGGGGAGGTTCAAAAGGGAGAGATATATGTATACCTATGGCTAATCTATGTTGAGGTTTGACAGAAAACAACAAAATTCTTAAAGCAATTATCCTTCAATTAAAAAAAAAATCACAGCCAATCTGATAGGTTAAAAATCATGTCAGAATATTTAAATTTTTGTTTTATAATTAAAATTTTTCACATACTTATTAGCATTTTATAACTGGATAACTGGGTGTCTAAGCTATATTAATACTAAAAATGAGATATTACAGGATTTTTTTTGCTGATTTATAAGACCTGTTTAAATATTATTCCATCATCTGTCTACTCTATCTACCCTAGTTTATATTACACTTAAATACTGAAATTAAGTAAGAGTACATAAAATTCATTAGTAATATCTGAGTACATATGTATTTTTTAAAACTTAATATAGATGGAAATAGAGTAAAGAACAAATATTTTCCTTTAAGGCCTCATTCTTCATGGTATTCCTTTCTGTATTATTACTTATAGTTGAAATGTGTATATGTGTATGTATCCTTTCAAATATTTTATATGCAATCTAATCACATAAACATGATCAAATATTTACATAGCTTTTCTAACATATGAAAATCGTATTCATATTTTTCTCCAATTTATTTTTTCAATTAATATATCCTAAAGAGGTTTTCAGCATGGAAACAGTACCCTGCATCATAAAGGAATATATATTTCTTGAGTTAAAAAATCCATGTCAGTGTACAGAGATTCACCTGATTCTTTTAAATGGTTACATGGTAGTTGATAATGCTTTATATTTGTTTGTTGAAATGAACTGGCACTTTTTGTGGTATACATTTCTAAATAAAAACTATTTTGTGGCAGAGCATGTGAGTGTTTTTGGAACAGATGATGAACTGACCTAAAAAATGTACCATTTCTACCCTCACCAACAGCCTATGCAGACACTAGTTTCCTCACCACCTTACCAACAATGGAGATTAGCAATCACTTTCATTTCTGCAAATTTCATGGTTAAAAAAGCCCACTTTATTGCTTAAATCTACATCTCCTTGGTCTTCAGTAAGAATGAGTGTCACCTAGGCAGCAAATTTGTTCTAAGAACTGCATTTTGTACATTGCCTCTGTGTGTACCCCTTTTTCCCAGGGGTGATACATAAAAGTTCTTTATATATTTTCAGTATCATTTGCCACTTTCAGGTACTGCAAATATTTTGTTCCAGTCTATTGCTTCCTTTCAATTTTATATTTTATTTTGTTTTAAAGAAGTTTTAAATCATTAATATACTATTTACTGTTACCCTGAAGAAGTTTATCTCATAGTCCAAGGATAGATTGCTTATATATACATGTATACATATATTTGTCTTACAGATTTTTTTGACATTTAACTCTTCAAGTCCATTTAGAATTTGCTTCTATAACATGTTATTTTACCATACTACTATGTAACTGAATGTTCATGAAATTTTATCACTCATTTCTTACACATATTTAACGACTGTTCCAGTGCTATTTAGTTCCATTCATTTGTCTTTCTGTTCTTTTAGAGAAATCCTACTCTATTTCCATTACTGTAGTTTTTAAATGTATTTCAGCATCCACTTGGGCAAGTCCCTCTATATTATTATTTTTTTCAAAAGTTTTTCTTAGTCATTCTTACCTTTCTTCAAGTGATCTTTAAAGTAAGTTTAATTTTGAAGTTTCCAACAGGATTTTGAATACAGATGCATTAATATCATTAACTTGTGAAAAACTGGGTAGCTGTCAATGACCTTTTCATCTGGGAGTATCATATGTTTATTCACTCAAATTTCCTTTAAGGTCAGTGAATAAGTCAGTAGATTTTTTCTACATTTATCACAAACATTATTTCTAAAATCCTTTGGGACAACTATTATAGTGAAATTAGTGATTTTTTTTAAAGAAGACACTTAGCTTACTTAAACCGTGGGGAAAGTTTCTAGAACGGGATATGAAAGTGTCTCATCTATGTATAATTTTACAAGGAGAAGGTAAATACCTTTTTCAAAAGGGTCAAGTTCTCATTTATATTTACATACAGAAATATATCCCAAAACATTTTAAATGGTAAAAAAAAAAAGAAATATATCCTAAAGTCAAATATGTATTTTTGTTTGATTCATGTCTCTGATATCTCCCACTAACATAGCTAAACAGCAGTGAAATACACAGGGCTCCTCAAATAGTCAAAACATTTAGTTCCATGGGGAAGAAAAGGAAAAACAAAGATCTATTCAATTTAATTGCAAGAATGAACTGGTAGAAAAATAGCCCAAGAGAAATTCATTTCTTGAAATTTTAAAATAAATTTCCATTTCTAAACAATATCATTTTATAAAAGTATGTAAATTTGGGCAATGCTTAAAAAAATTTGTCCAGAATGTTTTTGAGTTAACTAACAGGAGGAAAAAGCACACTTCTGATCAGTTGTCTCTGCTATTTCATTTATATGCAGAATATCCAGAATATCCAAGTATCTATGGGCAATTTATCTTTAACAAAGAAGGTAAAAATATACAAAGGAGAAAAGACAGTCTCTTCAATAAGGGGTCCTGGGAAAACAGGTTAACTATGTGAAAAAGAATGAAATTAGAACACTTCTCAACACCATACACAAAAATGAACTCAAAATAGATTAAAGACCTAAATGTAAGACCAGAAACTATAAACCTCTTCGAGGAAAACACAGGCAGAACTCTCTTTGACATAAATCTTTGACAGCAGGACCCTTATAAGATCCACCTCCTAGAGTAATGGAAATAAAAATAAAAGTATACAAGTGGGACCTAGCTTTTGCACAATTAAGGAAACTATAGCAAGGTGAAAAAGACAACCCTCAGAATGGCAGAAAATAACGGCAAATGAAACATGTGACAAAGGGTTAATCTCCAAAATACACGAGCGGCTCAAGTGGCTCAATACCACACACACACACACAAAACCCAATCAAAAAGTGAGCGAAAGACCTAACCAGACATTTCTCTAAAGACATACATATGGGTAATAAACACATGACAAGATGCTCAACATCACATATTACTAGAGAAATGCAAATCAAATCTACAATGAAGTATCACCTCACACAGGTCAGAATGGCCATCATCAAAAAAGTCTACGGACAATAAATGCTGGAGAGGGTGTGGAGAAAAGGGAACTCTCTTACACTGTTGGTGGGAATGCAAACTGATACAGCCACTATGGAGAAGAGTATGGGAGATTCCTTTAAAAACTAGGACTACAACTGCCATATGACCCAGTAATCCTACTACTGGACATATACCCTGAGGAAACCATAACTGAAAAAGACACATGTATCCCAGTGTTCACTGCAGCACTATTTACAATACTAAACCTGGATGTCCATCGACAGATGAATGGATAAAGAAGTTGTGGTACATGTACACAATGGAATATTGCTCAGCTATAAAAAGGAATGCATTTGAGTCGGTTCTAATGAAGGGGATGAACCAAGAGCCTATTATACAGAATGAAGTAAGTCAGAAAGAGAAAGACAAATATTGTATATTAATACATATATATGGCAAATCCCATGGACAGGGGAGCCTGTCCCATGGGGTTGCTAAGAGTCGGACACGACTGAGTGACTTCACTTTCACTTTTCACTTTCATGCACTGGAGAAGGAAATGGCAACCCACTCCAATGTTCTTGCCTGGAGAATCCCAGGGATGGGACAGCCTGGTGGGCTGCCATCTCTGGGGTCGCACAGAGTCAGACACAACTGAAGTGACCTAGCAGCAGCAGCAGCAGCATGGACTCTAAAAAGATAGTGCTAGGCGGTCCTAAGATGGTGGAGGAATAGGATGGGAAGACCACTTTCTCCCTCACAAATTCCTCAAAAGAACATTTCAACGCTGAGCAAACTCCACAAAACAACTTCTGTAGGCTGGCAGAGGACATCAGGCAACCAGAAAAGCAGACCATTGTCTTCAAAAACAGGTAGGAAAAAATATAAAAGATGAAAAAGGAGACAAAGGAGGTGGGGAGGGAGCCCCGTCCCAGGAAGGAAGCCCATCCCGGGAAGGGAATTTTAAGAAGAGAGGTTTCCAAACACCAGGAAACACTCTCCCTGCCGAGTCTGTGGCGAGCCTTGGAAACACAGAGGGCAACATAACAGGAAGGGGAAAATAAATAAATAATTAAAACCAAGAGATTACAAGCCCAACAGTAACTCCCCCAGCGGAAAAGCAGCACAGACGCCTGCATCCGCCACTAGCAAGTGGGGGTAGGGCAGGGACGCACGGGAGGCGTGGGCTGCAGTGCTTTGTAAGAATCAGGCAGGAACGCCCCACACACAACCAGAACGACCTAACTTGGGCTAGCAAACCAGACTGTGGGATAGCTACCACGAGAAAAGCTCGAACATAAGACACCGCCAGGACCGAGCACAGAACAAAGGAAGGAATGGAAAAAGCCGGCTGCAGACCATCCCCCGCCGGGGACAGGCATCCAGAGCTGTAAGGACTAGAAAGGGGCAATTGCAGACCCGGAGAGACTTTACTTAACAAACTGCAAACAGGCTTCTTTGCTAAGACTTCTGGGGGTGCTGGACAGTCACCATCTGCCTCACAAGGGGCGCCAGCGGTCCACCCAGAAAACTGAGCAGCAGAGGCAGAAAAGGCGACAAGTCGCAGCGATCGTGCTCGCCAAACTCCTGAGCTACTCGGACCCGGGAAGGGCACAAAACACAGTCCCAGCCGAATCTGTGCTTCTGAGGGCTACCTGAGCGCCGAACCTGAGCAGCTTAGACCGGGGAAGTGCATGCAGCCTAGGGCTGGCCTCAGACGGTTCCCGGCTGAGCATCGTAGAGCCGGAGGGGACTGTATGCTCAAGAAGGGACAGGTCCAGCGGGGCTGAGACACTGTGTGCACATGAAAGCACTATTTGTTTGCAGCATCCCCCCTCCCCACAGTGCGACTGAACTAGTGAGCCTAAAAAGCCAGCATAAAGAAGAAGTTAAACAGAGGGAACTGCCTTGGAAGTGACCCCACACTGCCCACAACATCAGAGAAGGGCTAGATATATTTTTACTATTTTTAAAATCATTCCTTTATTTTTTGTTGTTCTAATTTTTTTTAATAGTTAAGTCTTCTATTTCTCCTCTAATTTTTATTTCTATAACCTATTATTACTATTCAAAAAAAAAAAGACTCTTTTTTTTTTTTTTTAAAGGCAAACACCATATATAGTCTTTGGGTGGTTATTGGTTTTTTTTTTCTTTTCTTTTTTTTCCTTTTTCCCTATTTCCTTCTGCTTCTTTTCCTTAATATTGTATTTTTGAAAATCCAACATCTACTCTAGATTTTTAATCTTTGCTCTTTGGTTTTTGTTGTCAATTTTGTACATTTAAAAACCCAAACTTCATTACCCAAGTTTACCTGAGAGCGAGATTACTGGCTTGACCACTCTCTCCTCCTCTGGACTCTCCTTTTTCTCCACCAGGTGGCCTCTGTCTCTTTTCTCCCCCATCTCTTCTCTATCCAACTCTGTGAATCTCTGTGTGTTCCAGACGGTGGAGAACACCTAAGGAACTGGTTACTGGCAGGATTTGTCTCTCTCCTTCTCATTCCTCTCTCTTATCCTTCTGACCACCTCTGTCTACTTCCTCCCTCTCCTCTTCCCTGTATAATTCCGTAAATACCTCTGAGCGGTCCAGACTATGGAGCGCACATAAGGAAGTGACTACTGGCTAGCTTGCTCTCTCCTCTTTTGATCTCACTGCATCTCATTCCAGTCACCCCTAACTACCCCCTTCCTCTTCTCTTCTCCTTGTAACTCAGTGAACCTCTCTAAGTGTCCCTCCATGTGGAGAAACTTTTCATCTTTAACCTAGATGTTTTATCATCGGTGCTGTACAGATGGAGAAGTCTAGAGGCTACTGTAAAAATAAAACTGAAAACCAGAAGCAGGAGGCTTAAGTCCAAAGCCTGAAAACATCAGAGAACTCCTGAATTCAGGGAACATTAAGCAACGGGAGCTCATCAAATGCCTCCATACCTACACTGAAACCAAGCTCCACCCAAGGACCAACAAGTTCCAGAACAAGACATACCACGCAAATTCTCCAGCAACACATGAACACATCCCTGAGCTTCAATATACAGGCAGCTCAACGTTACTCCAAAACCTTTGACGTCTCATAACCCATTACTGGTCACTCCACTGCACTCCAGAGAGAAGAAACCCAGCTCCACCCACCAGAATTCCAACACAAGCCTCCCTAACCAGGAAACCTAGACAAGCCACTGATACAACCCCACCCACAGTGAGGAAGCTCCATAATAAAGAGAACTCCACAAATTACCAGAATATAAAAAGGCCACCCCAAACGCAGCAATATAATCAAGATGAAGAGACAGAGGAATACTCAGCAGGTAAAGGAACAGGAGAGTTGCCCACCAAACCAAACAAAAGAGGAAGAAGTAGGGAATCTACCTGAGAAGGAATTCCGAATATTGATAGTGAAAATGATCCAAAATCTTGAAATCAAAATGGAATCACAGATAAACAGCCTAGAGACAAGGAATGAGAAGATGCAAGAAAGGTTTAACAAGGACCTAGAAGAAATAAAAAAGAGTCAATATATAATGAATAATGCAATAAATGAGACCAGAAACACTCTGGAGGCAACAAATAGTAGAATAATGGAGGCAGAAGATAGGATTAGTGAAATAGAAGATAGAATGGTAGAAATAAATGAATCAGAGAGGAAACAAGAAAAACGAATTAAAAGAAATGAGGACAATCTCAGAGACCTCCAGGACGATATGAAATGCTCCAACATTCGAATTATAGGAGTCCCAGAAGAAGAAGACAAAAAGAAAGACCATGAGAAAATCCTTGAGGAGATAATAGTTGAAAACTTCCCTAAAATGGGGAAGGAAATAATCACCCAAGTCCAAGAAACCCAGAGAGTTTCAAATAGGATAAACCCAAGGTGAAACACCCCAAGACACATATTAATCAAATTAACAAAGATCAAACACAAAGAACAAATATTAAAAGCAGCAAGGGAAAAACAACAAATAACACACAAGGGGATTCCCATAAGGATAACAGCTGATCTTTCAATAGGAACTCTCAGGCCAGGAGGGAATGGCAAGACATACTCAAAGTGATGAAAGAAAATAACCTACAGCCCAGATTACTGTACCCAGCAAGGATCTCATTCAAATACGAAGGAGAAATCAAAAGCTTTACAGACAAGCAAAAGCTGAGAGAATTCAGCACCACCAAACCAGCTCTCCAACAAATTCTAAAGGATATTCTCTAGACAGGAAACACAAAAAGGGTGTATAAACCCGAACCCAAAACAATAAAGTAAATGATAACGGGATCATACTTATCAATAATTACCTTAAACGTAAATGGGTTGAATGCCCCAACCAAAAGGCAAAGGCTGGCTGAATGGATACAAAAACAAGACCCCTCTATATGCTGCTTACAAGAGACCCACCTCAAAACAAGGGACACATACAGACTGAAAGTGAAGGGCTGGAAAAAGATATACCATGCAAATAGAGACCAAAAGAAAGCAGGAGTGGCAATACTCATATCCGATATAATAGACTTTAAAACAAAGGCTGTGAAAAGAGAGAAAGAAGGCCACTACATAATGATCAAAGGATCAATCCAAGAAGAAGATATAACAATTAGAAATATATATGCACCCAATATAGGAGCACCGCAATATGTAAGACAAATGCTAACAAGTATGAAAGGGGAGATCAACAAAAACACAATAATAGTGGGAGACTTTAATACCTCACTCACACCTATGGACAGATCACCTAAACAGAAAATCAACAAAGAAACGCAAACTTTAAATGATACATTAGACCAGTTAGACCTAATTGACATCTATGGGACATTTCACCCCAAAACAATGAATTTCACCTTTTTCTCAAGTGCTCATGGAACATCCTCCAGGATAGATCACTTCCTGGGCCATAAATTTAAACTTGATGAATTCAAAAAAACTGAAATCATTCCAAGCATCTTTTCTGACCATAATGCATTAAGATTAGATCTCAATTACAGGAGAAAAACTACGAAAAATTCCAACATATGGAGGTTGAACAACACACTTCTGAATAACCAACAAATCACAGAAGAAATCAAAAAAGAAATCAAAATATGCATAGAAACTAATGAAAATGAAAACACAACAACCCAAAACCTGTGGGACACTATAAAAGCAGTGCTAAGAGGAAAGTTCATAGCAATACAGGCATACCTCAAGAAACAAGAAAAAAGTCACATAAATAACCTAACTCTACACCTAAAGCAACTAGAAAAGGAAGAACTGGAGAACCCCAGAGTTAGTAGAAGGAAAGAAATCTTAAAAATCAGGGCAGAAATAAATGCAAAAGAAACAAAAGAGACCATAGCAAAAATCAACAAAGCCAAAACCTGGTTCTTTGAAAGGATAAATAAAATTGACAAACCATTAGCCAGACTCATCAAGAAGCAAAGAGAGAAAAATCAAATCAATACAATTAGAAATGAAAATGGAGAGATCACAACAGACAACACAGAAATACAAAGGATCATAAGAGACTACTATCAGCAGTTATATGCCAACAAAATGGACAACGTGGAAGAAATGGACAAATTCTTAGAAAAGTACAATTTTCCAAAACTGAACCAGGAAGAAATAGAAAATCTTAACAGACCCATCACAAGCACGGAAATTGAAACTGTAATCAGAAATCTTCCAGCAAACAAAAGCCCAGGTCCAGAAGGCTTCACAGCTGAATTCTACCAAAAATTTTGAGAAGAGCTAACACCTATCCTCCTCAAACTCTTCCAGAAAATTGCAGAGGAAGGTAAACTTCCAAACTCATTCTATGAGGCCACCATCACCCTAATACGAAAACCTAACAAAGATACTACAAAAAAAGAAAACTACAGGCCAATATCACTGATGAACATAGATGCAAAAATCCTCAACAAAATTCTAGCAATCAGAATCCAACAACACATTAAAAAGATCATACACCATGACCAAGTGGGCTTTATCCCAGGGATGCAAGGATTCTTCAATATCCACAAATCAATCAATGTAATTCAACACATTAACAAATTGAAAAATAAAAGCCATATGATTATCTCAATAGATGCAGAAAAGGCCTTTGACAAAATTCAACATCCATTTATGATAAAAACTCTCCAGAAAGCAGGAATAGAAGGAACATACCTCAACATAATAAAAGCTACCTATGACAAACCCACAGCAAACATTATCCTCAATGGTGAAAAATTGAAAGCATTTCCCCTAAAGTCAGGAACAAGACAAGGGTGCACACTTTCACCACTACTCTTCAACATGGTTCTGGAAGTTTTGGCCACAGCAATCAGAGCAGAAAAAGAAATAAAAGGAATCCAAATTGGAAAAGAAGAAGTAAAACTCTCACTGTTTGCAGATGACATGATCCTCTACAGAGAAAACCCTAAAGACTCCACCAGAAAATTACTAGAGCTCATCAACGAATATAGTAAAGTTGCAGGATATAAAATCAACACACAGAAATCCCTTGCATTCCTATACACGAATAATGAGAAAGTAGAAAAAGAAATTAAGGAAACAATTCCATTCACCATTGCAACGAAAAGAATAAAATACTTAGGACTATATCTACCTAAAGAAACTAAAGACCTATATATAGAAAACTATAAAACACTGATGAAAGAAATCAAAGAGGACACTAATAGATGGAGAAATATACCATGTTCATGGATCAGAAGAATCAATATAGTGAAAATGAGTATACTACCCAAAGCAATTTACAAATTCAATGCAATCCCTATCAAGCTACCAGCCATATTTTTCACAGAACTAGAACAAATAATTTCAAGATTTGTATGGAAATACAAAAAACCTCGAATTGCCAAAGCAATCTTGAGAAAGAAGAATGGAACTGGAGGAATCAACTTGCCTGACTTCATGCTCTACTACAAAGCCACAGTCATCAAGACAGTATGGTATTGGCACAAAGACAGAAATATAGATCAATGGAACAAAATAGAAAGCCCAGAGACAAATCCACACACACATGGTCACCTTATCTTTGACAAAGGAGGCAAGAATATACAATGGAGTAAAGACAATCTCTTTAACAAGTGGTGCTGGGAAAACTGGTCAACCACTTGTAAAATCATGAAACTAGATCACTTTCTAACACTGCACACAAAAATAAACTCAAAATGGATTAAAGATCTAAACATAAGACCAGAAACTATAAAACTCCTAGAGGAGAATATAGGCAAAACACTCTCAGACGTAAATCACAGCAGGATCCTCTATGATCCACCTCCCAGAATACTGGAAATAAAAGCAAAAATAAACAAATGGGATCTAATTAAAATTAAAAGCTTCTACACAACAAAGGAAAATATAAGCAAGGTGAAAAGACAGCCTTCTGAATGGGAGAAAATAATAGCAAATGAAACAACTGACAAACAACTAATCTCAAAAATATACAAGCAACTTATGCAACTCAATTCCAGAAAAATAAACGACCCAATCAAAAAATGGGCCAAAGAACTAAATAGACATTTCTCCAAAGAAGACATACGGATGGCTAACAAACACATGAAAAGATGCTCAACATTCACTCATTATTAGAGAAATGCAAATCAAAACCACAATGAGGTACCACTTCACACCAGTCAGAATGGCTGCAATCCAAAAATCTGCAAGCAATAAATGCTGGAGAGGGTGTGGAGAAAAGGGAACCCTCCTACACTGTTGCTGGGAATGCAAACTAGTACAGCCACTTTGGAGAACAGTGTGGAAATTCCTTAAAAAATTGCAAATAGAACTACCTTATGACCCAGCAATCCCACCGCTGGGCATACACACCGAGGAAACCAGAACTGAAAGAGACACATGTACCCCAATGTTCATCGCAGCACTGTTTATGATAGCCAGGACACGGAAACAACCTAGATGTCCATCAGCAGATGAATGGATAAGAAAGCTGTGGTACATATACACAATGGAGTATTACTCAGCCATTAAAAAGAATACATTTGAATCAGTTCTGATGAGATGGATGAAACTGGAGCCAATTATACAGAGTGAAGTAAGCCAGAAAGAAAAACACCAATACAGTATACTAACACATATATATGGAATTTAGAAAGAGGGCAATGATGACCCTGTATGCAAGACAGTGAAAAAGACACAGATGTGTATAACAGACTTTTGGACTCAGAGGGAGAGGGAGAGGGTGGGATGATTTGGGAGAATGGCATTGTAACATGGATACTATCATGTAAGAAACAAATCGCCAGTCTAGGTTCAATACAGGATACAGGATGCTTGCGGCTGGTGCACTGGGATGACCCAGAGAGATGATATGGGGAGGGAGGTGGGAGGGGGGTTCATGTTTGGGAACGCATGTACACCCGTGGTGGATTCATGTCAATGCATGGCAAAACCAATACAGTATTGTAAAGTAAAATAAAGTAAAAATAAAAATTAAAAAACAAATAAAAAGATAGTGCTGATGAGTCTATTTGCAGGGCAACAAGGGAGAAGCAGACATAAAGGACACACTTTTGGACACAGCGAGGGAAGGAGAGGGTGCGGTGATTTGCGAGAGTAGCACTGAAACATATACATTGCCATATGTTAAACAGACAGCCAGTGGGAATTTGCTGTATGACTCGGAGAAGGCAGTGGCACCCCACTCCAGTACTCTTGCCTGGAGAATCCCATGGATGGAGGAGCCTGGTGGGCTGCAGTCCATGGGGTCGCTAAGAATCGGACACGACTGAGTGACTTCACTTTCACTTTTCACTTTCCTACAATGGAGAAGGAAGTGGCAACCCACTCCAGTGTTCTTGCCCGGAGAATCCCAGGGACTAAGGAGCCTGGTGGGCTGCCGTCCATGGGGTCGCACAGAGTCGGACATGACTGAAGCGACTTAGCAGCAGCAGCAGCAGGGAACCCAAAGCCTGTGCTCTGTGACAATAAGACAGGTGGGGTGGAGAGCAAGGTGGGAGGAAGGTTCAAGAGGAGGGGACACATGTATACCCATGGCTGATTTATGCTGATGTATGGCAGAAACCATCACAATATTGCAAAGCAATTATCCTCCAATTAAAAATAAAATAAAAATTTTTTAAAAAGATTCTAATCAATAATGATTAGGAAAAAGATAATTTAACTTCACACTCAAGTCAAATGTTGTTTGATCAACTAAGTTGTGTTTCTACCTAGAATCAACAATTTTACCTTTGCATTTGAGAAAGGAAAAATAATTTTCAATAAAGTATTTAAAAAGGAAACAGAATCCATTCAAATAATTTGGTAATGTGAATTTTAAAAATCCAAATACCTTAACTTCTTCACATAATTCAGTAAGTCGAGCTTCTACATCCATTTCCTCTGAAAGGAGTAAACAGTAATTAAAGTAAGTATTTCAATGTTATATATCTGAAAATTATTTTTGAAATTTTATAAGTAAATTACTTTTAAAAATCTAGGAGGTTACAAAATATCTGGACTATATTAGATGAATTGAATTTCAATGTAATATATTTCTATAAATACATTAAACAGGTAACGTGATGATTATTAAATTATATGTTCAGATTACCGGCATACCTCAAAAATACTGTGGTTCAGGTCCAAAACACTACAATTGGGCAAATACTGCAATAAAGCCAGCAACATGAATTTTTTGGTTTTTCAGTGCATATAAAAGTTATGTTTACACTATACTGTAGTATATTAAGTATACAACAGCATTATGTCTAAAAAAACAATGTATATACTTTCATTAAAAAATACTGTATTGATAAAAAAAAAAGTGCCAACCATCATCTGAGCCTTCAATGAGTTGTAATTTTTTTGGTAATAGTTATATAAAAAAAAAATTACTGATCACAGATCACCATAATATAAGGATAATAATGAAAAAGCTTGAAATATTGGGAGAACTACCAAAATGTGACACAGAGACACAAAATGGTGCCAACAGACTTGCGTGGGACAAGGTTGCCATATATCTTCAATTTGTAAAACCACAGTATCCCGAAGCACAATAAAGTGAAGTATGCCTGTATTAAATTAAGAGTCAAACACTGTCAAGAAGTACTGACTACAGGCCTCAAGTAACCAGCACAACTGCATCATGGAAAAGATAAAACATATAACTAAAGTTTTACTGTATTTCACATATTAAAAATTCTAGTAATCTTAGTATTTTGTATTACATATACACATACTTTACCTTTTACAAAAGCTATTTCTAAAAAGTTCAAGTCAAAATAATAAAAACATACCTGGAATATAAGCTACTGAATGAAAATGAATGACAAAATTCTTTTCAACAAAAATGTAAGTTTATATCTGAGTTCAATAAATTTAGTTTCCTATAAGGCAGTCTAAAACCAAGGCCATTTTTTTCTATATAATCTTGACTTATATTTAATGTATGCTATAACCATTTACACAGAGGGGATGCAGATCAACTTACAATTAAAATGGTAATATTTACAAAGGAATACAGAAACCAACAGAATAGAATCAGTTATTTTTTGCAGGGAAAAGATTTTGCTAACGCCTAAAGTATCACGTTTAGATACACTTACTTTTATCTGAAATCAAACTAAAATGAGTTTTTCTGGGACAACTCTAACAGCATAGTTACCAACACACAAGATTCCATAATCTTGCTGCTAGAGTGACTTTAATTGATCATTTTCACTCAAAGACAAGAAAACATTTTTGTGGTATCTTTGAATTCATTCCTCAGCTCACTTATCTCATAAGGTATACTAAATATTTACTTCTTGATAAAAGAATGGTAAACATTTAAATTTGATAAAATAAGCAGTTACACTGCTGAGAAAAAAACCAAACTATGATCTGAACAATAAATACTCCACTGATAACTAAAACCAGTAGGATACAAATGTTATATAATTCACAAAATATATATAAATAACCACTGATAACTAAAGAAATTTGCTTCAATTTCACAAATCATTTCACTATCAGATAAATCAGTGGCTTCTAATGTTATGTTAAAAAAAAAAATCTGCGACAGACCCTGTGTTAAAATCGTAACTTTCATATGCCAACATCTATTTTCATATCACTCATGATGTTTTCCTGAGATAGAAGAAAATCAGCAAAATTGATCTCAGTAGGTTACATATCCTATTAATGTTTTAAAAATGAGCATAAACTTTGTAGAGTTTGATACACTTTCGTCACCTTTACATACCAGAGCTTAAATGCAGAAACTGGTCTATGCATTATGATTCTTGAGAGCTACTTCAATGCAAACACCTTAAGGGATGCTTAAATGTAAAACTTAACTTCAAAATCTTTGGGTTGAAATGACTTAAAAAATAATTTAGGATTTTAACTGAGTTTAATTTTTTTAAATGCCTATATACCTATTTATATAATTTTCTAGAGATTTACATAAATTTCTAGAATAACAAAGGTTATTAATTTCTAACTTTTTTTTTTTTTTTGCCATGTCATGTAGCTTGTGGGATCTCAGTTTTTCCACCAGGTTTTGAACTCAGGCCATGACAGTGAAAGCCCAGAATCTTAGCCAGTAGGCCACCAGGGAACTCCCTACAAACTTTTTAAACTTGGCTCCTCTTGCTAATCCAAGATGGCAACCTAGAACACATCCTTCCATATTTTCAAATATACACATATATAAGATCTGGAGTTACTGTTTTATAAAAATGGGCTGTATTTTACAAACTTTCTGCATGATATCTCAGTAGTATTTCATGCAAATCTGATATGCAGCTCTAAAGCACTTTTTAAAAAATGGCTATATAATATTCCTTGGTGTAAGGACCTCATAATATTCTTCACACTCTATTCTTTGCTGAATGATGGACATTTATCTGTGTTTTCAGTGTTTTGTCACTAAGAATACTGTGATGAACATGCATGTACAAATACCATTACAAAGTAGTAATCCTTTCTATGCTACAAAAAACTAGTACTCCTTTCTATGAACAAAAGTGCAACTGCTAGAGGTCAAAGGGTAAATGTATCTTAAATTTATTTTCTAAATTTATTTACCCACTCATCTATTCATTCATTCAATAAATATCCTAATACAATGTCAGGAATGAAGGATAAAAGATATACACATACTTTTAGAAGAATTATTTAACTAAGTTCATTATGTTTTAGTTTTGAATCAAGTTTTTTTCTATCCAACCAAAAACTGGGCCCTTCTTTATAGAGAACTTATTAAATGAGCAGCATTTTAAAAAATCATTTAGAATGCTCACATGTAAACTGATAGGCTGGCAATGCAACAGGAAATGAGTAGTACAATTTTTTGCTAAAGAGAACACTAAAATATGTCATAAATGACCATAATTTCATACCATGAGTTCTTTAACTTTAGACTTAAGTTACTTAATGAGAGGATTAAATTATGTTCCAAGACAATGATCATAAATAAATCTTCAACTTTTCTTTATTCCTTCCTGGTAAGTTTCTAGCTTAACAATTTTAATGAAAACTGACCCAATGGAAATATTTCTGAGCTAATTTTCATCTGAGAAATGTGGAGAAATATTTTGGCTTCTTAATTTCCTTTTGTCCATACTTTTGAAAACTGAGAGACAAATGCTGTGATTTAATTTTATTTTTTATTCTATAGCTTTTCATAACTTTTAAAAAATGTTAATTGTGATGGTCTACTCAAACTAAAAACTTTTAATATACTTAGGGAAAGATAATAAACTAAGTACTATTGTTATTCAAGAACAAAAGTCTAAAACATATAGAGAAATATACCAATGAAATAATGAAATCAGAATATCTTTTTTCAAATATGTAATATATCTGGGTAGCAGTGATTTGATATTCCTATATTTTGCTTTTTAAATTTAGAATAAAAAAATAAATGCAAACTGACTCAAAAAACAAAACCAGATATTAAAGATGTTTCTCTGTTTATTCTGTAATACATGAAATTAGCTTCAGTTTTCAAACCACATTTTATTACCTTTAGCCTTACCCAAAGACAAATTGACTTTGAACAAATTTAAGTCATTATCATTAAACTAACAAATTCTGGCAATGAACATAGTTTCTAAAAAGTGCTCTTTGCAGGAACTCTAAAATGAATATGGAAAAAAACCAAAGAAATCTTTGCATTTAACATTTCCAATTTTAAATGTTCCAAAATCCTGAACATACTAAGAATTAACCAAAGCTCAACTACAAATCAGGTTGATTCTTAAAGTAAGTTCTTAAGTAAGGGTGGCAGGAATATACAATATTAAAAAATACATATTTATGAAATTTGATACTAAATTAAAGCAAAGTTTCTTATTGATTAAAAGGGATTATTTACTTAACCTATTTGTGAACGTACCTAGACAGGTGTCTTTCTGGGTTGCTGGCTGTTTTCTTCTGAGAAGGCGCTCATAAAGGACCTGCATGTTGGCTTTGGCTAGTTATAAGGATTGCACACAGCACTAGTTACTATACTCCTTTTACAACAAAATTTACTAGAATTTTCCACTTTGTGATTAATAGATTTAGTATTGACTCACTAGTGCAATTGGATTAGAACACCAAAGCAGAATCTTTCAGTTAGTTGATTAGCTTATTAGAATTACAAATGATGTACATTCATGTTTATGTTACTTTGTTCTTTTTTCTAAGTGCATGTGCCACTCAACATTTCATAATCCAATATTATTTTTATGTTTTACTATCTAAACTCAGAATTTTAAGAGTTGGCAGAAGTGTCAGATATCAGCAAGGTCAATCCTCTGCTTTTACAAGTGTAGAGACTGGGGCCAAAAAGGTTTCATAACTTGCTAAAGCCTAGATTTCAGAATTCATAATGCTCATTTTCAAAAACAGTTCTTTACCAAACCAGTATTTTAACTGAATGTCATTAAAAAAATGTACATCATTCATCTATGAGAAAAGAAAAAGACACAAGCAAAATGGAATTCAAGGCATTATTTTTAAAAAGGGAATGGAGTTTAGATAAACTCTTCATAGCATGGCAGAATTTGAAGACTTTATTAGACTTATTTGAAATACAGACTTACTTAAAATATTGACTTTAGACTTATTTGAAAACCCGAGAAAAGTGCTAAATAGGAGAAGGAACCAGAATACACCCTCTAACCAAGAATTACTTTTTATAAACTTAATAAAACTGGTGGATATACTAATATTTAGTGAACAGTGTTTTACAGAAATATCTGGTACCTAACAAAATTTAGTTTTGCTAGGATAAAAATAAACAATGATAACAGTTTAGAAAGTGCAATAGTTTTATTCTGAATAGTTAACAAAAATTTTAGATTTTTTTCCTTGAAGACACATTCAAGAATAAACTAAAATTCACAACAAATAGAAAAGAAAATATAAATAATAATGAAAAGTTTAAGGATAACCCGAAGTGTTACTAATAAATATTTATTGAAGATGAATTTTGATTTTTAAAAATCCCTAGGAAACTACTATAAAGTGTATGCTGATGCCTATGTACCTTTCAATTGTCAACAAAATCTTCCCCGTGCTATTTCATTCACTTATCTATTCAACAAATATATTTTGAGTAAATACTATGTGTAAGGTACTAATAATTTTAATCTATCACTATTATCTACTTATCTAAAATTTAAGTCGGGGTTTGCTTTAGAATTTTGTTTTCTGGTGAAATATTTTAAGCAAATAATTTGGAATAAAATTGATATTTACTCCTGAAATTAAATATAAGGGCTTTTTAAAATTATGATATTTTCTATATTATATTTATAAGCTCAAAATAATACATGTGTCATAAAAGCCATCTTTATCTGAGAGAAAGTTAAAAAGCATATAAATAAATGAATTATCAAACTGAGGTTAGCTAAGTTAGTGATAAAGTGCTAATACTATCTATGCTTTGAAATAAATCTTTGCCTTTGACAAGAGATGCCTGTTTAAACACTATTTCCTTCTGAAGAAAAATATTTTTTTCTTAGTTAAAATGTGGTATAAGTGTTTTTCATTTGAAAATATTACACGTTAAAACTATTTGACAATTACACAGGCATGGACAGGCCCACTTCACTTAGGGCGCTCTGGACTGAAACCACAAGGAATGCCCCTTGGCTGGGCTGCTTCTCTGGCCTCTCTCAACGCTGGACTGACTCCTCATTAAGGGAATGGGGAGGTCAAAGCTCTCCAGAGACAGAGACCTGCTCTTTCCTCAGCACCCTGCTCAGCCCGAGGGAATTCCTCCATTAACAACCTCTGCTTTCTGCATGCCCTCATCTTTCTTTCTGACACACTCTGCACATCTGGATCCCATCAATCCTCCTGCCCTTAGAGGAGAAGTCAGTTTGTATACTCAGCCCCAGTTACTTACCAGTAGTAAGGGACAACAGTGGTGCAAACATGCAGTCCTAAGCACTACATGACGGTGCCTCTGTGAATTCTACAACATTCAGCACCTAAACTGTTGACAGAGTCTCCTCAGAAATGCCATTACACGTGGCTTCTGTGTTACCCACTACTTTTCAGGAATAGGGTATTGTCCTTTAATAATATTATGGTTTCGCAGTTTTGTGGTCTGACCATTAAACCTAAATTAACCATTTAGTTTCTTAGTTCTCCTAAGAAAATGTGTTTGAGCTCCAAAGGACAAAATTTAAAAATAAATGGAGTACAATTTACCCATTAATTGAGAACAAGTAATAGCCTAAATTAGTTCTGTTCTACAAACAATTCTTTCATTTTCAAAAAACAACATTTTTAAAAGTTCACATTTGAGGCAGTAGTCTCTTAAAGAACTTTCCTAAGGAAAGCAAATGGATGCTAAGTATATAAAACAGCAAGGAAAAAGAATATTTTAGAAAAGAGTAACCAAAATGTTTCTGTGCTACTGTTTTTGTCTTGAGGAAGAACACATGAGCAAAAAAGAACAAACGCTTTCCTACTGCTTGTAAAGGGGCTACACTGAGACCCTTGAATGAAGCACTCTAAATAGTCAACTGAGTAAAATCTGTTTAATGGAATATTTGAATAATGGAATTATCGAACCCACTGGAGCCGCTGCTGATAAGTAGGGGTACAATAGCCAGCCTGTTCTCACAGCTGAATTTAAGTGAGGTACAGATCATTTCACTTTCTTTTAATTCTTTTGTAGCTCAAAGTAGGCAATTATAAAAGTGGGCTAGTTAGTCTCAAAGACAAGAATTATTTTCAGTAACAGTGACTATTTTGATAGTGCATCAATATTGTTAAAAGACTAAGATCCTTGAGAAACAAATAAATAAGAACAGTGATCAACTTCAGTAAAATCTAAAAAGCAATTTCTCATTCATTCAAGTATGATGAAAATAATTTATTCCAAAGAAATAATTAAAATATGCTATTGATGAGCTATTAGCTCATATTTGAAAATAAAAGCTTATAAAACTTTCATAAAATGTCTGAATAAAAACATTTTCATAAATCAATAATCTTGTGTGAAATGATATATGTATTTTGCAAACTATAAGTGGTATACAAAATCAACGCAAATGATTTTTTATTATGTGTTACAACATACAGGTATATACTGATGGACTAAAACTGAAGACTGATCTTTAGAAATTATTTAAATTATTTTCAAAATGTTAAAACTGAGTAATGTTATTATTTGCTGAAGTGAAATAGAAGAAAGAAGATCTGAGATCACCTAAAATCAATATATTTTACAAAAGGTTCCAAGTACATATAATCTGCTTAGACTATTAACTCTTTGGAAGTATGGATTTAATTTATATTACCTAATCTATTGAATTTATCTTCCCTAATTTATCTTCCTATGTAATAATTCTATGGATAATTAAATTTGCTTTCTAGTACATTTTTCTGGTTATATTCTAAGAAGACATACTGTTAAAAAAATCTATCAAAAGACTCATCACAAACAGCACCAAGAAATTATTTCTCAATATCATAAAATTTTTTAAAATTTCAGTAAGTAATTATCAAAGCCTGAAAAAGACGGAGTTGAGAGAGAAGTAAAGGTGAAGCACATAAAGCAAACTAGCTATACTAACTAAGTACAGAAACTATGGCCAAGCTGATAACAGCAGTATGAGAATGAAGAGGTCCTGGCTACTTTCAACATACCCAGTTCTAGTTTCTGACAAGAGGGGAGCTCTTCTGTTACCGTAATGAAGTAGCTGTGCAGCCCCTTGAAGGCCAGCAGCAGGGCAGCGCAGAGGGTGTAGTGGAAACGGTAGGCGTGACGCAGGAAGGAATCTGCGATGACAAAGCTGCAGCCCTGAACAAAGAGCCGATTTGGGACACAATGTTAGTAACCAGGGTCTAAAAATAGCACACTGAAACTTAGAAAAATAAAGGATTTACTAATCACAGTTATTCTAAAACATGTAAGAAGTCTAGCAGCATCTTAGGAAGTTACTCTCATTCATACAGGTAACTTAAACACAGGAAATGTGATTTGAAAAATCTTAGTTTCATTGGACTTTAAAAACAAGCAGATCAAATGATGATTTTTGAAAATCTGACATTCAGATTGCATTTCAACTGAGGGACACTCTGTTCTTATAGTATGAACCCTCTCTTCCTTTAGGGGAGTACAGCTATACTTATACTGCTGCAAGCTAGGTCTCAACTCTGGCAGGGGTTCCTCACAGGCTCCTCTGGAATGATCCTACCAGCTCCATTAAGAGAGCAGGAGGTGACAGGAACAAGTTAAAAAAAGCAATGCCTGTCAAAGATCCCAATTCACAAAACCTTGTAAAATCTTGAAGCATCAGGTTCGTTTTCATAAAAAACACTGGAACCAATCAACTTGTGAAGATCATGTTTAATTAGATCTGTAAGTCGTTGAGCTCAAATAATTAATAAAAGAACTACTACATCCACAGATAACAGTGAAAACACATTTCATTCAAAACAAGAGAAAAGAGGCTTTATAAAAACATCAGTTCTTACGTCCGGTGATAATTGCTTTGTGTAGTTAATACCAAAGACCACACTTTCAAGAGTAGGAATCACAGAATCTTTGTTTTGTGCTGGTGCATTTCTGTTTAACCAAGTCGTCTTCACAGGACGAGGGAAACTGGAGGAACAAGCATCACATTATTGTTGTCATAACAGTCTATTTATAGAGTGCTAAGTTAAATGTTTACCAAAAAAAAGTCTTTGAGGAATAGAATAAAAAGCAAGGACTTTGCAAGATTATGATTTCTATTCTTTAAGTAATTCTACAATTTTTCCTTTAAAATCTGAATTATTATTAAAAAAACCCTCAAGATTAGATGCTTGAGACTACTTCTGTATTACTGGGCTCTGGGGAGGGATAAAACAGGGTGGGATCAAGAGTAGCTCAGGGACCAATGAGGGACCAGCTTTAATTTGGAAATACTAACCTGTCAGAACTGGTGACCAAATTCACAAAGTTAACAGTCAAATATAGGTGCTGCTTACAGAAATAAAGAGGTCCCACTCAAAGGCAGAAAAAGGAAAACCACGAGTCTACTTGTTCTCTCTCTTCTTCAAAACCAAGTTATTTCCTTTCTCTTCACTAAGTCTATAAACTCTAAGATAACCTAAGTAAGTGCTTCAAGGCACTACCTCAATCACATAGGGTATGAACCACTGCTGTTAGTACTAACATTACATTTAATATATCACAATTTCTATAGAATAAGAACCATATTCTGCTTGAATGTTTAAAAATCATAGACAAATTTTTTTCTAAGATTAAGTACTAGCTAATTATAAGAAGGCCAAAGCCTTTGACTGTCTGGCAGTTTGGCAAAAGGGGTAAGGCAGGAAAGTGAATCAAATGTACCAAAAGCAGAGGGCAGCCTTTATGTGCAAAATCAATTTGCTTTGCAACAATGAAATCTCTAGATCCTAGCCAAGAGGGTGTAGCAAGGCAATGGTAAATTCCACCTGCTATGACAGAACTGAGTTTCTCAATATTGAGTCAAAGAAGCTGTACTTAAAAAAAATATCAAGTATAAGAAAAAAGTTATGCAAAAAAAGCAAAGAAAGAAATCCTAATCCCAGTTACTTAAAATAATTGATTTATATCTACAGTTGGGTTAATCATAGAAATTGTTTTATGTAAAAATAATGTTTAAAAGGTAATCTTATAAATTTTTTTTCATTTACTTTAGAGGATTAAAAAGTCCAGCCATAACAAAACTTCAGGGGAAACTTGTCTTCGCAGAAACACGGTGAGGAATGTTGCTGGTAACAGGGCCCTCTCCCGCATGCCACCAGCAGACGGCCTTCTCCCCCTTGCCTTGCTTTCCTTCCCTACCCAACCATCAGGTGTGCAGGCCAAGAAGCGCAGGAAGGCACTGCTCCCTCTAGGGCACAGCTCCAGCGGCAAGAGAGGGGACTTCAGAGCCCAGGCAACAACGGAAAGAGGAGCAACCTCAGCTGTTACGGGCACCCCAGTCTCCTCTCCCATCACTAACCAGAGCCAACAGCTAATACTCTTGGCTTCTGATTCTGAGCCAAAAGTGTCTTCTCCTTCCAGCAAAAGGTCTCTAGGACACGAGCTGCCTCTTTCCCCTACTAGCTTGTGGCAAAAACAGCTGTGTTGCAAGAGGAAGCACACACTGATGTTACCAGGATGAGCTCTATATAACCAGGGACTAAAAAGCAGCACTAATAACCCGAGTGAGTCTCAACAAACAGTTCCTACATTTTTTCAGAAAAGAAACTAAGCCATAAATGTATTTATTTGTTATAAAGAAAAAGGAATGGTTGGAATAGTATAGTTCAGGATTCTTACTGAAATTATAAAAATAAATTCAGAAGACTACAGGAATGTATTGTATAAACAGATAAAAAGTTAATTTCAAAACATAACACATAATTCATACCAAATATACTGCTTATTCAAAAGCTATATTTCAAAAAATATACTTTCCTATCAAAGAAGTTTCACTGAGTTATTGTGCTATTAAATATTAATTTATTTAATCAACATCTAAAATTGTTTTGAAGATGTTTATAATAAAATTATGTATAATAATAGGAACATTTTCCTGTTTACAAAGTTATAGCAACTGAGAAGAAGCTCTCAAAGGTCTAATAGGAAAGACAAGACTTGCACAATAACTAGTTACAGATCTTACTACAGAATAAGGAAGGCAAAAGTAGGTCATCAGGAGAAACACTCTTCCTGGCCCCATGCTCTAAAGACATCACGGGACAACACAGGGGAAGATGTGCTCACAATTTTTACAGCTTAAAGATACGCAACAGGGTGTTACTACGGGGAAAATTTGTTAAAGTGTCTTGGTTTTCTATAAATTCTCAGGGTAATTCCCAAAATCACCTACTTAGTTTTCTGATAAGTCAGTTTAAAATCATAACCCTTGAGCATCATTCCTAATATCAGTTGCTGCAAAAAGATTTATGTCAGCAATCATAAAGTAGTTCAGAAATCAAGTCAATTTGGAATCTTTTCACATAAAGTTACTGATTTAAAAGTGTCATTTCTGTTGCCCCTGCCATAAGGATGATGGTTTTTTGAGAACTAAAGAGTTCGAACTGTATCCTCACATTAACGAAAGACAATTCATCTCCCCATGGAAGTGAGCAGAAAAAACAATTATCCCAGTGCATTCATTATAATCCAGAATATTATATACCTTTAGGCTAATATGCAATAGTTTAAAAAGATCCATAAAATTGGTTAATAACTTAGAAAACAAGAACTATTGTATAGTACAGATTTAAGAAGATAAAACTAAGTCCATTCAGAGAAAAGACAAAAAAAAGCTATGAAAAGATGAATATACTTTCCCAGAGAATGAATAATTATAGTGTAGCATTACATAAATGCAATACTAAACAATGCTATATGGTTGCTTCCAGATCGCATTATTTTTTCTGGTCAGCTTGCCAAAGATTGCTCCATATTTTTGCAATAAAAAAGTCATCAATTTAATATTTCTATGCTCTTAAATTTTACTAACACTTTAGTATAAAAACGAAAGTATTAAATAAGTGTGACTTTAGAAATTCCTATTTCAGTTATCTTCACCAAAGCATATGCTTTCATTATAAAAATAAAAGAAACTATATTAATCAGGTGTGGTGTTGGAGAAGACTCTTGAGAGTCCCTTGGACTGCAAGGAGATCCAACCAATCCATTCTGAAGGAGATCAGCCCTGGGATTTCTTTGGAAGGACTGATGCTAAAGCTGAAACTCCAGTACTTTGGCCACCTCATGCGAAGAGTTGACTCACTGGAAAAGAGTCTGATGCTGGGAGGGATTGGGGCCAGGAGGAGAAGGGGACGACAGAGGATGAGATGGCTGGATGGCATCACTGACTCGATGGACGTGAGTCTGAGTGAACTCCGGGAGTTGGTGATAGACAGGGAGTCCTGGCGTGCTGCAATTCATGGGGTTGCAAAGAGTCGGACACGACTGAGCAACTGAACTGAACTGATATTAATAAGGATCAGGGAGCTGGTTACATTTACCTTATCAGTGGCTGGTGTAGCGCAACCAGTGACGCATGGACTGTAACAGACACAACAGAAAGGTGGAAATAATCAAACATGACGTTAACGTGATGATGGAGGCCTCTCTGGAGGCTGAAGTGCAGCTTCAGCGTGCGGCTGCTTATTAGCTGCAAGGCGTTCAGATCATCTGCCCTATGAAAAGCAACCCGTCTGTGTGTTAGTACAGAAATTTGGTGAAGGCCAACGTTTTATAAACTATCAAAACATTTAATTACTTAACTAATTTTTAAAAACAAAATGAGAACAATTTTTAAAGCATCACATTTGCATTAGACAGCAATATGAAATCTAACAATAAAGAAATAACCAGATCTTACTTACAGTTTTCTATCTGTACTTACAATTTCCATGTTAATGGACTGTTTTTCACTACTGTGCCTACAAAATGAGTCTTTTTTTGATACTTTAGGAAATACTCTCATCCTAAAATTTTACTCGAGTAGGGAATACTGTTTATAGTGAAGCTGCAGTATCATGTAGGTCAAATCCTATTATGATAAATCCCAAAAGGTATGTATAGTACAAAATTTTGTTATTAAATGTTGCTCAAAAATAAGCAAGTAATTAGTATATACTCTATCATTTAGTCATTAGATTTGTACATACAAAAACTGAAACAATGCCATGAAAATTATTTCCAAATATATACATATTTTTAACCAATACGTACCTACAGCTATGAACTATGTACTCATTTCAGCTTACCCTACTTATAGAATTCTGACTTGGTTTAAGAAAGAATTCCCTCAAGGACTTTTTGCAATAAACAAGTATTCCAGAGAAGCAGCAGCTACCATGTAAAGACTCTTATTCCTCTGCAGTGGTAGAGGGCATCTCACATCAGACCTCTCAGTATTGTGGCTGCCTAGACATTTATGCCGTAAGCAGTCTGAATTCGTATACAATTTTCAAGAAGCATTTCTACAAAAGTAGAATAGTAAAATGGATCTCTGTTTCTTGTTTTAAATGGATACAAGCACAGCTTGTCCCTAAAATGTGTGACTACTTGTGCAGATGTGTGGACGAGTTTAGGGTTGTTTTAGTCACTAAGTTATGTGTGACTCATGGACTGTAGCCCGCAAGGCTCTTCTGTCCATGGGATTGCCCAGGCAAGAATGCTGGAGTGGGCTGCCGTTTCCCTGTTAGGGGATATTCCTGAACCAGGGTAGCCAGTCCGAAATCTTCCTCATGGACTCTGGAAACAGCTGTCAGGTCTAAGAGTCATGAGTCTCGGTAACTCTCTGAAGATCAAGAAGGCCCCACCTGAAGAGGGCATCACTCACGCCACCAAGAAAGAGTAGCCAGTGACGCAGTGGAACAGAGCTGAGGCAGGTTTAAAGGCCACAAGGCAGTGGTGCTGTGTCAACAGTGCAATGTCCAAGAGTCTCAGAAGCTGTTTCGTGTTTCTTCAGCTCATCTGGCTTTGCTACCTGCAGCTCCTGGAATCAGCATGAGCACAAAAAAGCAGGACTAACCATTCCCATGAGACTCTCCCCGGGGGGGAGAACGTCAAAATAAAGAAGAAGAGGGTAGGCTGGGTTCCAAGAAGAAAATGGGACTTTAATAGGGACAGATAACAGTCACACATGACTACAGACTTTCAACTGTTTGATTAGCCTACTCACGAATAATCTCCATCTGTGAAGTGTAGATCCAAGGATAACAGAAAATTCATTTCCTCAAGGGTTTCTTCAATCTGAAGAGAAATCAGACTATGAAATGCCTTTTGAATATTTTATAGAAAGTTAGAAATATGCCTTGAGGCTTTATGAAAATATGTATCTAAATATATATGAAGAAATGTTTACCTTTTTTTCATCCAACAACATTTTAACTTTGAAGATCATGACATCATTTAAAACAACCTCCTCATTTTTATATAGAATTTGAAATGTTTTACTGCAAATCAGAGAATCGTGAACTGAAGCTGGAAAGGCTAAAGTCACACCTAAAATAAATAAGATATGCAATTGACAGGTAAAAGGCAAAATACAGTATAATTAAAACTTGTGGTTACTTCAAAATACTATATGTTAGATTATACAACTGAACACCATTATTTTATATATCAGTATTGGAACATTTCTGAAAGTTTATTAATTACTCTGATAAAAATGAATAGATAAGAACATTATAACCATTACAGAACTCTTGTACAACTAATTTTAATCTGAGAAGGTAAATGAGAAACCTCAAGGTGGATTTTAAGAGTAAACAATTAATTCATTTGCCAGAGGAATCTGGTTGGCTTTTGTCCTGGTTGTTAGGAAGTAACTTCTAAGCCCTGGGAATAAAGAAGTTACCAAATTCTTTGGTAAATTCTTTCTTTTGGCTTTTCTCCCTAATTCCTGAGAGCTAGCCTCTAAATCCAGAATTTCTCAGTGACAGAAGTGTCTGTTATTCATGGTAGCCCAGAAGTAAATGATGAGGAGATGACTCAGGACGGGGACTGGCCACACCCATAAGACAACTATGTGACTGGAAAGTTGGGGTTTTCAGCCGCATGCTGTACGCCCAACGTCCAAGAGGAAAGGGGGCTGGAGACCAAGTCATGTGGCTGCTGAGCCAATCAGTCATGCCCACGTAACGCAACACCAACAAATGCAAGACACTGAGCCATGGCCCCTTCTCTCTGTGTTATCACACAGGCTTCCTGGGCGGGAAATGTATTCCTGACTCCCTGGGGAGAGAACGATGGGAGCTTCACAGATCTGAGGCCCTTCAGACCTGGCTGAATGTATCTGTTCTCCTGGATGGCTCTGCTTTGTATCTCTTTGCTGTAACAGAATTTTAATAACAAGTAGAGTTGTGTGAGTTACTAGTCAATCATTGAACCTGAGGGGAGATCAGGACTCCCAACTTGCAGCCACATGATCAGAAGTGAGGGTAGCCTGTGGATCCTCCAGTCATAGCTGGTGTCTGAGATGAGAGCATCTTGCGGAAAACTGCTGGAAAGGGTGGTCCACCTCCAGGCTGTTGGTGTCAGCTCATCCCGTCAGCCTACTTGCTGTCTTATTACTCTATCCTCCAGAAATGGTGGTGGTGGTGGTGGTTTAGTCACTAAGTCGTGTCTGACTCTTGTGATCCCATCGACTGTAGCCCTCCAGGCCCCTCTGTCCATGGGATTCTCCAAGCAAGAACACTGGAGTGGCTTGCCATTTCCTTCTCCAAGGAAATACCCTCCAGAAGTAACATGATGGAAAAAGCAGTCATAGAAGCTAGAGTTGGTCAGTGGGCACCTCTGCGGGCAGAGAGCTCAGAGTGTGACACCGGAGTCCACCTAGAGCAAGGAGGGTGTCCCCGTGGGGTGATGTTGGCGCCTCTGTAGGAAGGGATGGCGGTCCAGGCAGAGCAGGGTGCTGGGCACTCATGTGAGATGAGGGGGCAACTGCACAAGAGGGCACCTACGGCTTGCAGGGGAGGGGGTCCTGGCAGAAGGGCACCCTGGCAGAGCAGCTACAAAAGGATGAAACTTCCACCTGAGTGTAAAGGTGAGTGTGGGCAGTGGCAGCCTGATACACTCCAACAGGGCTGGAGAGAGGAGAACAGACTGCCTGCAGGAAGACAGAGAGGCTCAGTTAGGGTGAGGAGGGTCACAGGGACGGGAGCTATGTGAGGGGCTGAAGCCCCAGAGGCGCGCAGACGTGTCCACGAGGGAGCAGGCACGGGGCAGCAGCCTGCTTATGGAAGGGGTTGACAGGGAACCAAGGACCTCAAGGACAGTGATAGCCAGCTTCCTCACGGAAACTTCCAGGCAAAGGAGGGACACAAACAGAAAGGAGACCCAACTGCAGAGTGAGTCCTGCAGCACTAGATAAGAATTAGAAACACTGATGCGAATTCAAGGTTTTCTATATGCCTAGATAAAGAAAAACAGGCATAAACATGTCCATATATGTATAAATACATGTGTGTGTATACAGATCCTCACCAACTTTGTCCACTCAAAGGGGCTGAGAACACAACCCCAGTACTGGCTCCTAACACTGTTCTCATTAAGAGGAACCAGGGCTTTGGAGAAATGGCTGACTCCAGGGCTGGGCACACACAGGACAAGACAAGCCTGGCCCATCATTTCACACCAGAAAGTAAGTGCTAGAAAAATGAGGGGACACATCAAAAGAACAGGAAGCGACTTCACTTTCACTTTTCACTTTCACGCACTGGAGAAGGAAATGGCAACCCACTCCAGTGTTCTTGCCTGGAGAACCCCCGGGACGGGGGAGCCTAGTGAGCTGCCGTCTATGGGGTCACACAGAATTGGACACGACTGAAGTGACTTAGCAGCAGCAGCAGGGCATCTACCCACGGACAGCCCCTGGACAAGCTCCCCATTTCTCTGACCCCCTTTCTGGCAAACGCCTCAAAGGATTCTCTGCATTTAACATCCCTGCTTCATCTCCTCCCTTTCTCTTTTAGCCCATTTCATGACAGCTGGTCTTCAGGATGCCCCCACCCTGACTCTCACCTCATGGCTTTCACATCCTTGTGTCCGCTTCCCACAAAGTCTCTGAAGGATCTGTGTGGACACAGCAGAGGTAACAGACTGCAACCTCTCGAGACCCTGAGCCAGACGTAATCTGCTAAGCAACGTTCAGATTCCAGATCCAAAGAAACTGCGAGATAATGCTTGTTGTTTTAAACTAAGTTTGGGGGTAAATTCTTACACAACGATAATTCATCCACACTTAACTAGACTTTGGGCAAGTAACTGCTCTTATCAAGACCAAAGAATGACCTCCACTTTGCCAAAAGGAATGCTCTGTTCTTACAGTTCATCTTGGTTGACTTACAATCCGCCTCTGATCAGTGACACAGTCCTTCCTGAAGGCATCCTGGATGTCCCACTTTCATGGTTTTGCTCCTACCTCATGGGCCATGCCCTTTTAGTCTTTTTTTTTTTTTTGCTGTTGTTTTCTTATCCAAGAAGCATAGTCTCATGGTTAAGGACAGACTGTGGTTGAAATTCAGGCTCTGCCACTTATTAGCCCTAATTCGATCGTTACTAATCTCTTATGCCTACATCCGATCTTCAGTAAATCCCACTAGCTCTGCCAACACACTATGCACATCCAGCACTACTGAGTGACAGTCACAGGAGTGCTTGAACTGAAACAACCCCACTGTTAGGAGTGCCCTGAATGGGACCCTAAAGTACAGGGTAAGAAATTGCACACAGAATAAATTATCCTAAGCTGGCTTGGAATGACAGTAAGTAACCTTCTGTGAGGGTCACCTCTGTCTCAATTAACATCAATATTTAAAGCTTTCAAAAAGATGTACCAATGATTTACATAATAAACTTTTTAAATTTTATTCTCAAATCAGGAGCCAAGGGCAAAAGGTGGCACAATCCCATTCATTTATTCACTCATCCAGTCAGCAAGTGTTTACTGAATACCTATTACAACAGCTATTATTATAATCCATTAGTCATCACATAATACTTTCTAGGTGTTAAGAGATAAACAGTAAAATAAAAGAGATAAGAACCTCTGACCTTTTGGAGCTCACATCCTAATGGGAAGGGAGACAGAGAATAAAAATAGTAAATAAGAAAAATGATACAGTGTATTTGAAGGCAGTTAAGTGCTGCACAGAAAGGTAAAGAGAGGAAAGCAGGTGAGAAAGGCAGCGGTTTTAAACAGAGAAGCCAGGCAACACTTAATGGAGAAGCTGACCTCTCAGGAAGGAAGGGAACGCACTCCCACATCCTCTCCCTGCTATGGGCTCCCTTCACCTGAGAAGTCTAGAAGCTTGTTCCCTGGAGAGGGTGAAACAGAGCCCTCTGAATGGGCACACCTGGCAAAGCAGAGAGCATCAAGGTATGAGCAGAGGGATCCTGATCCTGGATGCAGAAGTTCGCAGAGCTCTTCCTCCTTCGGTTCCCAGAAGGCTGGCAGTTAGAGTCTTCCTTTCTAGGAAGGAGACAGGCTAGCCTTCTCTGGTATCTGAGGAACTGTGGTGAGTCTAAGATCTAACCCTACTTGCAAACCAATAAGCTAGCTGGCCACAGTGTCATGGTGCTGGCAGGAGACACGGGATTCCTGGGCCAGAGACACACAGCAACAGCCTGAGTTTCAAGTTCACCTCAGTTCCCCTGTTCTCACTCCCCAGGAACATGGGGGTGACACAGGTCAATACTATTCATGCAGTGAGGTTCTGGTCACAGTTGAGGAACTCTAAGCTTAGGAAACCTCAATCTTTTTTAAGGGGCTATAAGAAAAACCTAAAATCACTGCAGATGGTGATTGCCTCATGAAATTAAAAGACGCTTACTCCTTGGAAGGAAACTTATGACCAACCTAGACAGCATATTTAAAAGCAGAGACATTACTTTGCCAACAAAAGTCCATCTAGTCAAGGCTATGGTTTTTCTAGTGGTCATGTATGGATGTGAGAGTTGGACTGTGAAGAAAGCTGAGCGCCGGAGAATTGATGCTTTCGAACTGTGGTGTTGGAGAACTCTTGAGAGTCCCTTGGACTGCAACGAGATCCAACCAGTCCATTCCAAAGGAGATCAGTCCTAGGTGTTCATTGGAGGGACTGATGCTAAGGCTGAAACTCCAATACTTTGGCCACCTCATGCAAAGAGTTGACTCACTGGAAAAGATCCTGATGCTGGGAGGGATTGGGGGCAGGAGGAGAAGGGGACAACAGAGGATGAGATGGCTGGATGGCATCACCGACTCGATGGACGTGAGCTTGAGTAAACTCCAGGAGTTGGTGATGGACAGGGAGTCCTGGTGTGCTGCGATTCATGGGGTTGCAAAGAGTCTGAGCGACTCAACTGAGCAACTGAACTGAACTGAACTGAAGAAAAACCTATGTAAACTTTGAACTGGAGCCAGACCTTATCTTTGTCAGTGTGTATGTGTGTGTCAGTTGCTCAGTCATGTCTGACTCCTTGTGACTCTATGGACTGTTGCCTGCTGGCCTCCTTTGTTTATGCCAGGCAAGAATACTGGAGTGGGTAGCCATTCCCTTCTGTAGGGGATCTTCCTGACCCAGGGATCAACCCCTGGGTCTCTTGAATTGCAGGCAAATTCTTTACTGTCTGAGCCACTACCTATACCTCCCAAAGCTCTTTACTACAGCAACATCTTTTTAAAGATGATTTGGAACAAAAGCCATCCAGTGTCTCTGCTCACAAGATGTACAGAAACTGGGAAGCCATGGAGAATTAGTTTCAACAGCTTACAAGGTAACATCTGATTTTCCACAACTCTTGACATGGGGAATCTGACAAGTCGGTATAATAGATGTATTATGTAAATTTATTTTATTAGATAAGATCTGTAGATGCTGACTTCACAGATTCCTTAGCAATCAGCTCACCAACATCACCGTACTCTGAAGCTCAAAGACACAAGTCCCAAGTATGCTTTACCAAATGTCCAATCAGCTTCCTTGTCTCCTCCTGCAGACACCTGAGGACAATCAGACATCTGAAGAAGGCTTCTAACATGCAAGTCAGAAACCAAAGCAGAGGGAAAAGCAACTTGCAGAGAGAAATTTAAAAAAATCTATCAGTGTTGTTCTTAGAGAAAAGACATTGCATTCATGAAATAAGAAAACGCTGCTATAACTGGGGGGCGAGAGAGGGATGGATTTGGGAGGCTGGGGTTAGCAGATGCAAACTACTGTATATAGGATGCATAAACAACCAGGTCTTACTGTACAGCACAGGGAACTATATTCACTATCCTGTGATAAACCATAATGGAAAAGAATATGAGAAAGAATGCATATAAATACACATATATGTATGTATATATATCAGCTTGCTGTACAGTAAAAACTAACACAAGACTGAAATCAACCATAGTTCAATACAATAAATTTTTAATAAGGAAAATGTTGCTACAACAAAGGAACAGTCACACAACAAAAGAGCATTTGAATTTTAAAAGAAAAAATGGGGCAAGAGGGAGCAAGGAAAAATTGGGAAGTGAGGAGGGACAGAGAAAGAAAAAGGGAGAAAAAGAAAGCCAAAAAGCTAAAAAAAAAAAGAGTTAAAGTTGAATTTAAAAAAACCTATTAAATGCAACAAAAAGACAGAAATAGAAAAAAAGTAAGAGGAAAAATACTAAAAACTATGAGAACCAGTGAAGGTGATCAACCATCTAAATGACAGAAGTTCTATAAAGAAAGAACACAGAAAACAGGTGGGAGAAAATAACAAACAGAACATTTCTCTGAACTGAAGTCCATGTGCTTCTGGAAGAAAAGGCCCAGTGAGCCTCAGAGACCACAGGGGCACCATCACGTGCACTAGGGCCGCAGAAAAAGAGAGAGGGTCCCACAGGATTCTTGACAGGGGAAGGATCACATCCCTTGACCAGCAACTAGAGCTTTGGGGTGCTCAACAGCTAAGCTGCAACCCCAAAACACAAGAGGCCAACATTCCCAAAATTCTGAAGGAAAGAGAATTCCTTTCCAACCTAGAATTCCATGCTCAGCTAAACACATGTAAGAGTAGAATAAAGACATTTTAAAGATTAAAGGTTTCAGTATTTATGTCTGAAAGAAAAGTATGCCACTTTTCCCAACAAGATGCTGGAGAACAGGCTCCACCAAAATGAGACAGAAAAACAAGAGGAAAAAACAGGTGGAAGGAAGAAGACCAATGCACAAGGGAGGCCGAGAGAATGGCAGGAAGAGGCTGAGGACGCTTCCAAAGACGTCCTCTGTCTTAGATAGAGGTGATGCAGCAAGATAGGATCAGTGTGCTCAGAGTAGACAGCTATCTGCTGCCATGTGCTTTTTTTTTTTTTTTTTTTAAATAACCTAAGGACAAATTAAAAGCTTGGCCAGATTCCTTTCAGCACTAGCTGTGTTTGTGGATATACTCAGGACATTTCTGCCCTATGAGAGGCTAGATCATACAAGGGTAGTCTTTGCACCTCACAGTGGCTTTCTGCTTTGCCTTACTCCTAAGAGCTTCAGGAAGGAAAACTGAGCGCTAAGTGGAGATGCACACCAGCCTATCTCATACACTGCACATCCAGTGCTCCATCACATCATAGCCTTGGCGGGAGCCCTGGATGTGTGAGCTCTGTGTTTCATACAACTCACTCCTGACCGTGCCTACTAACCCCCCTAGAGGTATCCTGAGGCCCCTGAGGATGCAGAAGCACACCACAACCAGGGACTACTTGGCTTTCTCATGGATGCTTCTTTTAAATAGCAGTGTGACTACAGCATCCCTTACACCAGGCTTGTGCTATTACTCAATTCTTCCAAACTCAACCAGACCTGTCCATGGCAGACACTCGTAGGCCATGAAAGCATAAACAAATAAAAAAGAATGATTAACACAAAAGTCAGGAGAGGTGTTCAGGATGCCTTTATGGTACTAGTAATATTCCATTTCTTAAATGAAGGGTTAGGTACCTGGGTGTTTATCACTTAATAAAATAACGTTTTATATTAGCTTCAAAAATGTCTGAACATTTCACAATAAAATTTTAAATGCTTATTGTAAAGGTACTCTATGTCATGCATTGTTCTAAGCTAAGTAGATTAAACCAAAAAACCACTCTCTCTGCTCTCACCTAATTCTGTAAATTGCATTTCCACTAAATTTTACAGAGGAGAGAGCCATGACATCTCATAAGATGAGGATGAACTTGGTCAGTGGAGTCAGGAAAGGCTTTAGTGGCAATATAGTATTTGAGTTAAAATATTTTTAAAAAGTTTGTCAAATCAAGATGGAAAAGAAGAAAATTTCAAGAGGAAGGAGCAGAAATTTCATGAAGGCAAGGTCCACAGTCAGCACTTGTGGAGAAATGGGAACTTGGGTGCATTGTTGGTGGGAATGTAAAATGATATAGCTATTGTGGAAGTAGTATAGAGGTTCCTCAAAAAATTAAAAATAGAACCACCATATGGTCTAGTAATCCTACTTCTGGGTATTTATACAGAAGATTTGAAGACATAAATATCTGCATTCTTATGTTCACTGAAGCATTGTTCACAGTACTCAAAAGGTGGAAACAACCGAAATGACCATCAACAGATGAATGGATAAAGAAAATAAGATATAAGACAATATTTTCAGCCTTAAAAAATAAAGCAAATCCTGTCATATGCTACCACACATATGAACGATGAGGACTTATGCTAAGTGCATGCAACAGGTCAGACAAATACTGCCACGATTCTACTTACACAAGGGCTCTCAAACAGTCACTCACGGAAGCAGAAAGCCGAGTGGATGAAAGGGCCTGGGAGTTGAGGGAGATGAGGAGTTTATGTTTCACCATGCTCAACTTACAGTTTCAGTCATGCAACAATGTATACAATTAGAAACACTTACTGAACACTGAAAAGATTGTTACTAGAGATTTCACGTTATGCACTTTAAAAAAAAAGCGTGATTTACTCTGGAGTGTTAGTAACCTACATTGTTGTTCAGTCACTCAATCATGTCCCACTCTTTGCGACCCCATGGACTGCAGCACACCAGGCCTTCCTGTCCATCACCATCCCCCAGAGCCTGCTCAAACTCATGACCATTGAGTTGGTGATGCCATCCAACCATCTCACCCTCTGTCGTCCCCTTCTCCTCCTGCCTTCAGTCTTTCCCAGCATCAGGGCATTTTCTAATGAGTAGGCTCTTCGCATCAGGTGGCTGAAGTATTGGAGTTTCAGCTTCAGCATCAGTCCTTCTAATGAATATTAAGGACTGATTTCCTTTAGGATGGACTGGTTTGATTTCCATGAAATCCAAGGGACTTTCAAGAGTCTTTTCAAACACCACACTTCAAAAGTATCAATTTTTCAGCACTCAACCTTCTTTATAGTCCAACTCTCACATTCATACATGACTACTGGAAAAACCATAGCTTTGACTAGATGGACATTTGCTGGCAAAGTAATGCCTCTGCTTTTAAATATGCTGTCTAGGTTCGTCATGGCTTTTCTTCCAAGGAGCAAGCATTTTTAATTTTATGGCTGTAGTCACCATCTGCAGTAATTTTGGAGCCCAAGAAAATAAAGTAATCTATGGCAATTTATTTAGACAAAAGCTTTGCGATTTCTGTCCTAATGTAAAGTGTTAGTCATTCAATCATGTCCAACTCTTTGTGACCCCATGGACTGTAGCCTGTCAGGCTCCCCAAGGTTAACATTAACATTTCCTGACATTGTGCTTTGGGCCTGGGGTGCCTGGCTGACCTGATTACAGACCTTTAATTTATCCCTGTTTTCAGGCCCCCATCTCACTTTCCTTTGTCTGCTATTCCTGTCTATACTCTTTGGGGGAAAAGTGTCCTGAAAAGGTCATTCCGCTCCCACTCTGCTTCCTGTCCTTCAAAACTCACTTTAATATTTTTGTTATTCCTTCTTATACTTCTCTATTGCTATTACCAAGAAGTCTCAGAAACAAGAAGACCCAGATATACACTGTACTCAAGTTCATTGTCTTGAATTAGAAACTTTCCCTACTTTTCAATACTTATTTGATAATAGCCTCTCTCCATGAGATTAGGAACCACATAAACATTTTTCATTGCTCTAATTTGTGAGTAAGAACCATGTCTTACACATAATAGGTATTCAGCAAGTATTCATTGAATGAACTTTCATCAAACATCTTAATTTAGTGCCCTATTTCCTTGTTGAAATGATTCTATTTTCACTTTGCCTATCAGCCATCTAACCCCAAACATCAGTCCTACACTTTGAAAGACTTTATTTCCATTAAATCATGACAATTCAGATTTTATTCTTATCACCATCTTTGTGCATTTCCATTTCCTTTCATTAAATAGTGAGCATTTCTATCCCTTATTTATTCTATGAACAAGCGAACATTCATTCAACCATAATTTGCCTCTAAAATATCAGGAACTAAGAGATATGAACACAAATAAGAATACTGCTCTTGTTTTCAGAGTTCCCAATCTAATTTGGATAGAAACATTCAAGCAAATAATTGCAGTACAATGTGATAATCTCCTGACTCACTATTTCCGGAGACCAAAGCAAATGGTGTTGTAATTAGCACTCAACCAGGTAAAAAGACAGCAAATGGCAGTGACAGAGGAAGCTGCTGAATCCAAGGAAAGAATGTGGAGGCTTGTGCACCAAATGGATTCAAGTTTCACAATCTATGCAGAGTCTACTGCAAGATTTAACTTTATGCTGTTTTCCTTTCACAGTTGTTTCTTTTTTTTAATTTTTAAAATTTATTTATTTTATTTTTTCACTTTACAATATTGTATTGGTACAATTATTTGATTACTGGTAAGCTGGAATCAAGATTGCCAGGAGAAATATCAATAACCTCAGATATATAGATGACACCACCCTTATGGCAGAAAGTGAAGAGGAACTAAAAAGCCTCTTGATGAAAGTGAAAGTGGAGAGTGAAAAAGTTGGCTTAATGCTCAACATTCAGAAAAGGAAGATCATGGCATCTGGTCCCATCGCTTCACGGGAAATAGATGGGGAAACAGTGGAAACAGTGTCAGACTTTATTCTTTGGGGCTCCAAAATCACTGCAGATGGTGACTGCAGCCATGAAATTAAAAGACGCTTACTTCTTGGAAGAAAAGTTATGACCAACCTAGATAGTATATTCAAAAGCAGAGACATTACTTTGCCAACAAAGGTTCATCTAGTCAAGGCTATGGTTTTTCCAGTGGTCATGTATGGATGTGAGAGTTGGACTGTGAAGAAGGCTGAGCACTGAAGAATTGATGCTTTTGAACTGTGGTGTTGGAGAAAACTCTTGAGGGTCCCTTGGACTGCAAGGAGATCCAACCAGTCCATTCTGAAGGAGATCAGCCCTGGGATTTCTTTGGAAGGGATGATGCTAAAGCTGAAACTCCAGTACTTTGGCTACCTCATGTGAAGAGTTGACTCTTTGGAAAAGACTCTGATGCTGAGAGGGATTGGGTGTAGGAGGAGAAGGGGACGACAGAGGATGAGATGGCTGGATGGCATTACTGACTCAATGGACATGAGTCTGAGTGAACTCCAGGAGTTGGTGATGGACAGGGAGTCCTGGCGTGCTGCAATTCATGGGGCTGCAAAGAGTCGGACACGACTGAGTGACTAAACTGAACTGTAGTGAACTGAACAGTATTGGAGAAGGCAATGGCAACCCACTCCAGTACTTCTGCCTGGAAAATCCCATGGACAGAGGAGCCTGGTAGGCTGTAGTCCATGGGATCACTAAGAGTCAGGCAGGACCAAGTGACTTCACTTTCACTTTTCACTTTCATGCACTGGAAAAGGAAATGGCAACCCACTCCAATATTCTTGCCTGGAGAATCCCAGGGACAGAGGAGCCTAGTGAGCTGCCGTCTATGGGGTTGCACAGAGTCGGAGACAACTAAAGCCACTTAGCAGCAACAACAGTAATGGATTAATGACATAGTATGAATTGCTTTCACCTATATATTTCTTTAAACTTCCTTCATTTTTAAAAGCATTTTTATTGAATGATTCTTACTGTTTGTTTGTATTAGAATTCCATTTATGAACTGGAAAAAATTTACAAGATGCTAAGCGCTGAAAGAGATCTATAGAAAGTGCTATGACAACAGGGCCTATCGTCACTGCTTATGGGAGTCATTTGCGGGTTAATAAAGGACACAATGAGGACGAAGGTGCACAGTATACAAGGGAGGTGAAAATCCAGCAAATTTGTTCCAGAGAATTCACAGGGACAATGGTAGGAAATAAAAGTCAGACATGTAGGATGGGGTCAAGTCATGAAAACCTTCACAATTTAGCAAAACTGTCACAACATTTCAGTTACTCTCAAAGGAAGGCCCTAAAAGGTTGGTGGGTAGGCAGAGCTTAAGGAGACAGCTAACAGGGGAGAGAGAGATGGTTCTTGTAGCAGCATTCCAAAATGCTGATGTTTTATTATAAGTGGTCAGTTAGCTGCTCCCAAGGCAAAGCACTGAGCCAACCCTTCCTTACTCTGATAACTAGCCCTCACTTCCAGACTTCCTTTGTGTTTCTTGACAATAATTTTTTTAACCACTATAAAAGCACTGGGTGGTAGTAGGTAGGAAGAAGAATGCAACATATATACACACAAAGAATCTTATCCAGAAGAGATGGCCTTAGAAAAACACCGGTCAAATATAAATAGCTGAAAATTTCCTTTTGTTAAACCAGGTTGGTTTCTCATTAGTACAAATGTTTATCTAGTTTTGAAGCTGCTATCAAATTGGAGAATATTCTTTTTTGGTAATAAGACTCCCTGCATATTACTGCTTGAATTTTGTACAATTTCCCTTTCTTCCTCCTCAAAAATGGCAGTCATACAGAAGAACTAAATTGATTTTTTTCCAAAAAGAATGCCAAAATGGCCAACAGTCACATAAAAAGATGCTCAACATGGTTAATGATCAGAGAAATGCAAATCAAACCCACAGTGAACCTCACACCTGTTAGAATGATCATCATCAAAAAATCTACAAGCAATAAATGCTAGAGGGTGTGGGGAAAAGGGAACTCTCACAAGATGTTAGTGGGAATGTAAACTGGTCTGTCCATGGTGGAAAACAATATGGAAGTTTCCCCAAAAATTAAAAACTGAAAAAAAAATCTGATTTAGAGAAATACAGGAAAAAAATTTAAAAAATAGATCTGCCATATGATTCAATTCTGGGCATATATCCAAAGGCAATGGTTGTGGGATTTTTAAAAATATAAATTTATTTATTTTAATTGGAGGCTAATTACAATATGCGGGATTTTGAAGAGATCTATGCACTCCTGTATTTACTGCAGCATCATTCACAATACTCAAGACATGGAAACAATCACAGTGCCCATTAACAGATGAAAGGATAAAGAAGGCGTGGTGGACATATACACAATGCAGTGTTATTAAGCCACAAGAAAGGAGGCTATCCTGTCACTTGCAACAACATGGATAGACCTTGAGCCCATTATGCTAAGTGAAATAAGTTGATGGTAAAAATGAGTAGTAAATAAGTCATACAGATCTACTACAAAATATAATGAATAAAGACAATATGCAAGACAGGAAAAAAGACACAGATGTGTATAACGGACTTTTGGACTCAGAGGGAGAGGGTGGGATGATTTGGGAGAATGACATTCTAACATGTATACTATCATGTAAGAATTGAATCGCCAGTCTATGTCTGATGCAGGATACAGCATGCTTGCGGCTGGTGCATGGGGATGACCCACAGAGATGTTATGGGGAGGGAGGTGGGAGTGGGGTTCATGTTTGGGAATGCCTGTAAGAATTAAAGATTTTAAAATTAAAAAAAAATACTGTACTATAATTATGTAATGTGACAGATGTTATTACAATGGCAATCACAATATACAAATGTATCAAAGTAACTTGTACATAATGTTAAACTTGCATGTTACATTTATTCAATAAAAATGTTAAATTCATTCAATAAAAAGAAAAATAACTTACTTTTAATTACCTCTTATTTTTTATTCCTTCTCACTACAGCTACTAGCTATCACTGTTAGAGCACTTAGTATGTGTCAGGCACTGTGTTTTACATATACTGTTGTTAATCCTTCAGGCAATTTTACAGGGCAGGGATTAATTTCCATGTTATAGATACCAAGGCTCTGATAACATAAATAATTTGTTCAGGAAGTAAATGCCACTGCTGTTTGCTTCACAGGCTATGCCTGGCCTCTATGACGCACTGAAAAACTAGTTCAAACACGTATGTGCAGTTAACTCCTAATGCTTACCACAGAACACCCATGCTAGAAGGGAAAAGTAGTCTCACTGGGGAAGGAAAGACCCAAAGATGGTTCTAAAGAGGGCAAAACCATGTCAATCAGCTCCCCAGTGCACAAGCAAGACTGGCCCTTACACACGGCATAGGGAAAGGCAGGAAAATGGCCCCAGTCAGCTTCCTCTTCATTCAGGGACTGTCTCTCCCAACATCAACACGTGCTGAGATCCTAGAGTTTACCTCTTCCAGTTTTTTAACATCTAGGGCAATTAAAATAGAAAGAGAAGCAGGACAAAGGCATCCAATATTCACAGAGCACCACACTGGGCCTCTCTACTGAATTTTCTCATTTAACTTTCAAAAGCAAACTATAAGACAGGGATTATTTCCATTTCACTAATTAGGAAAGGCTCAGAGAAACTGAGTAATTTGCTTAAAACTATACAGCTAGTAAATGGCAGAGTAAGACTTGAAACTAGTTATGTCTAAATTCAAATACTCTCTGAACATTAAGCTGGTTTTATATGAATAGAAATGGAAGCCCAAGGACCCAGATCTCCTTTGTAAGTCACAGAGTCTAAGGTCTTTCTGAGGTCTCTTCCTCCCTTGTGTTTTCCCTTCCTGACTTTGGTCATTCTGGTTCATACTTCTTATCTAAGAAATGGTTTATCAATTTTAAAAAATTAGATTTACTTATTAACATGAGATACGCTATACTGCATAATAGAAAATATAAAAATCATAGGAAAATATCAAATTAATTTTAATGTAAGTTTCAGCTCTTTGCAATATTATATACCTCACAAACAGCATTCTAGACAGCTTCTTACTTTCTTGTATTAATAGAAGTCCATTAATAATACCCGACATGTATATGGTCCTTCACAGTTTGCTATGAACTTTCACTTATTGTAAAGCAGGTTAACATTTTGCAGATGAGAAACGAAAACTCACAGAGGGTGAGTTTTCCAAGGTAACATAAAAGCAAGCTGGTATCCTGATTCCACATAACTACTTTCTTAACCACAACAAAGCTGCATCTCTGACTCCAAAACAGACCTATATAGCTATCTCGATGTCACAGGTGACCTGATCAATACCAAAACAGGAATTAGATTTGTCTTGTCTTGCCAGAAACTAAGACTCTTCTTATGTTGGAAACTCATTTCAATTTTTATAAACCCTTTCCCTCTTGTGTTACCATAAAAATGCAAATGTTGTTTACTTGTTTTTAAAATCTGGAAAAAACCCATAAACAAAATATATAAGATTTGACTACAGCTCCAAATCTGAATATGAATGTTAGCAATCTTGATAATGTAAAACAAAGGATATATCTAACAGGTTGAGAAATTGAGAGAAAAAGAAACTTTGAAAAAAGAGGTAAGATTATGTATATCTTTACTTTTCAAAATGAGGGGTCTGTCATATTTAGCTTTAAATGTATCATATGAAGTTCCAGTGATGATCAATGAGAGATGTGCGATAATGGCATCTCTTTTAAAAAGCAGGAGGAGAGGAAGTTGTGAGTTAAATTGTCATTTATCATCACTGGATGTGGAACGTCCATAGAGAGGAAACCATTAGGACTAGAGAAACAGTTAAAAGTGGATGCATTTAGAGAAGCAGTTATGCTTTTCACTACTAATCTTTCTGGATTAACGGATCTTTAACTATTTGCATATATTATTTACAAAAAATTTTGTTTTTCAAAGAAAAGGGATGAATATCAAAAAGCAAATAAAACTATATATTTCTTTATAAAAAATACTATCACTATTAGAAATGGCTAGTTGTTACTCAACTTTTTATCAAAATTGCACACAGTCTTCTAACCTTTCAAGCTGGGGCCAGCTTCCATGAATCAGCAATGTCCTCTCTGTTGTAGAAATCTCTGAATGCACTGTTATTATTCCATTCCCAACAGCCCATAAATACGCATTGTCTTTCATGACTGATGTTACTACAGATGACAGCTATGTGCTGACCCAAACCTCTCCCTGTCAGCACAATCTCACGCTGGAAATAATTTAAATATGTTGCAATACAATTCCCAACCCGTCTAACCTGCCCTACTGCAACTCACAGACAAAATCATTTTTTCTCTTCTTTCCAAAAGTTTTCCAGAAATATACACAAGGTGTCAGATATGGTAAAATAAAAACCTGGAAAGAAACAGTCTTGAGATAAAAGCACAAATCTAAATTAGAAGAAAAATAGGACATGTTAATAAAAAGTACAGAGAAAATTCAAGCCCTTGGAAGAAAAAGTCAACTATTAAGGAACAGAAGTGAAAAGAGACTTAACATAAAGATATTTATGTTGTTTTCAAGGATGAGTCTAGAAGTGAGTGGTATATATTTATTAAAAGAAAGTCAAATACATAGGAGTAATCTCTGAAGGCAGAAAATTTTTGAAAGGATACATGTCCCTAATAAATTTACTAAAATTAAAAAGTTACAAAAATAAAAGGTACATACATTTCAAGGACTCTTAAAAATCATTTTAAAATAGAACAAATCTTGGAGGAAGAAGGATAGAAAGAAAGAAAAGAACCTCTTAGACTGGAATAAACTGGCAGGCTGCTATGCATTTTGCTTGTCAGATTGTTGGTGAGGAAACTCGCCTGAACATGAGAACACAATACTGCATCTACTATACCTGTAAGCCTCTAATAAGTCACCACACTGCATCAACCATCATTCTCTATAATTTTCATATTAACTTAAACATTCCACATAATAGGCTATTCTGAGGTAGCATGGCAGGAAATACAACTGGAATGACAGATTTATATCACCATGCAGGTTTCAGAGAATGGTTCAGGAGCTGTGGAACATGACATACACATGAAAGGTAACCATTTCCGGTACTAGGCAGGAAAAGCAGCATATCTCACAATGCATTCAGGGCTACTTTACTGGTAAATGTTGACATCTTTCTGTACCATAAAGAACAAAAATATGACATTCCAAACTAGAGTTAAAGAAAACACACTGATAAAACATTTGGAATAAAAAAGATCTTGTGTAATCATATTAGGTTCAACATTTCAGGAATGAGAGACAGAAGTTGGCTATTTTTTTAAAAAGTGACAAAAAAGTGTGAAAAAATGTTTACATATTTTTTTTTCTGCTGTCAAAAATCTAGTTCTTGTGTTTGCCATTTTGGCTGCTATAATTTAATTAAAAATATACAACAGAGGAGCCTGGAAGGCTACAGTCCATGGGGTTGCAAGAGTCAAACATGACTGAGTGACTAACATTTTCACTCTTTCATGCAACCTCTTAAAAATTTTCTGGTATAATGTTTTATTTATACATACATACATACATAATGTTTTCTCTATAGGTTAAAATTACATATCATGGATGTCTACTGTTTTCCAAATCCTGGTGTCTCTTTTAAAAACTGGTATTCTGCTATAAACAATTTATTTTTAAGATACTTTATTCTGAAAACTAGCAAGCTATCAGGCCATTGACATTTCACAGTCAATAATATACAGTTGACTGTATCAGAAACTTGAAACTGAATTGGTAACAATGAATAAATCTGGACTTATAACTAATAAAAATCAAAATAACAGTCCCTAGCAAAAGGCACTTAGAAAGAAGGCTCATCATTTAGGTATTTCTGAAACACAAATTTTCACAATGTCAGGATAACATTACTCTGCAAGAAATATTAATTACATGTAATATTTCTGTCATACCAATGATCTGGAAAGGTCTCAAACAACATAACCTCAAGAAACTAGGAAAAGAACAACGAAGCCCAAAGTTAGCAGAAGGAAGGGAATATCCAAGATCAGAGTAGAAGTAAATGAAATAGAGGTAAGAAAGATAACAGAAAAGATGAATGAAACTGGGTAGGTTTTTTGAAAAATAAACAAAATTGACAAATCTTTAAAAAGAGAGATGGCTCAAATAAAGTTATAAGTGAAACAGGAGATATTACAACAAATACCACAGAAATACAAGGAATAAAAGACTATGATGAACAATGACCCCAATCAGTTAGATAACTTAGAAGAAATAGATAAATTCCTAGAGATGTGCCTTACCAAGACTGAGTGATGAAATAACAGAAAATCTGCACAGACCAGTAATGAGTAAGGTATCTGAATCACCAATAAATGTCCCAACAAAATAACAGTCCAGGAACAGAAGGCTTCATAGGTGAAATCTACCAAACATATAAAGAATTAATACCAATCCTTCTCAAGCTCTTTCAAAAACTGACTAGCAAGAAACACTTCCAAACTAATTTACAAGGCTAGTACCACCCTGAAGCCAGACAAACACACTTTGGAAAAGAAAATTACAGGAAAAGAATCTGAAAAAGAATAGATATACACAGATGTTTTGGCAACCCATTCTAATATTCTTGCCTGGAGAATTCCCATGGACAGAGGAGCCTAGAGGGCTGTAGTCCATAGGATCGCAGAGTTAGACAGGACTGAGTGACTAAGTACAGCACATAAATATATGTTTAACTGAAAGGTAAGTCAGGTCCCTGTTACTTTATTTGGTCAGAAGTTCAAGTGGAAAAGAGTTATATTCTCTTGCGACCCATCATGAATTTCATAAAGACTGAAGAGAATACGTCATTCAGTGCTACAGGAAATGACCAGAGTACCACATCTGCAGCTTCAAAGATCAAGCCCTGAGCCTTTGGAGTGGAAACACTGACTCCAAGACCCTAGACCACCAGAGAACTAAACATAGGGAGTATCAAATAGTGAGAACTCATGCAAAGGAAACCACTAGAATACAAGACCTGGCATCACCCAACCACCAATAGCACCTCCTGCAGGATGTCTCATCTAAACAACAAACAAAACAAAAATACAATCCCAATCATCAGCAGACAGGATTACCAAATCACTCAGCCTTGCCCATCAGAGGAAAACAAACAAACAAACAGAAACTCAGCACAAATCTCACCCTATAAGAAGCTTACACAAACCACTGGACCAACCTTAGAGGGCAGAAACCAAAAGGAAGAAAGAATTCAACCTTGAAGCCTGGGAAAAGAAAACCTCAAACACAGTTAAGTTAAAAAAAAAAAAAAGAAAGAAAGGCAGAGAAATACTACACAAATGAAGGAACAAACTAGAAACACAGAAATCCAAATAAATGAAGAGGACTTAGGCAAACTACCTGAAAAAGAACTCAGAATAATGATAGTAAAAATAATCAAAAACCTTGTAGGCAAAATGGAGAAAATGCAAAAATCAATTAACAAAGACCTACAAGAATTAAAGAATAAACATGCAGGGACAAACAACACAAATACTGAAATTAAAAATACTCTAGAAGGAATCAGTATCAAAATATCTGAAGCAGAAGAACGAATCAGTGAGCTGGAAGATAAAATGGTGGAAATAACTTCTGAAGAGCAGAATAAAGTGAAAAGAATGACAAGAGCTGAGGATAGTCTCAGAGACCTCTGGGACCATATCAACCGCACCAACATTCAAATTATAGGGGTCCCAGAAGAAGAGAAAAAGAAAGGGTATGAGAAAATTTTTGAAGAGATTATAGACGAAAATTTCCCCAACATGGAAAAGGTAATAGTCAGTCAAGCCCAAGAGGCACAAAGAGTCCCATACAGGATAAACCCAAAGAGAAACTTCCAAGACACATACTAATCAAATGAACAAAGACTAAACACAAAGAAAGAATATTAAAAGCAGCAAGGGAGAAGCAACAAATAACATACAAGGGAAACCCCACACGTTTAACAGCTGATCTTTCAGCAGAAACTCTGAAAGCCGGAAGGGAATGGCAGGATATATTTAAAGTACTGAAAGGGAAAAATCTACAACCAAGATGACTATACCTGGCAAGGATCTCGTTCAAAATTGATGGAGAAATCAAAGGCTTTTCAGACAAGCAAAAGTTAAGAGAATTCAATACCACAAAACCAGCTTTACAACAAATGTTAAATGGACTTACATAGTCAAGAAATATAAGAGAAGAAAAAAGATCTACAAAATCAATCGCAAACAATTAAGAAAATAGCAACAGGAACATAAATATCAATAATTACTTTAAATGTAAATGAATTAAATGCTCCAACTAAAGACACAGACTGGCTGAAATTGAAAGTCTCTCAGTCATGTCCAGCTCTTTGCGACTCCATGGACTATACAGTCCATGGAATTATCCAGGCCAGAATACTTGAGTGGGTAGCCTTTCCTTTCTCCAGGGGATCTTCCCAACCCAGGGATCGAACCCAGGTCTCCTGCATTGCAGGCAGAATCTTTACCACCTGAGCCACAAGGGAAGCCACAAGCTGGCTGAATGGATACAAAAACAAGAGCCACACATATGCTGTCTACAAGAAATCCACTTTAGACCTCAAGACACATATAGACTGAAAGTGAGAGGATAGAAAAATATATTCCATGCAAATGGGAAGCAAAAGAAAGCTGGAGTACCAATCCTCATATCAGACAAAACAGACCTTAAAATAAAGAAGATTACCAGAGATAAGGAAGGATACTACATAATGATCAAGGGATCAATCCAAGAGGAAGACATAAAAATTGTAAATATCTATGCACCCAACACAGAAGCACCTCAATACATAAGACAAACACTAACAGACATAAAAGGAGAAAATGACAGTAACAGAATAATAGAAGAAGACTTTAACAGCCCACTCACACCAATGGACAGATCATCAAAACAGAAAATTAAACACAAGTCTTAAATGATATATTAGATGAGATGGATCTCATTGACAGTTTCAGGACATTCTACCCAAATGCAGAAGAACACACCTTTTCAAATGCACATGGAACATTCTCCAGGAGAGACCACATCTTGGGTCACAAATCAAACCTCAGTAAATTTAACAAAACTGAATTTGTATCACGCATCTTTTCTGACCACAATACTGAGACTAGATATCAATCACATGAAAAAAACTGTAAGAAACACAAATGCATGGAGATTATACAACACATTTCTAAATAACCAAAAGGTTACTGAAGAAATTGAAAGGGAAATAAATAAATTTCTAGAAACAAATGACAATGGAAACACGACAACTCAAAACCTACGGGATGTAGCAAAAGCAGTCCTAAGAGAGAAATTTATAGCAATAAAATCTTACCTCAAGAAACAAGAAAAACATTAAAATAGCCTAACTTTACACCTAAAACAACTGGAAAAATAACAAAAAAAAAATCCAAAATTAGTAGAAGGAAAGAAATCATAAAGATGTGAACAGAAATAAATGAAAGAAACAATAGTAAAGATTAATAAAACTAAAATCTGGTTCTTTGAGAGGATGAACAAAATTGACAAACCTTTAGTCACACTCATTAGGAAAAAATGAGAGAAGAATCAAATTGACAAAATTAGAAATGAAAAAGGAGAGGTTACAACAGACAATGCAGAAATACAAAGGATTATAAGAGACTATAATGAACTCTATGGTAATAAAATGGATAACCTGGAAGAAATGGACAGATTCTTAGAAAAGTTCAATCTTCCAAGACTAAACCAGGAAGTATGAACAACCCAAATACAAGCACTGAAATTGAAGCTGTGATCAAAAATCTCCCAAAAAGTAAAAGCCCAGGACCAGATGGCTTTACAGGAGAATTCTATCAAACATTTAGAGAAGAGCTAATGCCTATCTTTCTAAAACTCTTTCAAAAAAAATCACAGAGGAAGGAACACTTTCAAACTCATTCTACAAGGCCACCATCACCCTGATACCAAAACCAAACAAAGACAACACATAGAAAGAAAACTACAGGTCAATATCACTGATGAACTTACATGCAAAAATCCTCAACAAAATTTTAGCAAACGGAAGTCAGCAAAACATCAAAAAGCTCATACACCATGATCAAGTTAGCAAGCATTCTTCAATGTACACGAATCAATGTGATACACCATATTAACAAATTGAAAGATAAAAACCATATGATAATCTCAATAGATGCAGAAAAAGCCTTTGACAAAATTCAGCACCCATTTATGATTAAAACTCTTCACAAAATGGGCACAGAAGGAACCTACCTCAACATAGTAAAGGCCATATGTGATAAGCCCACAGCAAACATTATTCTCAATGGTGAAAAACTGAAAGAATTCCCCCTAAGATCAGGAACAAGACAAGGGTGTCCTCTTTCATCACTATTATTCAACATAGTTCTGGAATTCCTAGCTACAGCAATCAGAGATGAAAAGAAAATAAAATCAATTCAAATCGGAAAAGAAGTAAAGCTCTCACTGTTTGCAGATGACATGATACTGTACATAGAAAACCCTAAAGACAGTATCAGAAAATTACTAGAGCTAACCAGCGAATTTAGCAAAGTCTCAGGATACAAAATCAATACAAAGAAATCATTTGCATTACTATATGCTAACAATGAAAAATCAGAAAGAGAAATTAAGGAATCAATCCCATTCACCATTGCAACAAACAGAATTAAATATCTAGGAATAAGTTTACCTAAGGAGACAAAAGAACTGTACACAGAAAATTATAAGACACTGATGAAAGAAATTCAGGTGACATAAACAGATGGAGAGATATTCTATGTTCCTGGGTAGGAAGAATCAGTATTGTGAAAATGACTATACTACCAAATGCAATCTACAGATTCAATGTGATCCCTATCAAATTACCAATGGCATTTCTCACAGAACTAGAACAAAAATTTCACAATTCATATGGAAACATAAAAGATCCCTAATAACCAAAGCAGTCTTGAGAAAGAAGAATGGAGTTGGAGGAATCAACCTCCCCGATTTCAGATTATACTAGAAAGCTACAGTCATCAAGACAGTATGGTACTGGCACAAAAACAGTAATATAGACCAATGGAACAAGATAGGAAGTCCAGAAATAAGCCTATGCACCTATGGGTACCTTATTTTTGACAAAGGAGGCAAGAATATACAAAGGGGCAAAGACAGCCTCTTCAATAAGTGGTGCTTGGAAAACTGCACAGCTACATGTAAAAAGACTGAAATCAGAACACTTCCTAACACCATACACAATGATGACCTCAAAATGGATTAAAAAACTAAATTTAAGACTAGAAACTATAAAACTCTTAGAGGAAAACATAGGCGGAACACTCGATGACATAAATCAAAGCAGATCCTCTATGACCCACCTCCTAGAGTAATGAAAATAAAAACAAAAGTAAACAAGTGGGACCTGATTAAACTTAAAAGCTTTTGCACAGCAAAGGAAACTATAAGCAAGGTAAAAAGACAACCCTCAGAATGGGAGAAAATAATAGCAAATGAAATAACTGACAAAGGATTCGTTTCCAAAATATACAAGCAGCTCATACAACTCAATACCAGAAAAACAAACAACCCAATCAAAAAGTGGGAAAAAGACCTAAACAGACATTTCTCCAAAGAAGACATACAAATGGCTAACAAGAACATGAAAAGATGCTCAACATCCCTCATTATTAGAGAAATGCAAATCAAAACTATAATGAGATATCACCTCACACCAGTCAGAATAGCCATCGTCGAAAAGTTTACAAATAATAAATGCTGGAGAGGGTGTGGACAGAAGGGAACCCTCTTACACTGTTGGTGGAAGTATAAATTGATACAGCCACTATGGAAGACAGTATGTAGAATCCTTTAAAAACTAGGAATAAAACCACCATATGACCCAGCAATCCCACTCCTAGGCATATATTCTGAGGAAACCAGGGTTGAAGAAGACACATGTATCCCATTGTTCATTGCAGCACTATTTACAATAGCTAGAACGTAGACGCAATCTAGATGCCTATCAACAGATGAATGGATAAAGAAGTTGTGGTATATATACACAATGGAATATTACTCAGCCATGAAAAGGAATGCATTTGAGTCACTTCTGATCTAGTGAAGTGAGTCAGAAAAAGAAAGATAAATATTGTATTCTAACACACATACAGAATCTAGAAATACAGTTCGGAAGAATTTGCTTACAGGACAGCAATGGAGAAACAGACATAGAGAATAGACTTATGGACATGGGGAGAGGGGAGGAGAGGGTGAGATGTATGGAGAGAGTAACACAGAAACTTAAACATTAACATATGTAAAATAGATAGCCAATGGGAATTTGCTGTGTGGCTCAGGAAACTCAAACAGGGGCTCTGTATCAACCTAGAGGGGTGGGATGGGGAGGGAGATGGGAGGGAGGTTCAAAAGGGTTGGGCTATATGTATACCTACGGCTGATTCATGTTGAGGTTTCGTAGAAAACAGCAAATTCTGTAAAACAATCATCCTTCAATAAAAAATAAATAAAAAAGAATGTGGGAAAAAACACAAACTTGGTGAATTTTTATATAGTCATTTTAATACTGAAGATAAGAAAAAAGCAATATGTTTGCCATATTATGTTTATTTCAAGAAAGGTATAAATATAACTGAAATGCAAAGATTTGTGCAGTTTATGGAAAAGGTGCTGTGACTAATCAAATGTGTCAAAAATAGTTTGCAAAGCTCGTGCTGAAGATTTCTTGCTGGACAATGCCCCACCATAGGTTAGAGCAGTTGAAATTGATAGTGATCAAATCGAGACACTAATTGAGAACAAATTAATGTTATACCACAGCCAACATACTCAAAATATCCAAATCAAGCAGTGAAAGTCATTTGCACCAGCTTAGTTAATCACTTTGATTTGGGGGTTCTACATAAGTTAAACAGAAAAAACCTTCTTGACGGTATTTCTGCATGACATTCTCTACTTAAATGTAATGAAAATGGTCCATTTTTAAAACAAATTATGATGGTGATGAAAAGTGGATGCTGTACAATAATCTGGGACGAAGAGATTATGGGGCAAGCAAAATGAACCATCACCAATCATACCAAAGGCTGGTCTTCATCCAAATGATCGATTCCAACAAATACTGCTAATTAGACAAACTTGATGAAAAGCATCCAGAATCAGTTAAGAGAAAACACATAATCTTCCATCAAGATAATGCAAGGCTGCATATTTCTTTAATAACCAAATACTGTTACAGCTTGGCTGGGAAGTTCTGATTCATCTGCCATAATCATCAGACCTTGTACTTTAATGTTCATTAATTGTGGTTTTTACGATATTCTCTTAACGGAAAAAGATTTCAATTCCCTGAAGACTGTAAAAGGCACTTGGAACAGTTCTTTGCTCAAAGAGATAAAAAGTTTTGTGAAGATGGATTATGAAGTTGCCTGAAAATTGGCAGAAGGTAGTAGAACAAAGTGGTGAATACATTGTTCAATAAACAAAAAATTTTCTCAGTGAAAATGAAAAATATGCCTTTTATTTTTACTTTAAAAATGAAAGGAAATTTTGACCAACCAATATCTAACAAACCAAATTCAAGAGCATATTAAAAGGATCATACACTATAATCAGTGAGATTTGTCCCTGGGAAGCATGGGTGGTTTGACATATGCAAATCAATAAACATATACCACATTAAGAAAATGATGATAAATGAAGGATAACAATCATATAATAATCTCAAAAGATGTGGAAAAATAATTTGACAACATTCAACATACTTTCATGACAAAAACTCTCAATAAATTAGGTACAGAAGGAATGTATCTCAATATAATAAAGGCCATTTATGACAAGCCCACAGCTATCATCCTCAATGGTAAAAAGTTGGAAGTGTTCCTTTCAACTCAGGAACAAGACAAGGATGCCCACTTTCATCACTCCTTTCTGACACAGTACTGGAAGTCCTAGCCACACACACATACACACACAGGAAATTAAATGTATCCAAATAGGAAAGGAAGAAATAAAAGTGTCTCTCTGTGCAGAAGACATGATCTTACACACAGAAAACCCTAAAGATTCCACCAAAAAGCTGTTAGAACTAATCCATGAATTTAATAAAGTTGCAGGACACAAAATCAACATACAAAAATCAATTGCATTTCTATACATTAACAATGAACTACTTGAAAACTCTCACACTAGCATCAAAAGCAATAAAATACTTAGGTATAAATTTAACCAAAGGAGATGAAACACCTGTACATTAAAAACTGTAAGATATTGAAGGAAGAAACTGAAGAAAACACAAAATAAATGGAAATTTAACCTATGTTCTTCGATTGGAAGAATTAATATTGCTAAAATATCCATACTACCTGAAGTGATCTACAAATTCAATATAATCTATCAAAATTCCAATGGCATTTTTCATAGAAATAGAAAAAATTATCCTAAAATTTGTATTAGACCACAAAAGTCCCTGAATAGCCAGAGCAATCTTAAGAGCAAAAGAACAAAGCTGGAGGCATCACATTTCTTAATTTCAAACTACACTGCATGGCTATAGTAACCAAAATAGTATGGTAGTAGTATAAAAATAGGCACATAGATCAATGGAAGGAAAAAAGAGAGCCAGAAATCAATCCACACACATATAATCAACTAATAACTGACAGGGTGCCAAGAACACATAATAAGAAAGTCTCTTTAATAAATCACACTGGGAAAACTGGATATACACATGCAAAAGAATAAAACTGGACTCCTATTATATATTACTCAGAAAAATTAACTCAAAATGGGTTAGACTTAAATTTTAAGACCTTACATAGGGAGAAAGCTCCTTGACCTTGGTCTTTGGTGATATTTATGTTTGACACCAAAGCAAAGGCAATAATAGACAGGTGGGATTACATAAAACTATAAGGCTTCTGCACAGTGGAAGACAGCACCAACAGAAGAAAAAGCAATCTACTGAATGGAATAAAATATCTGCCAATCATACATCTGATAGGGGATAACATCCAAAATCTATAAAGAACCAAGCAACTAACTAGCAAAATCAAGCAAGCAAACAATCTGATTTTAAAATGAGAAGAAGAAATGAACAGACTTTTTTTCCCAAAGAAACCATAAAGCCCTGGTGGTCCAGTGGCTAAGACTCCATGCTCCTAATGGAGGGGGGCCAAGTTTGATCCCCGGTCAGGGAACTACATCCTACATTCCACAACTAAGAGTTCACACAGTGCAACTAAAAGATCCCACATGCCACAAGGAAGATTGAAGATCCTGCACGCCGCTAACCAAATAAATGAATAAGTAAAAACACTAAAAAGGAAGACATACAAATAGCCAGTGGGTACATAAAAGGGTGCTCAACGTCACTAATCATCACAAATTATTGATTTGTAGGGAAATAAAAACCAAAAGCATAAGAGCTATCTCTTCATCCTTGTTAGATTGGTTATTAAAAAAAAAAAATCCAGAGATAACATTTGTGAAAAGAGATGTTAGGATGTGAAAAGAGAACACTTGTGTGAACTGTTGGTGGGAAATGTGAATTGGTGCAGTTACCATAAAAAACGGTATGGAGGATCCGCAAAAAATTTAAAACAGAATTTCTGCATGATCCAGCAATCCCACTCCCAGATATATATTTGAAAGAAATGAAATCAGTATCTCAAAGAAAGTTTTGCATGCGCATTTTCATTGCAGCATTATTCACAATTGCCAAGATGTGGAAATGACCCAAGTGTCTGTCAGTGGATGAACAGATAAAGAAAATGCAGTGTATATATTCACAATGGAGTATTATTCAGCCATAAAAAGATGGAAATTCTGTCATCTGCAGCAATATGGATGAACATGGAGGGCATTATGCTATACGAAATAAGTCAGAGAAAAGACAAATACTGGCTGTTATCAGTTACATGTAGAAACAAAATAAAATCAATTTTGGGGACTTTTCCTGATGATCCAGTGGTTTAGACTCCTCACTCCCAATGCAGAGAGCTTGAGTTCAATCCCTGCTAAGAGAACTAGACCCTGCACATGACAACTAAGATCCAGCACAGCTAACTTTAAAAAAAAAAAAGTGAATTTCAGAGACAGACAACTAAATGGTGGTTGCCAGGGGCTGGGGTGTGAGAGAAATTGTAAGATGTAGTTCAAAGGGTACAAACTTTTAGTTATAAGAAAAGTAAGTTCTGAGGATCTCATGCATAGCATTATAACTATAGCTAGTAATAAAGTACTGTATACTTAAAATTTGTTAAGAATAAATCTTAAGCCTTCTTTACCACAAACACACACACACAAAAAACAATGTGAGGTGATAGATGTGCTAATTATCTTGATTATGGCAATTTTTTCACATTGAATCTGTATAACAAATCACATATTTATATGTATTATATAGTATATATATGTATATATATAAAACAAATCATGTTGTAAACTTTTAATATGCAAAACTGTTTAATTATTCCTTGATAAAGCTGAAAAAATAAGCAAAGAAAAAGTCCAGAAAAAAGAAGTCTTTCTAGCTTTTTTTCCAACAGACAACTTTAAGAAATACAATAGAGCAAGACATTTAGTTTACTAGATGAAGGAAGTTCAAAAAGGGAGGATCAATCCATCTTAAAACACTAGTTGTTTTAAACTCTGTTTCCTAGAAAGTAGACTTACAAAACACCTATTGACAATAAATATATACATTAACATGTACAAAAGGCCAAGAAGAAAATTTATTTTTTTCTTTTTAAAAGAAACATACATCTTTTTGGTCATAAGCAATATAAGCATTTTGACAGTCTTCAAAAACATAAACTTTTCATCACATGAAATTCATTAAATTTTTAACATTAACCAGCATTTTAGTATCCACAGTATGCTAAGATGGATAATCTTCAGCACATCAGGTTGCCAGAATATACTTTTAAATTTCAAAAATGAACTAAATTGTGCTCAACATAGCTTTATGCTGTTGTTGTTCAGTCAGTAATTGTGTCTGACTCTTTGCAACCCACATACTGCAGCACACCAGACTTCCCTATCTTCATTATCTCCTGGAGTTTGCCCAAGTCATGTCCATTGAGTTAGTGAAGCCATCCAATCATCTTATCCTCTGTTACCCCCTTCACCTCCTGCCCACAATCTTCCCCAGCATCAGGGTCTTTTCAAATGAGTCGGCTCTTCACATCAGGTGGCCAAAGTATTGGAGCTTCAGCATCAATCCTTCCAATGAATATTCAGGGTTGATTTCCTTTACGATTGACTGGTTTGATTTCTTTGCTTTCCAAGGGACTCTCAAGTCTTCTCCAACACCACAATTGGAAAGTATCAATTCTTCAGCCCTCAGCCATCTTTATTGCCCAGCTCTCACATCCCTGCACAACTACTGGAAAAATCATAGCTTTAACTAGACGGACCTTTGTTGGCGAAGTAATGTCTCTGGTTTTTAATAAGCTATCTAGATTTGTCATAGCTTTTCTTCCAGGAGCAATTATCTTTTAATTTCACGGCTACAGTCACCATTTGCAGTGATTTGGGAGCCCAAGAAAATAAAATCTGCCATTGTTTATACTTTTCCCCAGTTTATTTGCCATGAGGTGATGGGACTGGATGCCATGATCTTAGTTTTTTGAATGCTGAGTTTTAAGCCAGCTTTTTCACTCTCTTTCACCCTCATCAAGAGGCTCTTTTGTTCCTCTTCACTTTCTGCCATTAGAGTGGCATCATCTGTACATCTGAAGTTGCTGATATTTCTCCCGGCAATCTTGATTCAGCTTGTGATTCATCCAGCCCAGCATTCCACAGGATGTATTTTGCATAGAAGTTAAATAAGCAGGGTGACGATATACAGGCTTGACATACTCCTTTCCCAATTCTGAACCAGTCCATTGTTCCATGTCCAGTTTTAACTGTTCCTTCTTGACCTTCATACAGGTTTCTCAGGAGACAGGTAAGGTAGTCTGGTGTTCCTATCTCTTTAAGAATATTCCACAGTTTGTTGTAATCTACACAAAGACTTTAGTATAGTCAACGAAGCAGAAGTTGATGTTTTCCTGTAATTCTTTTTTTTTTTTTTTTTTGTGAGCCAAGAGATGCTGGTAATTTGATCTCAGGTTCCTTTGCCTTTTTAAAATTCAGCTTGTACATCTGAAAGTTCTTGGTTCACTAACTGCTGAAGCCTACCTTGAAGGATTCTGAGCACTACCTTGCTAGCATGTGAAATTAGCACAATTGTACAGTAGTTTGAACATTCTTTGGCATTGCCTTTCTTTGAGATTGGAATGAAAACTGACTTTTCCCAGTGCTGTGGCTACTGCTGAGTTTTCCAAATTTGCTGGCATATTAACTGCGGCACTTTAACAGCATCATCTTTTAGGGTTTGAAAGAGCTCAGCTGAAATTCCATCACCTTCACTAGCTTTGTTCATAGTCATGCTTCCTAAGGCCCCCTTGACTTCACATTCCAGGATGTCTGGTTCTAGGTGACTGACTGCACCATCGTGGTTATTCCTGTATAGCTCTTCTGTGTATTCTTGTCACCTCTTTTCAATCTTTTCTATTTCTGTTAGGTGCCTGTAGTTTCTGACCTTTATTGTGCCCATCTTTGCATGAAATGTTCCCTTGGTATCTCTGATCTTCTTCAAGAGATCTCTAGTCTTTCCCATTCTACTGTTTTCCTCTATTTCATCACGTTGTTCACCTAAGAAGGCTTTCTCATCTCCACTTGTTATTCTCTGGAAGCTTGCACTCAGTTGGATATATCTTTCCCTTTCACTTCTCTTCTTTTCTCAGCTATTTGTAAGGCCTCTTCAGACAATCATTTGCCTTCTTGCTTTTCTTTTTCTTGGGGATGGTTTTGGTGACTGCTTCTGGTACAATGTTAAGAACCTCTGTCCATAGTTCTTCAAGCACTCTACCAGATTTAACCCCCTGAATCTATTCATCACTTTCACTGTATACTCATAAGGAATTTGATTTAGGTCATACTTGAATGGGCAAGTAGTTTTCTCTACTTTCTTCAGTTTAGGCCTGAATTTGGCAATCCAAGTTCATGATCTGAGCCACAGTCAGCTCCAGGTCTTGTTTTTTCTGACTGTATAAAGCTTGTCCATCTCTGACTGCAAAGAATTAATCAATCTGGCTTTTTGGCCAGAACTGCCATCTTCCAGTAATTCACCAAAATGAGCAACACAAAGGGAAAGAGGAGGGGCACACGCTACATGATCTCTAGACCTTTCAGAAAACATGGAGTTGTCCCTTTGGCCACATACATGCGACAAGAAGGGTGATATTGTAGATATCAAGGGAATGGGTACTGTTCAAAAAGGAATGCCCCACAAATGTTACCATGGCAAAACTGGGAGAGTCTACAATGTTACCCAGCATGCTGTTGGCATCATCGTAAACAAACAAGTTAAGGGCAAGATTCTTGCCAAGAGAATTAATGTGCATATCGAGCATATTAAGCACTCTAAGAGCCGAGATAGCTTCCTGAAACGTGTGAAGGAAAATGATCAGAAAAAGAAGGAAGCCAAAGAGAAAGGGACTTGGGTTCAGCTGAGGCACCAGCCTGCTCCACCCAGAGAAGCATACTTTGTGAGGACCAATGGAAAGGAACCCGAACTGTTGGAGCCCCTTCCCTATGAGTTCATGGCCTGAGGGGTATAAAAATAAAGACCTGGGCTATACAAATGTTTCCCTTGAGTAGAGGTGGTGTGTCCAAATTCAGTGGGTGATGTCTTTCCAAACTTAGTGTTTTTTCTTCCTGAAAGATGTGAGATAATTTGTTGTTCAGTATGCTCCATTTTTTAATAAACTGCCAAATATTATTTTAAAAAAAGAATTAATCAATCCGATTTTGCTATTGACCATCTGATGATGTCCATGTATAGAGTAGTCTCTTAAGTTGCTGGAAGAGGGTGTCTGCTATGACCAGTATGTTCTCTTGGCAAAATTCTGTTAGCCTTTGTCCTGCTTCATTTTGTACTCCAAGGCCATACTTGCCTATTACTCTAGGTAACTTGAAAGTGGAAAGTTTCATTTCCGCTTTGGCCTAGCCTCTTCATTCTTTCTGGAGCTCTTCTTCTGTTCTTCTCCAGTAGCATACTGGATACCTACCATTCTGGGGGGCTCATCTTTCAGTGTTATGTCTTCTTTCTTTTCATACTGTTCATGGTGTTCTTGAGGCAAGAATACTAAAGTAGTGTGCCATTCTCTCCTCCAGTGGACCATGTTTTGTTCAAACTCTCCACTATGACCCATCTGTCTTGGGTGGCCCTGCACAGAATGGCTCATAGCTTCATTGAGCTAGCTTTATATTAGGTATTATTTAATGTTTTGTGATGCACTGAAAACTATTAATTCATATTAGAAAGGAAAACTCTCAGGTATGTTTCATTAATCACTGTATTTTCTAACTGCTTAATAGAGTATACTGTATCAAGAAAGTTGAAAAAAATGCCCAGTGATTACATAGGGCCATTAGGTTTGGTTCAAATCCTTTAATGCTAGAGTGTCTCCTTAGAATATGAGTAAATAAAAGAGCTGTTATATCTATTTTATACTTTCTGACCCTTTCTCATTAATCAAGTAAAATAAAAGTAGGTGAAAAAACAATCTCAAAATGCATACTATAAAATTTTATCAGAAAACAGCTTTGTGATCATATGTCAAATTATGTGTTCACATTCCCTATGCATTTGTTAAAAGTACGTATTACATGATATAATTGATATCACCCTTACTTATGTTTGTTTCAGGAAATTTCACATACTTCCTTTTACTTGCTCATCCTAAGAAACCTAAGATGGAGACAAGGAATATATAATCAAGCCTGTTTTACTGAGGCCTCAAATATATTTCTTATATGAAGTATGAGAATGATGCTCTTTGGCATCTTGTGTTCATAATTAAAAGATAAAAACAAAACAAAAAAGATAAAAACAATTATGAAAAGTTATTATTGGTCATTATAATCTTGCTTCAGTTTTACTTTTTTGAATTAAGAATATTCCTTGGCTTACCTGCTGCATGCAGCAAACTAGCTTCTACTCTGTGAGGAACTCTTGGTGGAATTTTCATAGATGCACGAATCTGGTAAAAACTAAAGCAAAAGAGACAAAAGAAGTCACTTCGAAACATTTAAAAAATATGCAATGCCCCTATTTCTATATATCAATATGTATTAAAAAATAAGGTTCATCTGGTTTATCAATCTCCCAGTTTTTACTATTGGTGGAAAAGTGTACCAGATCCACATACAGATCAAACATTACAACTGCACTGCATATAACCCAAAGAGAAACAGGCACGTGTCAAGACAGAAACAATCTTACTTTAAATAAGAGAATATCATAATAGGAGTTACTGAGGATTCTAAGGATTTCACTGCTTGATCTGGTTTATTTTTTTTATTTAAAAGACAATAAAAATATTCTTAAGCACAATTTTGAGAAAACACAGGATTAATAACAGTTTTAAAAATTGGTTTCATACATAAGACATGTATTATATTGAAAGAATTCACTTTCATTCAACGTCAATGCTACTCCATTTAGTTAATGTACTTTTACTTGCATTAGAATATACGTGTGTGTGTGTGTATAAATCTACCAGTCAGTAACAATCAGTTTAAATAGAAAAAATTACAAGGTAAAACCAAATGCTTTTCTTTTAACATCATTACACTATAAGTTTGTGCATGTAATGGAGGATATATGTATCTACATATACAAACACACATACACAAAGGGTTCAGTTCAGTTGCTCAGTCGTGTCCGACTCTTTGCGACCCCATGAATTGCAGCATGCCAGGCCTCCCTGTCCATCACCATCTCCTGGAGTTCACCCAGACTCACGTCTTTCGAGTCAGTGATGCCATCCAGCCATCTCATCCTCTGTCATCCCCTTCTCCTCCTGCCCCCAATCCCTCCCAGCTTCAGGGTCTTTTCCAATGAGTCAACTCTTCACATGAGGTGGCCAAAGTATTGGGAATTTCAGCTTTAGCATCAGTCCTTCCAAAGAAATCTCAGGGCTGATCTCCTTACAGTCTAAGGGACTCTCAAGAGTCTTCTCCAACACCACACTTCAAAAGCATCAATTCTTCGGCGCTCAGCTTTCTTCACAGTCCAACTCTCACATCCATACACGACTACTGGAAAAACCATAGCCTTGACTAGACGGACCTTAGTCGGCAAAGTAATGTCTCTGCTTTTGAATACGCTATCTAGGTTGGTCATAACTTTTCTTCCAAGGAGTAAGCGTCTTTTAATTTCATGGCTGCAGTCACCATCTGCAGTGATTTTGGAGCCCTCAAAAATAAAGTGGAAACAGTTTCCACTGTTTCCCCATCTATTTCCCATGAAGTGATGGGACCAGATGCCATGATCTTCGTTTTCTGAATGTTGAGCTTTAAGCCAATGTTTTCACTCTCCTCTTTCACTTTCATCAAGAGGCTTTTTAGTTCCTCTTCACTTTCTGCCATAAGGGTGGTGTCATCTGCATATCTGGGGTTATTGATATTTCTCCCAGCAATCTTGATTCTAGCTTGTGCTTCTTCCAGTCCAGCGTTTCTCATGATGTACTCTGTATAGAAGTTAAATAAGCAGGGTGACAATATACAGCCTTGACATACTCCTTTTCCTATTTGGAACCAGTCTGTTGTTCCATGCCCAGTTCTAACTGTTGCTTCCTGACCTGCATATAGGTTTCTCAAGAGGCAGGTCAGGTGGTCTGGAATTCCCATCTCTTTCAGAATTTTCCAGTTTATTGTGATCCATTCAGTCAAAGGCTTTGGCATAGTCAATAAAGCAGAAATAGATGCTTTTCTGGAACTCTCTGGCTTTTTTCGATAATCCAGCGGATGTTGGCAATTTGATCTCTGGTTCCTCTGCCTTTTCTAAAACCAGCTTGAACACCTGGAAGTTCACAGTTCACGTATTGCTAAAGCCTGGCCTGGAGAATTTTGAGCATTACTTTACTAGCGTGTGAGATGAGTGCAATTGTGTGGTAGTTTGAGCATTCTTTGGCATTGCCTTTCTTTGGGATTGGAATGAAAACTGACCTTTTATAGTTCTGTGGCCACTGCTGAGTTTTCCAAATTTGCTGGCATGTTGAGTGCAGCACTTTCACAGCATCATCTTTCAGGATTTGAAACAGCTCAACTGGAATTCCATCACCTCCACTAGCTTTGTAGTCATGCTTTCTAAGGCCCACTTGACTTCACATTCCAGGATGTCTGGCTCTAGGTGAGTGATACCACCATCGTGATTATCTGGGTCATGAAGATCATTTTTGTACAGTTCTTCTGTGTATTTTTGCCACCTCTTCTTAATATCTTCTGCTTCTGTTAGGTCCAGACCATTTCTGTTATCGAGCCCATCTTTACGTGAAATGTTCCCTTGGTATCTCTAATTTTCTTGAAGAGATCTCTAGTCTTTCCCATTCTGTTGTTTTCCTCTATTTCTTTGCATTGATCACTGAGAAAGGCTTTCTTATCTCTTCTTGCTATTCTTTGGAACTCTGCATTCAGATGCTTTTATCTTTCCTTTTCTCCTTAGCTTTTCGCTTCTCTTCTTTTCACAGCTATTTGTAAGGCCTCCCCAGACAGCCATTTTGCTTTTTTGCATTTCTTTTCCATGGGGATGGTTTTGATCCCTGTCTCCTGTACAATGTCACGAACCTCATTCCATAGTTCAACAGGCACTCTATCAGATCCAGTCCCTTAAATCTATTTCTCACTTCCACTGTATAATCATAAGGGATTTGATTTAGGTTATACCTGAATGGTCTAGTGGTTTTCCCTACTTTCTTCAATTTAAGTCACTAAAAGCTAAATGATGATTATAAGTCAGGGATGAGTTTAGATGGACACTAGAGAGTTGAACATTTACTCTTCATTTTTTCTTTAATGATTTCCTAGGCAAGAGTATAAATCTGTAAATAATACAAAGATTATTTAAAATATATTTTTATTACTATGATTTCTAGGAAAGCATGGCACGGGAGAGAATATATGGACAATACCAGATTTAAAGAGTGAGAGAAAGAGTGGTCAATTAAATTTAGAACCTTTAAAATCACAATTCGGCCTTAAAGAGAACCGGCAAAATGCCACAGATAAAGATGCTGAGTTAAGATTAAGATGAGGTCACCCTGAAAACATGAGATGACTGAGAATAAAAATCAAAGTGGAAAAAGCAGGAACTTTGGCATTAGATAGGAAAGTTTTAATTTTAATTAAAGATTAAAAGAAACATTGACATTTTAAAATATTCAGGTATGCCATATAAGAGCTAAGAATAAACAACTGATATGTTTCATTTTAAACTTTTTAAACACAGGAACTATGACCTACTTATAAGTGTACACCCACAATTATAACAAATTTGTACACATTAGTTCAAAGACATTTAAACAACACTGCATTTACTGTATACCATTAGAGTATCTTATTTAAAATTTCCTGATCTTAAAAGTGCGTGTGTACATATAATACATACATGTACCATTCATTCATGACTTATAGAGGACCCACCAATGTGTTAGCCACTGGGCTAAGTACTAGAGACACAGGGAAAACAAACCACTGGTAGTAACTACATATGTTATTTTAAACGATGTTCCTTTTGCATTTGTAACAGCAGCCTACTATGACTCTAAACACATTTTTTTAATTAGAATTAATGGTACTTTAAGGTACAAATCTCCAAAAATGAGGAAAACTTTCAATTGTGTGTGTGTGTTAGCTACTTTCAAGACTGTGCATATGTTAACTATTTTTTACATAAAATATCAAGGAGTAAAATTTTTAAAACACAGGATAAAATAGTTCCTTTTTAAGGGCCATGGTAAGCTAGGCTATTTAGAACTTCTTGCTTAGAAAACAACCCAAACTGCCAAATAAAGATTATAAGATTATTGAAGAAATAACAAAATAGTATGGAATTATTAAAAAAATTCAGTCAGGCAGGCAAGGCAATGAAGCTGTTTCTGTCCTGAGGGAATCTGCTGATCCATTCAGACAAATCTTACTTTTACTTTTAAAAACCTGGCTTATATTCCTAATATATAAAGAGCATCTAAAAACAGAGAAAAAGACCAATAACCTAAAAAAAGGGGGAAAATATATTAATAAATAGTTTGCCAAAAAAGAAATGCATACATGAAAAAATGTTAAACCTTACTTATAATTTAAAAAACCACAAATTAAAACTTTAATGAGCTATCTTTCCTCATCTATCACACTGAGGGAAATTCAACAATTTGACAAAATACTCTGTTGATGACAGTCTAGGCAAAAAGTAATTCTGCATTGCTGGAGAGGTAAAAGGGTGCAAGCCCATGTGGAATGGAATTTAGCCACAGAGACCAAAAACATCCATATTTACTCTCTGACCTAGCATCACACTTGTTAGAATATCTCCCAAGGATACTTTAGCAAAAATTTTCAATGAGGTAGCATAAGGCTATTCACTTAAGTATTAACTGCAACAAGAAAACTCGAGAAAAAAATGTCTATCAATAAAGGACTGGCTGAATAAACTACAGTGCAGCACCACACAGTTATAAAACATAAGCTTATATACATATATCTATATATGTGTGTGTGCATGCTAAGTCACTTCAGCTGTGTCTGACTCTGCAACCCTGTGTATCATAGCCTGCCAGGCTCCTGTGTCCTAGGGATTCTCCAGGCAAGCATACTGGAGTGGGTTGGCATGCAGGGGATCTTCCCAACCCAGGGATCAAACCCATGCCTCATATGTCTCCTGCACTGGCAGGCAGGTTCTTCACCCCTAGCATATCTGTATTTAGCATATCTATATATACTACAAAGCAGTGATCTCTAAGATACATTTTTTACAGACAAAATCAAGTATAGAATATGTATATTATGCTACCTTTCTTTGAGAATAAAGGATATGATTATGTATTTTTTGCCTTTTAAAAAAAGTAATAAGAAGGAAGGACATACACAAAACTAATAAAAAATAAAATGGCTTTTATAGGTGGGGAGACAGGGAAATGGGGGTGAAGAGAAGGAACAGGGATGAAAATAAGGTCCTTTTCAATAAATGTACTTCAGAGTTTTTATTTTGGAATCATAAAATCTTTTGATAAAAAAGCAAAATACATTAAAACACAATCCCTTAAACCACCCTAAAATAACTGAACTTAATGTGCATCTACTTAGTTGCAATTTCACAGAGTACTTTCAAGTGATTTTTGAATACAGTACTTTCAGTGCCTGTTCCTCGGGGAGATACAATGAAAGAAAACCCCAGACAGGTTCCAAACAACATCAATAGTCTTGCTGGTTATGTTGCTCCCATTATTTTGAAACTATCTTAGATATATCTACACATACATGAATAAAGCAATGACTAACTATGTTATTAGGAACCAAGACTTTCAGTGTAAGTGAAAAGAGACAGAAATATAAAATTTAAAAAAAATCAAAAGTTAGAACAGGAAAATAGTAAAAATTTATGAAGTATTTTTCTTTAAAAAAATTTCTGTGTCAACTGAGGCCTAGAAACAATGATTCAATAAAAATGTGTACTTTTAACATATATATTATGATCTCTAAACACTATTTCCCATCAAAAGGAACTAGAGCCCCTCGGCTGAGTATAAATCTAGAACAGGGAATATCACTAGAGTCTGAAACAACTAGCAATAGTAGGAGACGATCACTGCCTGGATTATCCCAGGAGAAGTTTGCAGAAATCACCCCACAGGGCTCCTCTGAACATAAGAGTCATGATGCAGTATAACCCAAGTATGATAAAAATACTTTGCCCACCTGATTCGAAGAACTGACTCATTGGAAAAGACCTCGATGCTGGGAAAGATTGAAGGTGGGAGGAGAAGGGGACGACAGAAGATGAGATGGTTGGATGGCATTGCTGACTCGATGGACATGAGTTTGAGTAAGCTCCGGGAGTTGGTGATGAACAGGGAAGCCTGGCGTGTGGCAGGCCACCGGATCACAGTGAGTCAGACATGACTGAGAGACAACAACATCATTCACAGATATTTTATTTTTTAAAAGTTGAAGGTTTGTAGCAACCAAGTGTCAAGTGTCTATTGGCATGATTTTCTCAATAGCATTCACTCACTTTGTATCTCAGTGTTATATTCTGATAATTCAGGCTGTATTTCAAACTTTTTCATTATTATTGTATTTGTTACGGTGATCTGTGATCAGTGAACTTTGATGTTACTCTTGTCGTTGTTTTGTGGTACTAGGAACTACTCATATTAGGCAGTGAACTGAAACTTCTCTGACAGTCCAGTGGTTAAGAATCTGCTTCCACTGCAGGGGACACAGGTTCAATCTCTGGTTGGGGAACTAAGATTCCCCCATGCCACGTGGCCAAAAAGTATAAATAAACAAATTTTTAAAATTGGGCCAAATTTTTTTAACAGAAAATTAAAAAAAAAAAAAGACACTGAACTAATACATACTGTGTGTGTTTTGAGAGCTCTACCAACTGGCTGTACCCCCACCTCTCTCCCTCTCCCCAAGCCTCCTAGTTAAGACACACAATATTGGAATTAGGCCAATTAACAATCTTACAATGGCCTCTAAGTGAAAGGAAGAGCTGGTTGTTTTTCACTTTAAATCAAAAGCTAGAATTAATTAAGCTTAGTGAGGAAGGCACATTCAAGGCAGAAAACTCGGCCTCTTGTGCCAAACAGATAGCCAAGCTGTAGATTCAAAGGAAAAGCCCTGACAGAAATTACAAGTGCTACTCCAGTGAACACATGAATGAAAGAAAAGAAAAGCAAACAACCTTACTGCTGATATGAAGAATGTTTTAGTGGTCTGAAGAGAAGATGAAACTAGCTATACTATTCCCTCATGCCAAAGTCTAAAACCAGAGCAAGGCCCTGATGCTGCTGCTGCTGCTAAATCGCTTCAGTTGTCCGACTCCGTGCGACCCCATAGATGGCAGCCCACCAGGCTCCCTCGTCCCTGGGATTCTCCAGGCAAGAACACTGGAATGGGTTGCCATTTCCTTCTCCGATGACCAAGGCCCTAAGTACCTTCAATTCTACAAAGGCTGAGTGAAGCAAGGAAGCTGTAGAAGGGAAGTTTGAAGCCAGCAGAAGCTGGTTCAAGCCATTTAAGCAAAGAGGCCAACTCCATGACAGAAGTGTAAGGTGAAGCTGCAAGTCACCCAGGAGATCTAGCTAAGACAATTCATGAGGATGGCTACTCTAAACAACAGATTTTCAATGCAGACAAAAGTCTTCTGTTGGAAAAAGATGCTATCTAGAAGTTTCATAGCTGGAGAGAAGAAGTCAATGCCTGGCTTCAAAGAGTCAAAGAACTGGCTGATTCTCTTGTTAGGAGCTAACGCAGCTGGTGACTTAGCTTGAAGTCAATGCTCATTGACCATTCTGAAAGTTCTAGAGCTAAATCTCTGCTGGTGCTCTATATATGAAACAACAAAGACTGGATGACATAACATCTGCTTATAATACAGTTTACTGAATATTTTAAGCCCACTGTTGGAACCTACTGCCCAGAAAAAAAGATGAATTTGAAAATGTTACTGCTCACTGAAAATGTACCTAGTTCCCTAAGAGCTCTGATGAACAACAAGATTAAAGTTGTTTTCATTACTGATAACATAAGATCTATTCTGCAGCCTATGGATCAAGGAGTAAGGCTATAGCTTCCAGAGACAGTAATTCCTCTGGTAGATCTGTGCAAAGTGAATTGAAAACCTTCCAGAAAGAATTAATCATTCTAGATGCCATTAAGAATATTCATGATTTACGGGAAGAGGTCAAAACACCAATATTAAAATAGGAGTTGGGGCCTTCCCTGGTGAGCCAGTGGCTAAGACTCCTCGCTCCCAATGCAGGGAGCCCAGAGTTCGATACCTGGTCAGGGAATCAGATCCCACATGCTGCAACTAAAGATTCTGAGTGTAGCAACTAAGATCCAGTAAGGCCAAACAAATAAATAATGTTTGAAAAAAATAAGGAATTTGGAAGAAGCTGATTCTAACTTTCATGGATGACTTTGAGGGGTTTGAAACTTCAGTGGAGGAACTAAGATGCAAATGTGGTTAAGATAGCAAGAGAACCAGAATTCGAAGTGGAGCCTGAGATATGCCTAAATTACTGCAATTTCATGATAAAATTTTAATGGAAGAGGAGTTGTTTCTTATGGATGAGCAGAGGCAGTGGTTTCTTGAGATGGAATCTACCAAAGATGCTGTGAAGACTGTTGAAATGACAGTAAAAGATTTAGAATATTAAGCTTAGTTAATAAAGCAGGGATAGGGTTTGAAAGGATTAACTCCAATTCTGAAAGAGGTTCTATTGCAGACAAAACGGTATCAAACATTGTTAAATGCTACAGAGAAATGGTTGGTGAAAGGAAGAGTCAACCAATGGGGCACCCTTCACTATCTTATTTTGTCATATTACCATGCCAACCTTGAGCTATCATCATCCTGATCAGTCAGCAGCCATCAACACTACGGCAAGACTAGCAGCCAAAAGATTACAACTCCCTGAAGGCTCACAGGATGGTTGGCATTTTTTAGCAATAAAGTATTTTTAAATTAAGGTACGTGCATTGTTTTTCTAGACACAATCCTATTGCACATTTAATTTTTTAGACTATAGTATAAACAACTTTTACATGCTCCAGGAAATAAAAAAATTTCTGGGAATGTGTTTATTGTGAAATTTGCTTTATTGTGATGATCTGGAACTGAACTCACAATATCTCCAAGGTATGCCTGTACTAAATAAAAACTTAACTATATTTGAAAGATGCTAGGGCAATAACTTAGCAGCAGCAGCAGCAGCAGTAGGGCAACAACACAATATTCTGAAAACTAATAAATAAAGAAAGGAATAAAACATCTGCCATGCCTTTCTTTCTAAACTGTATTTCAAAGTAACCAAATAGTTAATGAGGTAAAATTCATCACAGAATTACAGCCAGTAAGTGCATAAGAAATAACAGAATATCATCATTTTGTAAGCCTTAGTAATATAAAACAATGACTCTGGACAAAAGTTATCAATACGTACCACCAATTAGGTGATTGGAACTCCATAATGGATGTATCAGGTTGACAACACCTTACTCAAATTTATGAAAAGAGACATTTTATGCCCTCAGGTGTAATGTAACAGGAAAAACACAGTATCACCTATGAACTGCTGCTGCTGCTGCTAAGTCACTTCAGTCGTGCCCGACTCTGTGCGACCCCACAGACAGCAGCCCACCAGGCTCCGCCGTCCCTGGGATTCTCCAGGCAAGAACACTGGAGTGGGTTTGCCATTACCTTCTCCAGTGCATGAAAGTGAAAAGTGAAAGTGAAGTCGCTCAGTCACGCCAACTCTTAGCGACCCCATAGGATTTTCCAGGCAAGAGTACTGGAGTGGGTTGCCATTGCCTTCTCTGCACCTAAAACTATTGGAATTTAATTAAGCCTAAACTGAGCAATTATAAATTAAAAAAAAAAAATTAAGAGACATTAACATTCAACTGCAACCTATAAATTTTGGTGGGATACTGAATCAAACATAAATTATAAAAATACATTTATAAGATGACTGAAGAAATGATAAGCCTGTTTTATTTGATATCAAGAAATTATTTTTAAAATTTCTTTAAGTGTGATAATGACTTTGCATATTTTCAAAAACAAAAGCCTTCCTACATTAAGATATCGAAAAAATAAATAAGGAGGTAAAATAAAGAGGAAAAAACTTTGATAATTATTGGCTAGATGGTTGGTTTATATGTGTTTACTGTACTTTTATGTGTTTCAAAATTTTCCTTCAAGAAACAAAAGGTGGTCCTAGATTGCTATTTTCCAAGGGCCAGACATAAGAAAAGGAAAATCTCTCTCAAAGAATAAACCTGAATATCTCTGCAGAAATCAGAACATGAAAAAAAGAGAGAGAGAAAGAGATGGGGAAAAAAAATATAACAGGGTATATAAAAAGCACAAAATATAAGATAATGGATAGAAAAACAAACATTATCAACAATCACATTAACTATAAATGGACTAAATGTTCCAGTTAAAGAATGCTCTAAAGAATGAAAAAGGAAACACCACTGTATGTTGTTTACAACAGACAAAGCTAAAATACAAGGATAGAGAAAGTCTGAAAATAAAAGAATGGTAAAAGGTACACTTTGCAAATGCTAACCAAAAGAAAACTGATGTTACAATACTAATATTAGAACAAAGTTAACAGCAAAAAGCATTATTAGGATATAAAAGAATTTTCATAAATGATGCAATAAGTCATTTCAGTCAAGTCTGACTCTCTGCAATCCCATGGACTCCAACCAGGCTCCTCTGTCCATGGAATTCTCTAGGCAAGAATACTGAAGAGTGGGTTGCCATTTCTTTCGCCAATCATTTCCCTTCATAACGATAAAAGCTTCAATTCATCAAGTAAGAATTTTTAATTTGTAGGCATTTGTTCTCAAAACATGGGATATTTAAAATCCAAAAGTCTACCTTTACACAGGAAAACTTAAAACTATTTTGAGTTTTATGGTCACAATAATTTTAAATGTTTGTATTTGTCATCTTATTCTATAGTTTTTGATGTTACTGATGTTTTCCATTCTTTGCTTTGCTATGTTAATGCTGGTTAGCCTGCTTACTTTTTTTCCCCAATAACCACATTTAACCTTTAATTTCACTAGAAAGCAATTAAGTTTTTCAGAAACATTAGTATACAGGTATAAGATTTTATAGAAATACATTTTTTAAAATTGTGCTTTACATTTAGATAAGATGCCGAATTTAACAATTACTTTCCTACCATCTTTCTCCTTTTCCATTTTATTAATAACTCTAGAAAGCCAATTCAATAATCTGTTCAAAATGAGCAAAATTTAAAGAACCCTAAGATTTAACTTAACAAATGTATTATTTGACTTATTTTATCATTTTAATATGTTTCAAAGCCAATTCCCTATTACAACTTCCTTAGAGTTCTAAATTTTTACTCCCTCTCCTGTTGTTCAGAACATATCACAAGTAATATATTCAAAAAGAGTAAATAAAGAGTATATTTTCTAAGATGCAGAATTTTCTTAGAATATCTTCCTACAGTTACTAAAGACAGAATACTGTGGTCACTGTATTTTTCCTGAAGGGGATATTGTGTTATTGTAGGATCATGAGTAATTTTAAGAAAAAAGTTTGAGTAGATTCATATTTCTTTTTAGGTAAAATCTTTTGAAACCGGATACCTAGAGAACTCTTTTAATTTTTGAAATGCAAACTTTTTACCACAATATGTTAACATTTAAAATCTATCCTTTAATATTGTCAAGAAAATAAAGGGCTCACTTGTCGTCTCAAAAAAGTTTTTATTAAGATCAGGAAAGATTTATTCTTGTTTATTACTGAGCTGAATTTGTTGGTTACCTGTTTGAGAACATCTTGTTGTTTACAGGTGGAACTCTCATAAAATCCATACAGATAGTCCCTGGGTTAAATATTTGATCCATAAATAAATTCATCTTTGTGTAAACTGTTTCATAATTTAATTATTTGCAGTAATATGGGAACATTAAATTTGAATTTGTGAGTACACAAACTCATAAGTTTCATGTTTCTCCTCCCACAGGTGTTTGTTTGCATTGCATGAAAGTCATTTATGGTTTGATTTTCGTGTAGACATTTCTTATAATAAAAACTGTCCTTTAATGGAAAGATTTCCTTCTAGTTAGTTGACAACATTAACATTACACTATTTTTCTGTTTTCCATATTTTTTTCACAGTTCACAATTTAATTTTTCTGTTTATTTATACTCCAAACACAGGTCAATCAAGGCCAGTACTGGCTAATTTTGGGGATCCCAATCACTATCAAATTGTTATGATTCTTCAAAGAATGCAGATGTCCTGTTTCACACAGGTCACAAATGGCAGACCTATACCATGGCATCACTTTTTAAAAATGAGATAGGACACAACAATGAGAGAAATCTAAAGATTTAGAAATAGTCTAATAACTGATGCAAACTGCTTTTGAGAAAACTAACTTTCTGACTATAGAGTGGCTGATTCATTAATATGAAAAACTGATTAACTTCTTATAGAATATTCTCAGTTCTTATACCTTACTGAAAAAACAGACAATTTTAGACACTTTCGAAGGCCTTGAAGAAAACTTGAGGTGGTTTCTTGTGAGTCCCAATCAGTACCACTTAATCATAAGTCCCCAATTTTTGAAATTTACACAACATATACATGACATTATAGGCAAGGGATTATCTTTTCCAAGGTTGTAATCAATGTCAGTAATCCAAAGAAATCAGCATGCAATTTTCTCTTTTGGCTGACAGTCATTTTAAAATCAAACTATAAACTTCTCATGAGTTTAACAACCTCAGAATCATAAATGGAAAGGAGTTAAGATTTATTTAGTTCAGAGCATTTAAAGACTGTTGTATGGAATCTAGTTTCTAGGGTTCCACAAACCTTTCCTAAGAGGATTTCAGTTCCACTATCTTGCGATGTTACTACAATTTAAGAAAACAATTCTAAGTCCATATCCTTGTTCTTCTTTATTTCCAGATCATAATATATTACTCATCTTGCAGTAATATAGCTTATGACAAGGAAATGGTGTAGGACTGAATGGGAAAAGCAGTTGTAGCTACAGGTATGTAATTAAACTGGTTTAGGAGAACCTATATACTAAAGAAAATAAAAAACAACAGTATTACTATCAACATTGTTTCAACTATCACACACTAGTTTCCCTTACTTGCTTTATGCTGATTACAGACTATCCCCAAAACACCTGCAAACAAATTGATAACATCTCACTTGCTTTTCAAAAGACTGTTACAACATGTTAACACTTTGTCATGGTTCTCACACTTGCTAAATATTTGAGAATACCTAATGCTAGTCCCAGTTTGCCAAGTGGTGCTAGTGGTAAAGACTCTGCCTGCCAATGTAGGAGACGTAAGAGATGTGGGTTCGATCCCTGGGTTGGGGCGATCCCTTGGAGGAGGGTATGGTACCCTCCTCCAGTATTCTTGCCTAGAGAATCCAATGCCGGAGAGCCTGGGGGGCTACAGTTCATGGGGTCGCAAAGAGTCAGACATGACTATAGCAACTTAGCACCATGCACGCATGCAAGGCTAGTCCATTTGCCTCCTTCTGAAATGAATTAAACTCAACTTCATTCTAGAAGCCATTCACTAATTCTAAAGCTGTGTTCTTTAAACTGTGGTATGTACACAGGTGCATCTTCGTGACATGTTATCAATCTGCAGTGAAATAAAGTAAATCAACCCTATCTCAGAGCACACAATTTTAGTTAGTCCTTTTTTTTTCTTTAAGCAAGACTTTCTCATTGAAGAAAGCAGTGCATTAATTTACATTTTGGCAAAAGTATTTCACCTTTTCTTGAATTAGTAACAAACTGTGCAGATGACTATGACAGATAGCAATATCCTAACGAATTCCAGGAAAAGAATGTTCTAATAATTTTGCAGTGGTCTCCAAAGAGAGGAAATTTCCCCTCCAGTTTAACACCTAACTTTAGTTGTTATATCTTCAATTTAATCCCACTTTCATATCCTTTATGCTGCTGAGAGCAGATGTCCAAACAACAATCTTCCACGTATATTTAAAAAGCAAAATTTCCTCTCCACTTTAAGCCCTTTTAAGAAATGAATTTTGAAAGAGTCATTTGGGAAGACCACCATCTTGAAATCATATACTGCTAGTAAATAAACTCAAAACAAGTTAATTATACTGAGCTCTCACAGCACTCATTTATAAGACATATATCCACATACCATTAAATAACATCAAATTTATAATCAATGCTTTAGAGTCTCATTTTGTTTTCAAGAGTTTACAATCTACTGTATTTTAAAAAAGAAAGAACAGATTAAAATGAAAATAAAGGCAGTTTTTCTTTATATTGTTAGTATCTTGACGATTTATTTACCATTTAGGACACAATGATGTAATTACAGAAAAAAACAGACCTAATCAGATGTCACATGTTCTCTCTCTGTGCCTGCCTGGAGTTTCAGTTCAGTTCAGTTGCTCAGTTGTGTCTGACTCTTTGCGACCCCATGAATCACAGCACGCCAGGCCTACCTGTCCATCACCAACTCCTGGAGTTCACTCAGACTCATGTCCATTGAGCCGGTGATGCCATCCAGCCATCTCATCCTCTGTCGTCCCCTTCTCCTCCTGCCCCCAATCCCTCCCAGCATCTGAGTCTTTTCCAATGAGTCAACTCTTCACATGAGGTGGCCAAAGTATTGGGAATTTCAGCTTTAGCATCAGTCCTTCCAAAGAACACCCAGGACTGATCTCCTTTAGTATGGACTGGATGGATCTCCTTGCAGTCCGAGGGACTCTCAAGAGTCTTCTCCAACACCACAGCTCAAAAGCATCAATTCTTCGGCACTCAGCTTTCTTCACAGTCCAACTCTCACATCCATACATGACTACTGGAAAAACCACAGCCTTGACTAGACAGACCTTAGTCGGCAAAGTAATATCTCTGCTTTTTAATATGCTATCTAGGTTGGTCATAAGTTTCCTTCCAAGGAGTAAGCGTCTTTTAATTTCATGGCTGCAATCACCATCTGCAGTGATTTTGGAACCCCCAAAAAACAAAGTCTGACACTGTTTCCACTGTTTCCCCATCTATTTGCCATGAAGTGATGGGACCAGATACCATGATCTTCGTTGTCTGAATGTTGAGCTTTAAGCCAACTTTTTCACTCTCCTCTTTCACTTTCATCAAGAGGCTCTTTAGTTCCTCTTCACTTTCTGCCATAAGGGTGGTGTCATGTGCATATCTGAGGTTACTGATATTTCTCCCAGCAATCTTGATTCCATCTTGTGCTTCTTCCGGCCCAGCGTTTCTCATGACGTACTCTGCATATAAGTTAAATAAGCAGGTGGCTAACTGCTTTCTTATCGTGTAAAAACAGTGGCAAAATTAAACACTCAGCCCTAGGGATGTGCAGGACAGGTACTGTCACCAAACATGCACAAATAGTGTTTATTCACACTTCACTTCCATTTAGTTCCTGCTGGGCTATGTGACTCCAGTGCTATTCAGGTATTGATGTTACTTTTAAAACACTGAAGTAAAATACTCCACAGGACTGCAGGCAGATCTCATTTTATCACATTTCAGTTACTGCACCTTGTGGATCATGTGTTTTTTACGAATTGAAGTTTTGTGGTAACTCTGTGCTGAGCAGCCTATTGGTGCCATTTTCCCAACAGCATTTGCTCACTTTGTGTCTCTGTGCCACAGAAACTGTGGTAATTTTCACAAAATTTCACTTTCATTGCTATTATATTTGCTATGGTGATTTGTGATAGGTAGTCTTTGACGTGACTACTGCAAAAAGATTATGCTTCACCAAAAGCTCAGATGATGGTTAGCATTTTCTAGCATTAAGGTACTTTTTACTTACAGTATGTACATTGTATTTTTAGACGTAACAGACTACAGTTTAGTATAAACATCACGTTTATATGCACTGAGCAACCACACGTGACTTCACGTGACTTCATTGTTATACCCACTTTCCTGCGGTATTCAGAACCTGAACCTGCAGTATTTCTGAGGTCTGCCTCCATTTCATTACTTGAATTTTTAAGTTTCTTATCTCAGTCTCCTAAAAAGTCATTTCACATACAGAACATAAACTGGAAAAGACATATTTTATTTCCTAGCATTTAAATATAAATTTAGATAAATGTATCTGTTTATATACCAAAGCTGACAGTTACTTAACAGCAAACACAAGCTCCAAGTTAACTGACTTATATGGCAAAGGCAGTAAAGGCTCAATAAGAAGCATAAAGAAAAGATTTAAAAGGTAGGAACTAATTAAATCAGAATAGAAAAAAGACTAAATTATATCCTTGAAAACATTCTTACAAATAAACAAGTAATATATCTAAAAACAATAAGCCTCTAATTTCTAGATTTTTCAAAGATCAGTAACTACATTCTTCAAGAGTCCTCAATGGATGTGGAAACTAGACTGCAGAATAACAAAAAATAAATGAAAGCAGCAATCATACATGCTATGCTTATGATGGCTGACAGTAAGATGGAAGAGCAATTCACTTAGACCGTATTTCCAGTTCCATATCTTCAATTATGAACTGTCTCTACTTGGATCTTACCTCACACCCAACCTAACAAAATGAACCAACCTTAAATTCCACACTACGATCCCTTGTAACTTCATTATGTACATCAGTATCACTAATATTGTCCAAGTCAATGTGATGCAAAACTTCAGCATTATCATTTAAATTTTTTATTAAAAATTCCAAATTTGTAAAAAGTAGAGCAGTGAACTCAACCCCCACTGCCCATTTTCCACCAATGAAAAAGATTTTGCCATATATGATTCATATGCAAATTTTTTCTTTGCTGAGCTATTTCAAAGTAATCCTCGACATCATTAAAGACATACCTCCACATACATATTTTTTAATGTTTTTTCTGTCTCTGTAATATCCTCCACATGGAATCAGTCATTAAATCCTACTCTTAATAACCTCATAGCTCAGGTGGTAAAGAATCCACCTGCAATGCAGAAGACCCCGGTTTGATTCCTGGGTCAGGAAGACCCATTGGAGAAGGGATAGGCTACCCACTCCAGTATTCTTGGCTTTCCCTGGTGGCTCAACTGGTAAAGAATCCACCTGCAAGGCAAGAGACCTGGGTTTGATCCCTGAGTTGGGAAGATCTCCTGGAGAAGGGAAAGGCTACCCACTCCAGTATTCTGGCCTGGAGAATTCTACGGACTGTGTAGTCCATGGAGTGACAAAGAGTCAGACACAACTAAGCAACTTTCACTTTCACTTAATAACCTCAAAAGGTCTCACAGAAATCAATAACAATCCCCAAAAAATATTAAAATATGTGGGAGACTGACTTTTAAAGGTCCTCAATTTTTTTTTTCACCCATCCTCGTATCCATGCCTCTCACAGTAAGATTCTCAACAACAAGTGGGTTGGAGGTCCCCATCCCTTTGGGCTGGCCTGACCACTTGTTTTAGGCAGTATGCTGTGGCAGAGAAGACAGTGAGCTAGTGCCAAGCCTAGGTCTTTTTGTAAGGTTTCTCTGTCTCTCTGGACTCCTGCCTCCTCGGTGATAACAACACTGCAGAATGACAGGTGACAGAGCAGAGCTGAGTGCACCCAGGTGAGTCCGTTCTATACCACACAGCTCCCTGCCAGCCGACTGTGAGTGAGCCCAGCCAACCCAGATCAGCACAACCATCCAGCTGGTCCACACATCTGTGAACTGAAATAAATGTTTACCATTGTGATGCCACTGAGGCTTTGGGTTTTTTGTTAGCTGCATTACTGTGGTAATAAATAACTAATACAGAAATTGGTACTAATAAAAACAAAATACATGTCATTGACTTTGGGACCAAAATAGTAGTTACAGTTACAAAGGCAAGAAAAATAATGAGGAAACTATATGAAACTTAAAAAAACAGTGACCCATGTTTTGCAGTGATAAATTTTTGGTGACTATGCTTTCAAACAATAACTTAAAAGAAGTTAGACTGTATCTAAAAGAAACTTTTTGGCTTGAGCAAGCTAATTTTCTGGCAGAATGCTGAAAATGTCACTTGGTTGCTCTGAGTCAAGTACAATAAGGTTCTGCAAGAAAGAGATGAGCTAAAGAAACACCTGGTCATTTTATAAGCTGAATCTAGAGAAAACAGAGAGGAATCAAGACTTCCTGGTTTGGAAAATAAAACTTCATACAAAGATCTAACCAAGGGTGTAGCTGTAAATCCCTTTCTTAAGATCTCCAAAAGAGCTAAGGGCAGTGTCTAAGTAGACATTTTCAGCCTGACAAACGGCTTTCAGGAAGTTCAAATGCAGGATCCCACAGAATTCTGATCTCCACACAGTAGTGATTCATCTAGAGAGCAGTCATGTCTCACTAAACAACTGTGGGTATGGGTTTCAGAGCATGGAATCAACCATACCAGACACGCAGAATTCCCATCAAGTTTTACAGAGGTTTCACTGGCCAAAGAGCTCCCAGCCAAGCCCTGGGAAGGCTCTGTGTCAGTGCGGGTCCCTGCACCTTCTGGTTGCTCTCCTGGATGGCCCCTCTGCCAGGGGGGCAACCCAGGCTGTTCTGCTGATGGGTGAGAGACCATGTGGAGCAGACCACAGCTGTTTTTGTTTTTTCAACAAGATGGCAAAGCCGAATAAACAATCAACAATAGGATTATTTATTTCATCATCTCCCCAGTCATGGCCCCACCACTACCATCCCCAGCGTAGAGACTCAGGTTTATGTCCTGAGATATTATGAGCCCCTCTACCCTGTCCCTGGGCCTCTGTTTCTTCTGCTGGACCATCCATTCAGTATCATCATGCTCTCCATATGCCAGTAAGTACTAACTGTAATAATGGTGACCATGTCATCCGTTCTTAGAAACCACCAGTGGCTACCCCAATCCCTGGTATCAACTCTTCTCCAGACAACAAAAGCCCTTCACAACATAACCTCTCCTCTGCTGTCTTTTCTTCTGCAGTTCTACCAGAAAATATCCAGCCTCTCAGGACTCTAAAATAACATGCTCATTCTTGTTTCTAGGACTGGATTCACAATGTTTTCTCCCACCAAGAGGGTCTTTCACCTTTCCCTCTTCTTATCACTCTTATCCATGCTTTGACCCTATCCCCCTGTCATGGGCCTTTCCTGATATGCTAGCCCAGAAAGAGGTCTTTCGCTTCTGATTCCTAGAGCACTTTCTATACATACTTTTTAAAGACTCATCATTTTGTATTCCTACTCAGCTATTCTGTGTATGTATATTGTGTGTGTATATTCCGCTTTTTTGAAAGCCCACACACTGTCATCTTTTAAAAAAGCAGAAATGAAATCTTTCTTATCAATTTTCAGTGAAGTCCTTGCAATGCTCAGCACAAATTCATAAACATAAGTTAAATATATCCAGAATCTTCATTAAATCCATAGGAATAATACTCATTTATTTAGAAATAACATTTCACTAAGAAAATCCTTGAACATAGCTCATTGTTTTCTTTATATATGCTCAAACAAAAGTATGTACTTAAATTTAAATGAAAACTGTACAATTTATCTTATGCAAAATACATAATTTTCACATTAAAATACAAACCCTCTCTGAAATAAATCCACATTGTAGAACTTGTTTAGCTCCACGGAGAATTCTACCATTGCTTGAACTTCAGTCATTTTCAGTTTATACTCAGAAGACAAATCTGGTAACAGCACCTTGGTTAAAGTAGGGGAAAAAAAATCATGAGAAGCACAAAAAAATGCCAACTTACAAAATCACTAACACTAAACATATTTCAGAGTATGATACACAGGCAGGAAATAAATATGAAGACAATTCATTTAGTGCTCCTAACTTAGCATGATCTGACTGTACAGAACCAGAATCTATACGTATGTACTCACTATACATATGTACTAAGGAAATACTAAATAGCACTACCCTAGAAGATCTGCCCTGTTTGAATGCTTTTCTAAGATTTGTTTCTCTTTGTGACAACTATGTGATAATAAATAACACAGCAAATTGTTAAAAGTAACTCTGTACTTTATCATAGGTAAAAAGTAACTTTTTAAGAGAAAAATTAAGTTACCTAATTATTCTCTTCTAGTTCTACACTGCACTTCACATAAAGGCAACTCAGAGTCAAAAAAAGAATTGGCATTCTTTAATTCCCATTTAAACTTATGAAGCCTTTTCTCTGTCAGGTGAAGTTCTTAAATGACTGCTCATTTTTTAATTAAAAACAATTTTCCCTTCATTACGAAAGTCTAAAGTGTTCATTTTCAAGAGGTCAAAAGAGAGAGACAAGCAAAAAAGAAAACATTTATAATTCTATCCATTGAAATACATACTTGGTATATATTCTTTATATGTGTGTGTATTTGTACAATTTCTATAAAAGTAGGATCAAATTATGTATACATTTAATTTAATCTGCTTATTTCATTTATTTTTACCAATATCTATGTTAATAACTATTATACTGTGATATTATAATTTAAACAATCTCCTATTGTTAGGTTTCAATAGTTTCCATCTTCACACCATTTCAAAAAGCATCACTGCAATCATCCTTATCAATAATACATACTTTAAAAAGCAATTTGATGTAGTAAGAAAGTGTCGAAAGACAGTTCTGAGAGTCCTTATGTTTCTGCACGTCTTGCAAGCAGAGACACTAACTGCCTTTATTTCAGACTATTTTTCAAGGACACGTTTAGCAGAGCATCAGGAATCAGGGACAGTGTCTCATACTGGAGCTAAGGGCAAATCTTTTTACTGTCCCGTGTGATAAAGTCTCCTCTGAGGCATAAATCAGCAGGCTCACTGTCCCTCACGAAAGATTCAGGTACCTCAGCTCAGGCGTCCTCTCATGTAACACAAACTACTCTGATGCAGGCTGCCTCGTACTCTAGCCACTGCTACTGCCCCACATACAAACTGTCCTTTTCTCTGACCCAGGAGGAGTCTTGAGTCTTCTGCTGACATCCGTGGTGCTTGGGAAGGCTAACTTGTTATTTGCAGGTGGGATAATATTGACCCTTCGCATTTCTTAAAACAGTTCTTCATCGAAATCTAGCAAATATTTTGATCTATTATGAATTAAATGCAAAAGAAATGCCATAGTCTTACCTCTGCTGATCAAAACTTCATTTTAATATCATTAAATAACCAATGCTGCACTTCCAGTTAGTGATTCTTGCTAAAATAATAGTGTTCCCCCTATGAGAAAGAAAAAATAACATCTCAAACAAAATAGGAGACATGCAAATGTCCATTTTAAGGAAACCTATGCTTTTTTAGTTACTTAGTACTTTCAATTTATCCAAAAGATCCATATCCTCCATAAGGCTTAGGAATAAGGGTTAGAGATTTGTTTTCATTCAGTTTCACACATCAATAGTAACTATTATCTTTGTTATGATTCACTTGTGTACACTTCAAAGTACAATAATAAATAGAGGAGTATTTTCTTAGTTCAGTGGTTCAGAAACAATCCTCATGAAATACCCAAAACAGTATATGCTTTTCACTTTTTTAAGAATTTTCTGTTTATTTATTATTTTTGGCTGTGCTGGGTCTTTGCTGCTGTGTGTAGGTTTTCTCTAGTTGCGCCAAGTGAGAGCTACTCTCTAGTAGCGGTGCACGGGCTTCTCACTGTGGTGGCTTCTCTCACTGTGGAGCACAGGCTCTAGGCATGTGGGCTCAGCAGTTTTCACACATGGCTTAGCTGCCCCACAGCATGCGGAACCTTCCTGGACCAGGAACCGAGCCTGTGTCCCCTGCACTGGCAGGTGGATTCCCAACCACTGGAACCACCAAGGAAGTCCTAAGCTTATCAATTTTTAAGATGTAGAACTCATCATTTTAAAATATGTCATTCCCTTGGAAGAAGAAATGATTTCTGAAACTTCACACACAGATAAATAGATATGAAACGTGTGTGTATATACATACACACATATGCTATGAGCTATTTAAAATATTTTGACCAAAAAGGTGCCTGGATACACTGTGGATATTTTTTTTCACTCCAAATATTTATTGCTTAAATTTTAAAAAAGTCTTTTGCCTTTGGTATAATTATTTTAGGTACTAAAAATGTTAGAATGAAGACCACATTCACACTTCACAGATTTTTTTCTTCTTTCCATCATGTATATATAGACTTTACCACCTTCCTTAATTGTTAAAGCTTAATAATCACATCAAAAGATTTTTACAGTAACTATTTGTAAGGAGATCAAAATGATACTGCCTTTATATATTTCCTGTTCATGGAAGTAGTCTCTTCTCTAAGACAGCTTCTCCTGTACATGTATTCTTGTGTTCTAGCCCTGACTGTGTGTCAAGTTTGGTTAGATCTCTATGCCTTAACTTACTCAGAAAAAAATAGGTATTCATTCATTCATTCATTTACTAAACACTTACTATAAGCTAGCAAATGCAAGAGGTCAAGGCCCAGGTAAGTTCCCGACACCTCAAAAAGCTCACTAGCCACCAGGAAGAGATTAATATAGATTAAGTACAGCACAATGACTAAAACAAGGCTTAGGATCTTAGTCCAAATGCAACATTTTGGTAGTTTACCTCTCACGTCTTCATTTCCTTCATGGAACATAGCATCTCTATCACCTCTACCAGTAGGCCTGTTACCTGAGGAAGAAATATATTTTTTCCTCATTTAAGCTATTTCACTTTTGTATCCCTTTACAGCAGCCTGTTCTTCAATACAGAAATTAATACCAGAATTAGAGAACTGTCCTAACAAAATTCTAAAATATGTGGCACTGGCTAAGTCACTGGGTAGCAGGCAACAGAGTCACACACAGAACTATTAAGAAAATAATGGTGACCCTGGTTATATTGGAGCAAAACATGCCAGAAACTGTTGCCGACAGTAACTTACAGAACATGGTGCCCATAAAAACCTGAGAATTTCAAGGTAAGAATATGAAAAGAACCACAAGGTTCATGTGTGCCAGTGGTTCTTTGCTGCCTTTACTCAGGCAAGAACTGGCCAGTTGGCAATGAAAGATGGAAAAAAATAGAGTAGAAATGGGTCCCTGTACTCAACTCCTTCAATATTTGCATTATCAGGAGATAAGATTCCCAAAGACTTCTATTAAGACATTTTTTCAAAACAAACTTTTTATTGAAGTATAGTTGATTTAAAATGTATTCATTTCAGGCATACAGCAAAGTGATTCAATTACATATATATTCCTTTTCAGACTCTTTTCCATTATAATTCCTTACAAGATATTGAATATAGTTCCCTGTGCTATACAATAGGTCCTTGTTATTTATTTTATATATAGTGGTTTTTTTATCTCCTATCCCAATCTCCTAATTTATTCCTTTTCCCCCAACATTTCCCCTTTGGTAACGATAAATTTGTTTTCTATGTGAGTCTATTTTTGTTTCGTGAGTAAGTTCATTTGTATTTTTTCTTTTTTAGATTCCGCATATAAGAGATACCATATGATTATCTGTCTTCCTCTATCTGACTTACTTCACTTAATATGATAATCTCTAGGTCCACCCATGTCTGCAAATGGCATTATTTCATTATTTTTTATGGCATCACCAAGTCACTGGACATGAATTTGGGTAAACTCTGGGAATCAGTGATCAACAGGGAGGCCTGGTGTGCTGCAGTCCATGGGGTCACAGAGTTGGACACGACTGAGTGACTGAACTGAACCGCATATGCCAATGTATACATGTACCACATATTTGTCCATTTATCTGTTGATGAACATTTAGGTTGCTTCTATGTCTTGACTACCATAAACAGTGCTGCTATGAACAGTGAGTTGCAGGCATCTTTTCAAATTAAGAGTTTTCATCTTTTCCAGATGTATGTGCAGAAGTGGGACTGCTGGATCATATGGTAACTCTATTATTTTTAAGGAAACTACATACTGTTCTCTATAGTGGCTGTACCAATTTACATTCGCACCAACACTGTAGAAGGGTTCCCTCTAATCCATGCCCTTGCAAACATTTACTGATGATGGCCATTCTGACTGGTGTGAGACAATACCTCATTGTAGTTTCTTTCTATTTTTTATTGAAGTATAGTTGATTTACAACATTGTGTTAACTTCTATGGTATAGTAAAGTGACTCAGTTATACACACATATATCCACTGTTTTCCATTATGATTTATCTCAAGATAATGAGTATTATTTGTTCCCTATGCCATACAGCAGGACCTTGTTGTTTCTCTACCCTATATATAATCGCTTGTATCTACTAACCCCAAACTCCCAATCCATCCTTCCCCAAACCCTCCCACTTGGTACACAAATCTGTTCTATATGTCTCTAGATAAGTTTAATTTTAAATTCCACATATAAGTGATTACCATATGGTACCTGTCTTTCTTTTTCTGACATACTTCACTTAGTATGGTAATCTCTAGTTGCATCTATGTTGCTGTAAATGGCTTTATTTCATTCCTTCTTATGCTGAGCAGTATGTCATCACATATATATGCATATGTATACACACACACATATATATATTAATATACACACACATACCACATCTTCACCATTCATTCATCTGTCGATGGACATTTAGGCTGTTTCCATGTCTTGACTATTGTAAACAGTGCTGCTATAGAACACAAAGATGCATGTATCTTTTTGAATTATAGTTTTGTCTGGATATATAGCCCAGGAGTGAGATTACTGGATCATATGCTGCTACTGCTAAGTCGCTTCAGTCATGTCCGACTCTGTGTGACCCCATAGATGGCAGCCCACCAGGCTCCTCCGTCCCTGGGATTCTCCAGGCAAGAACACTGGAGTGGGTTGCCATTTCCTTCTCCAATGTATGAAAGTGAAAAGTGAAAGTGAAGCCACTCAGTCGTGTCCGACTTGTAGCGACCCCATGGACTGCAGCCTACCAGGCTCCTCTGCCCATGGGGTTTTCCAGGCAAGAGTACTGGGGTGGGTTGCCACTGCCTAGTAATTCTATTTTTAGTTTTCTGGGGAACCTCCAGCCTGTTTTTCATAATTGCTGCACTAAGTTACCAATCAGTGGGAATGCTTTCTCCACACCCTGTCTAGCATTTGTTATTTGTAAACTTTTTAATGATGGTCATTCTCATCAGTATGCAGTGGTATTTCATTGAGGTTTTGCTTTTCATTTCTCTAGTGGCTGACAATGTTAAGCATCTTTTCATTTGCCTATTGGCCACCTGCATGGCTCCTTTGGAAAAATGTCTATTTAGGTCTTCTGCCTGTTTTTTGATTTTTTTTTTTTTTTTTTTTGCTGTATCACATGAGTTGTTTGTATATTTTGGAAATTAGGCCCTTATCAGTTGCATCATTTGCAAATATTTTCTCTCATTTTGTAGTTAAATCTTCATTTTTTTATGGTTTCCTTTGCTGTGTAAGTTTATAAGTTTGATTAGGTTCCATTTGTTTATTTTTGATTTATTAGAGTGTTTGGTCTGTTTTACTCTAGGAGTTTTATAGTATCCAAACTTACATTTAGGTCTTTAATCCATTTTGAGTCTATTTTTGTATATGGAGTTAGAGAATGCTGCAATTTCATTTTTTTACATGCAATTGCTGTTTTCTCAGCATACTTATTGAAGGGATTGTTTTTTCTCCTCTGTATATTCTTCTTCCTCTGTCACTGATTAATTGACGTAAGAGAAAGGGTTTATGTATAGGTTTTCTATTCTCTTTCATCAATCTATATGTCTGTTTTGCTGCCAGTACCATACTGTTTTGATTATTGTAGCTTTGTAGTATAGTCTGAAGTCAAGGAGTATGATTCCTCCAGCTCTGCTCTTTTTTCTCAAGATTTTTTTGGATATTTGAGGTCTTTTGTATTTCCATACACATCTTAAAATTTCTGTTCTAGAAAACCCTAACAATGCTACCAGTAAACTAATGGAACCCATCAATGAATTCAGTAAAGTTGCAGGGTACTAAATTAATATACAGAAATCTGTTGCTATTTCTATAGACAAAAGTGAACTATCAGAAAGGAACAATCCCATTTATCATTGCATCAAAAAGAATAAAATGTCAAGGAATAAACCTACCTAAGGCGACAAGATCTGTACTCCAAAAACTCTAAAACACAGATGAAAGAAACACAAGTCAACAAAAACAGATGGAAAGATATACCATGTTCTTGAATTAGAAGAATCAATATTGTTAAAATGACCATCCCACCTAAGGCCATGTACAGATTTAATGCAATCCTTATCAAATTACCAATGGCATTTTTCACAGAACTTTTAAGACTTCCTCATGAAACAAAGAAATACAGCACTGTGGATAAGATTATATTAGGGTGCTGCCATCCCTCTCAGCAATGCCTCCTGTTTCAGATGCCTTCAAGACAAAGAGAAAGTGCTGCACAGGAAAGCAAAAAATAAGTCAGGCTTAAGAACCACAGCAGGAAAGAACTATTTTGCCATAGTGACTGGCACCAGAACTGAATGGAGACAAACACAAATGAATCCTACTATATTTTTGAGAGAATTGTATTTGTAAATGTTTGCTAACCTGCAAACACCTATGACTGTGTAACTTGTAGGATGGCAAGCGTACCATAGCACAAAGCTAACTATGAAAACTAGATGCCTTCCCAACTGCGAAAATTTTCAATACCAACTTCAGATGTGATCTCGGAGGTTAACATAAGGAAGAAACACCGGACACCAAAGATAGGTCAGAGTACAATGAATATAGGCATTCTTACCATAAGAGCTGCTACACCATTACTGCCCAGCATTACCCTCAACCAGTGACTTCTCTCATTGTCTGCTTACCCAAATAGAAAATTTTATTATTCTTTTCCTGTTTTTGATCCACCACTATATGTCAGGTGTATGAGGGAGGGGCAAGGGAGGAACAGTAACTGTGTTTTGTCTCCAGGTCACTGGACTTGCAGATCTAACAGGTGGATCTGCTCTATCAGTTGGATTAATGTAACAGGAGGATGGATCCGGGGTTGTCTCCTTTGGCAATGGGAACTGGAGTATTTTCAATAGGCAGGATGAAGGATACACAAAGATACTTTAGTAGGTGAACTGCAAGACTGTGGTTGACAACTTGTCATTTCTGTTTTCCTCTTCTTTTCCTGCTGAATGATCAGCAATCCTAAGATAACATTTCCCAACCATCCCTGAGGTAAGTGTGGCCAATCCACCCTTTCTGTGGACTGCAAAATGAAGTCCACAGACAGATATGTAATGTCTGCCTCACTTGTTTAAAAGGAAATTCTTGGCTCTGGATTTATTGCTTCCTTTTTCTACAGGCTGTAATACCATCTTAATAGTGATCTAATATTGACCACACAGATTAAGACAGAACCTTGAAAAATGGTAAAACAGAAAGATGGAAAGATTCTGGATTCTGGAATGGTTTCATAGAGCACAGATGTCAAATTTATCTAGACTGCTCAGACTTTCATTTTATGACTCTTTATCACAGCAACTGTACCTAACCTCTACCCTAAGTAACATGTCTTCCCTTCAGGCTATTTTCAAAGAAGCAGGCAAATGATCCTTTATATTACATATGTTAATTAATAATCACATATTACATACAATAACAATAAAATGAAATGCTATATGACAATATACATGATTTGAAAATAATTCAAATCATCTTACTTCCATTCCAAACCCCCAATGGCTTCCCACCATGTTCAGTAGCACTACCTTACAATGGCCTATATGACGACCTTACAGAACCTGGTTCTTCCACCACCTCTCTGACCTCATCTCCTAAGTCAGCCGACTCCAATCACACTGCTTACTATTTCTCAAACATACCAAAGAGATTATGCTTCGGGGCTTTTGCAGTTTTGCAGTTGTTGCCTCGGATATTCGTCCCTCCAGGATATCCAAATGACTCACCCATTTACCTCCTAGTCTTGATTCACTGACTTCCCTGGTGGCTCAGACGGTAAAGCATCTGCCGACAATGCGGGAAACCCAGGTTCAGTCCTTGGGTAGGGAAGATCTCCTGGAGAAGGGAATGGCAATCCACTCTGGTACTCTTGCTTGGAATGGAAATCCCATGAACAGAGGCGCCTGGTAGGCTACAGTCCACGGGGTCACAAAGAGTCAAACACAACTGAGTGACTTCACTTCACTTTCTTCATTCACTGAGTGAGACAAGGCTGTGATCCATGGGATCAGTTTGGTTAGTTTTCTGTGATTGTGGTTTTCATTCTGTCTGCCCTCTGATGGATGAGGATGAGAAGCCTGTGGAAGCTTCCTGATGGGAAGTACTGGCTGTGGTGAAAACTGGGTCTTGCTTTGGTGAGCAAGGCCATGCTCAGTAACTCTTTGATCCAATTTTCTGTTGATGGGTGGGGCTATATTCCTTCCCTGTAGTTTGGCCTGAAGCCAAACTATGGTAGGGGTAATGGTGACTTTCTGTAAAAGGACTTAGGTCAGCACCCTAGGACTGTTGTAGTCAATGATACTGACCCTGTGGCAAGCCACTGTCAACTCACATCTCCACTGGAGACTTCTGGGCGCTTTCAGGCAAGTCTGGCTCAGTCTCTTGTGGGGTCACTCCTCCTATCTCCTGGGTCCTAGTGCATAAAAGGTTTTGTTGTTCCCTCCAAGAGTCTGTTTCCCCAGTTCTGTGGAAGTTCTGTAATCAAATCCTGCTGACCTTCAAAGTCAGATTCCCTGGGGGTATGCAGTTCCTTTGCTGGATCCCAAGGTTGGGAAATCTGTTGTGGAGCCTAGAACTTTTGCAACAGTGTGAGAACTTCTTTGGTATAATTGTTCTGATCACATGGATCACAGCCTTGTGTAACTCAATGAAACTCTGAGCCATGCTGTGCAGGGCCACCCAAGACGGATGGGACATGTTGGAGAGTTCAGACAAAACGTGGTCCACTGGAGAAGGGAACAGCAAACAACTTCAGCATTCTTAATTACCTTGAGAACTCCATGAAGAGTATGAAAAGGCAAAAAGATATAACACTGAAAGATGAACTCCCAAGGTCAGTAGGTGCTCAAGATGCTACTGCAGAAGAGCAAAGAAATAGCTCCAGAAAGAATGAAGAGGCTGAGACAAAGCAGAAACAATGTCCAGTTGTGGATGTGACTGGTGGTAAAAGTAAAATCCAATGCTGTAAAGAACAATACTGCACAGGAACCTGGAATGTTAGGTCCATGAATCAAGGTAAATTGGAAGTGGTCAAACAACAGATGGCAAGAGTGAATTTTAGGAATCAGTGAACTCAAATGGACCAGAATGGGCAAATTTAATTCAAATGACCATTATATCTACTACTGTGGGCAAGAATCCCTAAGAAGAAATGGAGTAGCCATCATAGTCAACAAAAGAGTCAGAAGTGCAGTACTTGGGTGCAATCTCAAAATGACAGAATGACCTCAGTTCATTTCCAACGCAAACCATTCAATATCAAAGTAATATAAGGCTAGGCCCCAACTACTAATGCCGAAGAAGCTGAAGTTGAATGGTTCTGTGAAGACCTACAAGATCTTCTAAAACTAATAGCAAAAAAAAAAAAAAAGATGTCCTTTTCATCATAGGGGACTGGACTGCAAAAGTAGGAAGTCAAGAGATACCTGGAGTAACAGGTGAGTTTGGCCTTGGAGTACAGAATGAAGCAGGGCAAAGGCTGACAGAGTTTTGCCAAGGGAACACACTGGTCATAGCAAACATCCTCCTCCAACACAAGAGAAGACTCTACACATGGACATCACCAGATGGTCAATACCAAAATCAGACTGATTTTATTCTTTGCAGCCAAAGATGGAGAAGCTCTATACAGTCAGCAAAAACAAGACTGGGAACTGACTGTGGCTCAGATAATGAACTCCTTATTGCCAAATTTAGACTTAAATTGAAGAAAGTAGGAAAAACCACTAGAACATTCAGGTATGACCTATATCGAGTCCCTTATGATTATAGAGCAAAAGTGACAAAAAAGATTCAAGGGATTAGATCTGATAGACAAGAATGTCTGAGGAACTATGGACGGAGGTTTGTAATATTGTACAGGAGGAGGTGATCAAAACCATCCCTAAGAAAAAGAAATGCAGAAAGGCAAAACAGTTGTCTGAGGAGGCCTTACAAGTAGCTGAGAAAAGAAGAGAAAGGCAAAGGAGAAAAGAAGATATACCCATCTGAATGCAGAGAATAGCATTCAGTTAATAACTATTCAGAATAGTTCCAAAGAATAGCAAGGAGAGATAGGTAAGCCTTCCTAAGTGAACAATGCAAAGAAATAGAGGAAAACAACAGAATGGAAAAGACTAGAGATCTATTCAAGAAAATTAGAGATACCAAGGGAACATTTCATGCAAAGATGGGCACAATAAAGGACAGAAACCTAAAGGCTGGGACCTAACAGAAGCAGAAGAGATTAAGAAAAGGTGGCAAGAATACACAGAAAAACTATACAAAAAAGATCATATATGACCCAGATAACCACGATGGTGTGATCACTCACCTAGAGCCAGACATCTTGGAGTGCAAAGTTACATGGGCCTTAGGGAGCATCACTACAAACAAAGCTAGCGGAGATGATGGAATTCCAGCTGAGTTATTCATATTCTAAAAGATGATGCTGTGAAAATGCTGTACTCAATATGTCAGCAAATTTGGAAAACTCAGCAGTGGCCACAGGACTGGGAAAGGTCAGTTTTCATTCTAACCCCAAAGAAGGGCTATGTCAAAGAATGTTCAAACTACTACACAATTGCACTCATTTCACATGTTAGCCAAGTAATGCTCAAAATCAAGTTAGGCTTCAATAGTACATGAACCAAGAACTTACAGAGGTTCAAGCTGGATTTAGAAAAGGCAGATGAACCAGAGATCAAGTTGCCAACATCCATTGGATCATAGCAAGAGAGATTTCCAGAAAACTCAAGATAATTTTTTCAAGAGAATTCCAGAAAAACATCTACTTCTGTTTCATTGACGATGCCAAGCCTTTGATTGTGTGGATCACAACAAAATGTGGAAAATTCTTCAAGAGATGGGAATACCAGACCCACCTTACCTGCCTCCTGAAAAACCTGTATGCAGGTCAAGAAGCAACAGTTAGAACCAGACATGGAACAACAGACTGGTTCCAAATGGGGAAAGCGATACGTCAAGGCTGTATATTGTCACCCTGCTTATTTAACTTATACGCAGAGTACATCATGTGAAATGCCGGGCTAGATGAAGCATAAGCTGAAATCAAGATTGCCAGGAGAATTATCAATAATCTCAGATATGTAGATGACACCACCCTTATGGCAGAAAGCGAAGAGGAACTAAAGAGCCTCTTGAAAGTGAAAGAGGAGACAGAAAAAGCTGGCTTAAAACTCAACATTCAAAAAACAAAGATCATGGCATCAGGTCCCATGACTTCATGGCAAATAGATGGGGAAACAATGGAAACAGTGACAGACTTTATTTTCTTGGGCTCAAAAATCACTGCAGATGGTGACTGCAGCCATGAAATTGAAAAACGCTTGCTCCTTGGAAGAAAAGCCATGACAAACCTAGACATCCTAGAAAGCAGACACATTACTTTGCCGACAAAAGTCCATGTAGTCAAAGCTATGGTTTTTCCAGTACAGATGTGAGAGTTGGACCATAAATAAGTCTGAGCAGGGAAGAATTGATGCTTTTGAACTGTGGTACTGGAGAAGACTCTTGAGAGTCCCCTCAATTGCAGAGAGTTCAAACCAGTCTATCCTAAAGGAAATCAACCTTGAATTCTCACTGGAAGGACTGATGCTGAAGCTGAAGCTCCAATACTCTGTCCATCTGATGGGAAGAACTGACTCACTGGAAAAGACCCTGATGCTGGGGAAGACTGAAGGCAGGAGGAAAAGGGGACGACAGAGGACAACTGATTTGGTTGGATGGCATCACCAACTCAATGGACATGATTCTGAGATGGTGAAGGAGAAGGAAGCCCAGTGTCCTGCAGTCCATGGGGTCACAAAGAGTCGGACATGACTGAGCAACTGAACAACAATAATTCCATAAATACTGTTATTTTATATTTAAATCCAACCAACTTGAAGAAAGGAATTATTACACTGATAAACTGGAAACAGACATGAATGAACAAATCTTTATGATAAAATTAATTACCAGTATAAATCCAAAGTTTGTTAGTAATTTCCTTCACTTTTCCTTTCATATCCTGCTGTGCTTTTTGTTCTTTAGTTGCTGCCTAATTTTTCTCAATTTATCCCTTTTTACTGACTATTCCCTAAGTGGAAACATACAGCACAGGTACAGATATATACAGAGTAATACTAATAAATTTATTTTTCATCCCCCCACAAAAAAAAATTATTTTTACATAATGATAGAAGAAAAAAATTCAAAGAAGAGACTAAAGGAAATGGAGAGTAGACAAAAGAGAAAGGAAAGAGAAATTCAGAGGACTCTCAGAGTCCAGGGGCTCTATGGGACTCTCTCCTTTTCCCTATTTTACAGAAGGACTGCCACTCAGCTCGACACAGTCCTGGCTAGCCCAGCATGATCACAGGCTTCTAAATTTTCAAGTAGAAATTGAAAATGTTTTTTCTAAGAGTTTTCACCTAAATTTCTCCTAAATTTTAGATGTTGCCGACTAGTTAAAAAACAAACAAAACAAGCAAACAAAACCTGTGCAGTTAAAATCAAATTCCTCTACAGGACAAATTCATTCCAAGTTTGCAATCTTCGACTTTGCATAGGTTCTCATGCCACTCAGTTAATCAGGCAAAGATGTTTCATCAAACAGGGAAGTTCTGGCCTGTCTTCTCTCAAGAGTAAAAGAAGCTCAAAGAGAGGACTTCTTTCCTTTTACCCAGACGTGCCTGGGAAACTTTCCACTGTCAGGAACTCCCTTCACTACGGCCTCTTTCACAGTCTGCTGGCAGGCTCAGATCTGTCACTTTCATCTGAGCCTGTGAAGCTGTAGGAACCCTGACTTATCTGAGACTGATCATCCGCTCTATTATCTTGGCCCTGGCAAAGTGGCCTAAACAGAGCAATCTGAGAGGTCTGTTCAAGTAGGCCCCTGGGTCATTTCCAAGGTCCCTAAGAAAGAACTTAGCTAAACAGACTATAACCCTCAATCCAAAGATGTCACAGGGGAACCTCAAACAGGAACTGCCCTGATACGAAACGAGAACCGTTCACTGAATGGCTCGGAGATCTAAGGAGATATTTCTCTGACAGTCAAACCTGACAATCCCCTTGTAATACCTCAGGGAAAGGCAGACTGCTCCCAAAGAAGCAAGATCATCTGTTGGTGTGAAAGACAGTTGGGCCCTTGAGAGCCAGTCCATCCTACACCATGGCCACAAGCCACACGTGGTCAGTAATTTGATTTACTGCACAATCAAAACTCAACTAGTGTGACTGAAGAAATGCATTCAAAATTTTTACTTTTACATTTACATCCAAACACTGAAGCAGTGTAAATATTTTTTAATTAAACATAACTTTATTGCTGACAGGACTGTATTTTACTTAAACTGTTACAGATGTAGTTACTAATTGAGACATGCTGTAGATGTACACACTGGGTTTCAGAGACTTAGTACACAAAAGAATGTAAATATCTCATTAATGTTTTTTATACTGACCACCTCTTGAAATACAGAGAAGAGAATGGCAACTCACTCCAGTACTCTTGCCTGGAGAATCCCATGGACAGAGAAGCCTGACAGGCTACAGTCCATAGGGTCACACAGAGTCGGACACGACTGAAGCAACTTAGCATGCGTGCATCCTGAAATAATATTTTGCATACGTTGGATTAAATAAAATATATTATAGAAATTAATTTTATCCGCTTGTTTTTATTTTTAAAAATGCAGCTCCTTGGACATGTTTTATTACACATCTCTCTCAGATTTCTACTGGACCTGAGCCTAGGAATGCCAGTGCACCTCCCCAACCATTAGAGTGCACAGTAACTGTGCCAGAAACAGCGCTGGGCGCTTAAACACTTGGCCTAGCTTCTAAGACCAGGGCTGTTCACTCGCATTGGATCAGTTCAGACCTCCAGTATCTGCAAGGGGAGTCCAGGCATGGCTATCTGGAAAAATATGGAAGATGCTCCTGTACCACCCACACCATCCTGAAACAACAGCTAACCATTCTGAACTTAGCCTGAACTCTGATTGTTTCAGAAACCTAAAAAGAGGACACGGACATGTCTGAAACTGAGAGGCACAGCTCAGAGGTTCCTTAAAATAGACTGGAGATCACAGGCAATGATGAGATCCTCTCTCAGAAATCAAAGAGTGAACAACAGCCTTGACTCTTGAACTACAAACCCAAAAAAGATATCTTGAGGATGTTCCTTCTCCTAAAGCTGAGGGTAAACAAGCTAAACAAACTGGAGATTTCAGATACTCCCTTTGTCAACCCAAGAAATAAAGGGACCAGTTCTGTCAATTATGAAGCCAATGGCTCCAGCTTCTAAATCCCATTCCCAGGTTAGCAGTCATGGGACAAATGGGTTCAGAGCCTGTAATACTGACAGTCCAAATAATAATGTCCAGCTATATGCAGAAGTTAGGTACTAAAGACACCATATAAGGCAAAAATCATCTATGGACCCACTTATCTGTAGAACAGCTCCACATTAGCAATCAATACATCATTTCTCAATGAGTAAAGCGCATTCATTTTTTTCTTTCAGCTTTAGGAAAAAAATTCACTAGGTTTTTAGATGAACACTATATAATGTAGTAAACCTGCACTTAGGAGACAAAGTGTACAAAAACCTACATGTCTTTAAATGTTCACACTCAATGTAATGAGATGCTCACATTCAGACAGACACACAGGAACTGAAACCAAGTGAGGCAACATCAAGCTAAAGCCCAACCAGATAAGGGCTCACACTATGACAGACATCTAGGGACTGAGAGTGACATTGGGATCTGGGACCAGTGAAGGGAAGGGCATCTAACCTGACAGGCACATTTCAATTACAGTTTTTTAAATAGGAATACAATGGAACAAAGAGATCTTTTAGATCCTAAGATCATTAGATCCTTTTAGAAGGCTAACTCAATCCATTTAATAATACTCAATTTTGGGTCCATTCTGGGGGGGAAGGGGGTCTTCTCCCAATGAATAAGCAGGAAGTCCCAAAGAAGGGCACCCCAGAAGCCTTCAGAATGCTGTTCTCATAACTTTGTGAATAATATTTCTGTAACATCCAAGTTCTGTGTGAGAGTAGGAAGATCCATCTCTTGGACAAAGTATCCTCAGCCACCACCTTTCCTAAGTACCACTAACTGAGGGCACAGCAGAACTCCAATACACAAAAGTCAGGCCCTTCAAGGCCCTCAAGCCTTTGAGCTAATCTTGATCAAGTCAAACCAGACAGCCATAAACTGAGAATAACCAGCCAGTGACGTCTACAGAGTTGTGCATCTGTAATCCTGCTATCTGGTGTGACTCTGGCCACCTAAATTGATTAAGTTTGCATTGGTTGGTTCAGTCTAAATATCTAGCCTATGGTCCTGTTTCTGGATTTACATTCAGTTCCCTTTTGGATTGACTGAGGTCTTGACACCCTGATCAGCTCTGAAAGCTCCCTCTTTCTGGAGCTAAACACACTACGCCACTGGATTACATCCTACTCTAAAATGGCCAAGTCACCTGGCACTCTCCTGACTCAGGATCACCATCACTCAGGTGGCTTTTAACCTTTTTGCCTTCACAATTATTCACACATGCAACACCTTTTCATCAATAACATCTCTCATCTTAAAAGGTGATTTACAATGAAGAGGAGCTTAAAAGAATTGCTATGAATAAAGGGGACATGGAAAGTAAGGAAAATCACTGGTCTAGAATCTTTTGCTGTCATTTAATCACTCAACACAATAAACTCCTGAGGGCCAAACACCACACTGCACAAGTTATATTTAGAAATATTTAAGAAAAGAATAGAGTACTAAGTTCTTCTCTTCTAGGGCGAGGGTAAGAGGGAGATCTTCCAGAGGAAAGATAAGCAGAAAACACTGACAAACTATATTTTAAAAAGCTATGTTTCCCTGTTGATACCAAATGTAGACCAAATAGCAATATCAAATACAAACACTGAGAACTTGTTGGAGCCCTTACTTTTATACAAGTAGCTCTTATTAACATTACTTCATCTCACTCTCATAAAAATCTGAAAGACCTATTATTACTCCATTTTACATGTGAAGAAACAAAGGAGCAAAAAGTTTATAAAATTTATCCAAGGTCACATGGTTAGAAAACAATGGAAAAAGCACAAAACCTTCAAAAGTGTCAAACTTCACAGCCTATATTTAAACTTATATAATTCTAAAGTCTACACCTTAGTTGTTTTAGGAAACAGATTCAATAGCCAACAAGCCATGAAATAAATATGCCCCTACTAAAAGAAAACCTGAAATCAGAATGCAGTGTTGATTAAAAATATATATATACTTGATAAATTAACTATATTCCGTTTTCCATGTAATTAACATTATTCCCTAATCATGAAAATTTCAAATTCCTCACACCCACAGATACAAAATCTGAAGTTTAAAGGCACTGACATCTCCTGTATGTGTGTGTGCTCAGTTGGGTCCAACTCTTTGCAACCCCATGGACTGCAGCCCACCAGGCTCCTCTGTCCATGGAATTTTCCAGGCAGGAACACTGGAGCAGGTTGCCATTTCCTCCTCCAGGGGATCTTCCCGACCCAGAGATGGAATCTGCATCTCCTGCATTGGCAGCCAGATTCTTTACCACTGCACACCGGGAAGCCCTACTATCTTCTAATTTCTTAAAAATCTGGGTTTAAACAGTTGGGTCTAATAATAGAGAAATATATTACTTCTCATCTTAGAACTGACACTTAATAACCGTGTTAATATGAGAAAATCAAAGTGTAAACCTAATGTAGAAAGAACGTCAGCAGCCTCTGAGATCATTTCGATGGCTGACTTACTGCAGGAAGCACAGAAAGCAGAGGAGAACCCCTCCTGTTCATTACGGGACACCTAATAAAAGGCGCCCCGGAAGGGCAGGGCTATTGAAGAGCAGCTCACGTCAAGTTTTTGTGCTGTTCATATGCCATCAAATACACCTGACAGTGACACAACACAGAATGCCTTTGAGTATGTCACGTTATTTTATACCTTAAAAATTCCAGAAGAGCCCAAAGAACCAGAACTAGTCACTCCTTTTAACATGAAAAGAAATTCATTATTTCACAGTCATTATCTGTCAGCCAGTTCCGGGATCTGCCCAGCATTTCTCAAAATATTTCATCAACAGAGAACAAAGCTCAGAACCTAAAACAAAAAGTACAATCCCCTGTCTAAAAAATATTCCAAGAAACAAACAATGTTTTCTTTAAAGCTTATGCTTTCATGCTTTCTTCAGTACATCATTAACTTGGTAGCAGATAGACCTGGATTCTAATTCAGACTCTCTAAGCCTCATTTTTCTCAAATGGAAAGATTTATAATTTCTACATTAAAAGGACCTGACATTTTTCATATTTCCATTAAGAAAAAAGAGGCTCATTGTTATTAAATTTAGAACATCACTGACAACCAAGTATGAACCTATTAAAAAATGGTAATCTTTAAAAATAAAACGGTAAAACCCACTGTGAAGATGTTTCACTATATTCCTTCTGAAAAATCTAGACCTGCCTAACAACTTTTGCTTCCCAACTTCTCTGAAAATCCACTGGGCCCATTAGGAATGCTTTTTCTGTACTACCACTTTGCTTCTTACTCATACTCATTTCAAAACCTCCTTCCTGACAAACAACTCAAGGAAAAAAAGGAAACAACATTACTCACTTCAGACATATCCTCCCATCTTCATTCATTTATTTATACACATAATAGAACATATCACAAAACTCACTTTTAATTATTCTTAATACTTCGAATCAAAGGAAATTCTTGGCTTCTCTATCCCCTAAAGAACCTCTACTCTCAAATGTCTATATCTACAGGAAACAAAGATAAACTGTAAGACAACAGAAATTCATGGAAGTTACCAAAACACTGTCAACTTTACATTTTCAGTGTCAAATTCTGGCAAACATAGGGCAAACATACTGAATGTGGCAGTGTCTGTTTCACTGCATACGAAGATTCATCTAAACTAGTCCACGTTTATAACACATGCTACTAAACTTTTCACTTAAGTCTGAAACTAAAAAAAAAAAAAAAAAACCTAAATTACAGTGATCTAGGATTTAAGCATTCAATTCTACTCTTATGACAGTCTAAAAGAGACAAAACCTAAGTGTTTTATATAGCAATTTTTGTCTGTGGTGGCCCTAAGCATGCTTAAATGATTAGGGTTTACTTTGCTTTTCAAAGATTAGTGGGTAGCCACTTGTTTACTCATATATTATAAGGAGAGACACTGGAGGCACACAGGTTAAGTGACTTCTACAAATTAATGTCATGAGTCATCCTAAGAGTGTAGATCCTCTGACATCCAGCCATGTGCCCACTGTCCGCCACGAATCTTTATTTTCGTTTTTAAGAGCACAAAATCAACTTACTATAAATACTAACAAAAATGTCTAAGCATTTACTTTTTTAATAAATAGTTACCTAGAAATAGAAAGACTCGCCTTTGAAAGACACAAAGATTTCCTTCAGAAGCAGCAGTTATCTCTACCTGCACTGGAAACATCATTTTTAAAAATCTTAAAAGCTGAGTTCATCACCTCCTACCATACACAACAACTGCTGCTTCTTCCAAAAGAGGTGTGGTTTCACAACATCAAGTTCTACCTTTATACTAATATCATATCAAATAAGAAACTACACATTTTTGTCTTGGTGCTTCCCTTCTGTACTACAGAAACAGAAAAATTCAATTTCTACCTGACAGAGAAACATAAGGAAGAATTTACTGTTTGTGGGCTGCTTTGAGATTACAGAATGAAATACATAATCCAGTTGCTCCTTGGCCCTAGAATAAAGGCAAACTTCACTGAGAGTGACTGCTTCAGCAGATGCCTTCAAAATAAGATCCTACAGTGTTATTTAGAGAAGTTTTTTATAAGCCAAATTTTGATCACAATGAAATGGAGGGGAAAAACGTCCCCAACTGTTTAGAAAGTTCTTTTACCCAATTCACAAACTTAATACTTCTATCCCCTTACTAAATTTCTCCTTTAGTAAGGACACTAATTCCCTAAGATAGTAAAAATTGTTAGCACTTATTGAAGAGAACAGAGACCATCACAAAAACGATGCGGTCAACTACAATGGCAAATGTATAAAGTATCAAATTAACAACTAATTTTTTAAATTATTGATAAATTTCACTTAATATTTGTTCTTGGACAATTGTATTTCCTGGAGGACAATAAAATCTACAGAATTTAACCTTAGGTCTGGAGGTTAGCCTTTATATTTTCACCAAGCCTCTCCTCAAGTTGCTGCTTCTTGACAGGTCAGGTAAACACAATTCTTGAAAATTAAAGGTTCGATCAGTTAAGTGTAACAGGTTACGGCTACTGCCACTCCTGTTGGTACTTCCAGTCAGTGAAGAAAGAAAGATTTCATGAAACTGTCAACTGAACTAAGTATACTGAGGAGTTACCTAGTTTAGGTAGAAAGTAAAAGAGACTAGAACTCTTCAGAGATTTCATAAAAAGTAAAATGGACAGGAGTTAAGAGACTCTACCTACGCAAATGGGAAAAAAACAACAGTTTTAGTGATGAAAAAAGATCAAGGTTAGAGAGTTAAGGGTTGGGGTCAGGATGGAGAGAGGCGGCAGAAAGGGAAGGACCGTCAGACGGAGAGGCGGTCAAGTCAAGGCAGAGAGAAGGATTCGGGGCGCCGGGGCCTCCGAAGATGAAGTCCTGCGCCGAATGATGCTGAAGCAAAACCCTGTCAGAAGCTAACGCAAGACGGGGAAGGCGAAGAACCGAAGGAGTGAAACGGACAGAGCGAGCCAAGGGAGGAATGACAGGGGGAGCGGAGAAGGGAGCCGGCGGCGAGCGAAGAGCCGGCCCGGGGGGCGCCCAGAGGAGGGAGGGGACGCAGGGGCACCCCGCCTCCCACGGAGGAGCCGCCGGGGATGAGGGGCGCGGCGCGGCAGGGAGCAAGGCGCGAGGACGGGCAGGGGGCGAAGAGCGGCCGGGGGCTCGGGGGACCCGCGAGGGTCGGGCCCGAGGCGCGGCGGGCAGCGCGGTCCACAGCCCGAGCGCGCCCGCCGGCCGTCCCCGCCGACCTTCAGCGGCCCGGCGCCGGCTCCAACCCAGAGCGGCCGGGAAGGGCCGGAGCCGCGAGCGGGGACCGGGCGCAGAGGAGGCCGCTCCCAACTCGGCCGCGGGGAGGGGACACGAAGAGGGTCGCGAGGGTCGCGGGCCGGGACGGCCGGACGTTGAGAGCTCACCTCTCGCCCGGCTCGGCCTCCGCCGCCGCCGCCGCCCGTCGAACCGAGGAGCCCGCGGTCTCGGTTGAAGAAGGCGGCCCCGCCCGGGTCAGCACCATCCCGCCGCGGGCCCCTCACATCGCCGTCGCAGCACCGCAACCTCCGCCGCTGAGGAGCCGGCTCGTAACCGCCTCCCGGCGAGCAGCCCCGCGCGGCCAGCGAGCATGCGCAGTGCGCCGGTGCCCGAGGGAGCGCCGCGGGCCGCAGTACCTGCGAGCCACAGGTCCCGGGCGCGGCCCCGCCCCCTGGCCGCCCTGCCGGCCGCGCCCTCCCCTCGCCAGGCGTGGCCCCGCCCTCCCAGGCCTGCGCCCCGCCCCCCGCGCGCCTGGCGCTCCCGGGCCTCGGTTCCAGACCCAGCGCCTACTGAGATTTTGAGAGCTGCGTCCACCCTATCGGGCTCAGGCTCCCAAGCTCCCGCGAGAACGGGAAGTTGGCGTCAATAAAAGGCGCTGGCCCCTGGGATGGGTCGGATTGCGGGCGTGAGGAGGCTGAGAGCTACGGCTCGGGGTACGAAGGAGGGCGAGGAGAGCGACTGCTGGGCTGTACTTCTCGCTTTGTCGTTTATTCTTCCCTTTTCCTCACCTTCTGCCTCCGGTCCGGGGTGAAGAGCCTGGTCCTTGCGCAGTAGGAGGGGAAGGGACAGCTGCCGCTGGCGGGGGTGGTGGTGGGGGGGCGCCGCTCAGTTGCTGCGTTTGAGGGGAGGTATCTGTGTTGCTATGGTTACTGCTTGGTGACGGACGCCTGAAGTAGCTTTTCGATTCCCTTGATGGATCCCGAGAAGTATAATCCTTTACTTCACTCTCCCTAGTTTCTGAACCTTTTGTGGTGCGGAAAGCTAAGTGTGTTACAAAAGCAAAGTTGAAAAGAAGGAAGTTGCGGCTGCAGCGTGTGTTTTACAATTGAGGGTGTTTAGTGGTTATGGCGCTTAATAACACTGAACTGCACTTTTTAAAGTGGTTTTAAGTGGGGGAGAGGGACGGATAAATTCGGCATTTTTGAGTAACAGGTACATACTACTATATATAAAATAGATAACCAGTAAGGACATGCTGTATAGTACACGGAATTATACTCAGTATTTTATAATAATCTCTAAGGGGAAAGAATCTGAACCACTTCACTGTAAACCCGAAACTAACACCACATTGTAAGTCAACTGTACTTAAATAAAGAATAAATTTGGTTAAAATGGTTGTATTTTATGTTACGTAATGTAGCAATAAAAATGGATTGGAAAGAAAAAGGTTTGTGCACCAATTTGGGAATAAAACCGATGCCTTGTAGTGTAGGCCATTTGGGGGGCAGGTTTTGAATATAGTTTAACCTCTGTTTTTTCTTCATCTTAGCCTGTGTTGTAAACATGCTTAAAAGTGCCTTTTTGTCCTATGATAACCAATACATTAGCATTTACGTGAAAGTCTTGCCATTGTAGTTCCTAATCGCTGTCTTCTTAAAAAAAATTGCCAGTGTTTTACTGTCCTTTTACATAAAAGTTTGTTTTGTGATTTGAATGTAGCCTCACAATTGAAAGCCTTTTTCTAGTTTTTTTTCAGTTCTGTCTTAGGAAAATATACTGAATATCCAATTATTTGCAGTTCCATATCTATACTTTCCTTAAACTTTACCCTGTGCCAAGATTCCTTCTCTATTAATGTATTCTTTTTGTTCAAATCCCATTTTAAAATCATCAGTGTGCCTGAGTGTACTAATCTTAGAGATTCCAACGTGAATAAAACAGAACTTGGGTGCAGTGTTTATGGAACTGCCTCATAATGTGATGTGTGTAGTGTAGAGATGCATGCACAAGGAATTACTGGAGCTCAGAATAGGATTAATCCAATTTAGATTGGGAGAAGTCATGAATCAGGAAAGACTTCCAGGAGGAAATGATTCCAGAGAGTTAATGCAGTGGAATATGTGTGTGTTTGAGGGCAGAGTGTGGTAGGGAGAGGTGTGGGTAAAAGGGTTGTTTGAACAAAACCATACAACCAGAAACTGATTGCGCAGAAATCTCATTGCACAGAATGAGATTAAGCAATTTTGTGCCACAATTTGGGGGTATAAAGCTAGAGAAGCAGGCAAAGTCCAGATCATGGTGCCCCTTTAAAGGATTTCAAGGAAAGATCAATTTAGTATTTTTCCATTACTTATTCAATGTGTGCCAAGCACTGAGCTAGTTACTAGGATGCAATGAGGAGCGAGTCATTCCCAGCTCTCAGGGAATTTACAATCTAATAAGGGGACACAGGTACTTCACAAGTCAAAATGTTGTATCAGAGTTAAAATTGGGGTAGGCAGAGGTCATCTGGGAGCCCAGAAGAAGAGCTCCTTTCTAACTAACCTAGAGGGTTAGACAAGACTTCTGGAAATGATTTGTCAAGAGAAAAATATAAAATACTCTCTTAAAAATTAGAAAAAAATGTATCTCCTGACATATTATTAGAGTGCAGAATGCCTTGATCTAGGTGTCAGATTACCTGGTTCAGGTTCTAGCTCTGCAGTACACTAATTTGAAGAGTCTGTATAATCTGTGTAATCCTAACTTCTCTAGATCTCAGTTTCTCTTGTAACAAGAGAATCAAATTATATTGTGTCTAAGGTCTTTTAGAAATGTTGTGACTTTCTTTTTTTTATTATTTTTACTTTATTTTACTTTACAATACTGTATTGGTTTTGCCATACATTGGCATGGGTCTGCCACAGGTGTATACAAGCTCCCAATCCTGAATCCCCCTCCCAGCTCCCACCCCATATCCTCTCTCTGGATCACTTCCCGTTTATCTCCCCAGGTTTTGAGTCAGTCTTTATGCTGATGATTAATGGTTTTGTGTCACACTTAACACGCTTACATTTAAACTATGTCATGTTATATATGTCATTTTCTATCCAAGCCATGCATCCTCAACGGATGCAAAGTTGGGATACTTTTTATCCCATGGTTTACTAGCTATGGTCTACATGATTTAGCTTTGGCATAGAATGTATTCAAACATTTCCTAAGTCCTTCTAACTGGAGTGTTCTCTTAAACTTCTACACAGTCGCACAATATTGGCTCAGCTGAAGACTGAGAGGTTAGAAGAAATGAATATTGTGAATCTGGAAATAGCCTAGTGGATAGATATCTATTTGTTGCTAGACATCAACTCACTCAGCAAGTAAACTTACTTTTTCCTTCTTGGGATTTATGATGACTAAAATACTCCTGTTGCTTTAAGGAGGTCACTATCAACTGTAAAATTTTAAATTAACGTTAAGATGTAGTCAAAATAATTCCACAACATTTTCCAGGAATGTGATTCTTTATGGCATTTTATACATGGAATTCTGACTTCCTTTAAACAATTTTTGTTTTAAGAATTGGATTATTTTCTAATAAGTAAAGTATTATAATATTAATAAAGTACTAAACCCCCTTCTGGGGCAACCATTTTTGAGTCTGTTTAAAATACAGGTTTAATCATTTGCAAACACTGAGAGCACGCTCACTGTACTCAAGACAATTTTTTTAAGGTTATATAATATTACCAAATATGAGATGGGGCAAAACAAAGTTTCATTACAAGACTTCCTTCATGGGTTAGTAACAACTACAAACCAGAAGGGCAAACGTATTACTTCATAACTTAGTGTCATAACATTTTTTCATGACTTAATAATGATGCAGGAACAATCACAATATAAAACTCAGTCTTCTCTGTAATACAATAGTAACCCCTCAAAAAAAAAAAAAGAGGCAGTTTTCTTTCTTTCCTTCTTTCTTTCTCTCTCTCTCTCTTTTTTACCAGATAATATTGGTTGCTTCTGATAGGGAAACTTGGAGGGCTGGGCTTTCGGTGAGGGAAGGGAAAGAAGAATTTCTATTGTATATTCGTCTGAGTTTGAACCTAGTGAGTATATTAAAGGAAAACGTGTTTGAATCTATATTAAACAACACAGTTTTTTAAATGTATGTAGTCTTTAATAATGACACTGCGCTGGGATGACCCAGAGAGATGATATGGGGAGGGTGGTGGGAGGGGGGTTCAGGATTGGGAACGCATGTACACCTGTGGTGGATTCATGTCAATGTATGGCAAAACCAACACAGTATTGTAAAAAAAAAAAAGAAAACCCAATAACTACATAATGGATAAAAATGCAAATAAGTTTTTGCGATACAGTGTGAAAGGAGCAAACAGTGACTCCTTGGATGCAGCTCTGGTAATCTGGATTTCCTAAAGCCAGAGTGTCTGCTTGGGTTATTCAGAGAGACTCTGTTAAGATGTTCCTCCTACCACCACCCCCACTGAATCATTCCTATGAAGAATAATTATCTAGTACCATGTGACAGTACTGAAATGATTTCTGAATTATTCTCTTCCTCATGTGCTTAAAGCATACCATGATGTTTAAAAAATAATAATGTTTATATTAGTTACAATTTGATCTGTGATAGCAAACATATCAGGGCAACTGTCTCTCTCTTCTAGTGACTCACACAGTCTTATCTCAAGTCCTGATCCTTAACTCTAGCCACAAAGATTCTTTCTGCCTCCTATCAGACCTTGTCACAGAACTCTCCTGCCAAAACTCCCTCTTACTCAACGCACCCCAGACCCATCTTGCTCTCCTCTCCCCTCACACACAGCTCCATCTCCCTCGCCACCTCCCAGCATCTTTTAATGATCTTCCTCCCCTGCCATAAATATGGATTGAACACATAATCAAACATTCAAAATAGTATTCTAACATCTACAACATATATTTGCATAACTTTCTTTTCTAGCTTCTTGATCTGTAAGATGGGTATCATCATAAGAATCTACTTTATGAGAATGTGAAATTGTGTGTGTGCTCAATCATTAATTTATGTCTGACTCTTTTCAACCCCATGGACTCTATCCCACCAGGCTCCTCTGTCCATGGGATTTTCTAGGCAGAAATACTGCAGTGTGTTGCCATTGCGTCCTCCAGAGATCTTCCCAACCCAGGAATTGAATCCCTGTCTCCTGCATCTCCTGCACTGACAGGCTGATTCTTTACTACTGAGCCACCTGGGAAGCCCTATGAAATTATTACAAAGATCTTTTACCAAAAAAAAAAAAAAAAAAGGTGCATATTTATGATTATTCCTGGCACTGGAAGGAAATAATGATAAGTCATGGGACATTCATAGGTCAATTTAACTTATAATAAGCATCCATCCGTAATTAGTATTTAATTTCCTCTTTAAAAAAACACATACAATTCTAAACTTCATTACAATTTGTGGACTGTAGAGAATGCAAAATCAACCTCTTATGTTTAAAATCTCTTCACCATAAAACTTCTTTCCACTTCTTAGTTTTTACATTGGAAAGATTGATGGGAACACAGTAGAAGGAAAAAAATCATTTTTCTATGTTACAGTTCTCATTATGTTTCCCCCCGCCCCTTGTCAAGTGAAAGTCTCTCAGTCGTGTCCAACTTTTTGTGATCTCATTGACTATAGAGTCCTTGGACTTCTCCAGGCGAGAATACTGGAGTGGATCCCTTCTCCAGTGAATCTTCCCGACCAAGGCATAGAACTGTGATCTCCTGCATTACAGGTTGATTCTTTACCAACTGAGCTATCAGGGAACCCCTTTTCCCTTGGGTAACTACCAAATTTATCTATCCTTAGATTTATTTAAAGTGTTTAGCAGTTGGCAAATTTCTCTCAGGTATTGAAAAAATAAAAGCTGCTTTCTTATTTATTTTGTTTATTTATTTAGTATTTTCATTATGTTTTTAAAAGCTATCCAAACCACTATTTTTTAATTTTCAGGGGAAAAAAAGCAGTTTAAAGTGATCTGGGAGGTGAAGAAATAGTTAGCTTTTGGATGATTCTATTTGTAGAAATTCCTTGACAAGAACATATGCCCTTGTACTTGTTTTTACAAGTTGAGAAAAAATTTTCTTGGCAGTTGTTTTTCTTTTTTCTTGCTTTATCACCATGCAGAGTTTAAGAACTGAAAGCTAACAGAAGATTTTACTGTAACTCCTTTAAGAAAATATCTTCTACTCATTTTTGCTAGCAAAAAAGTGCTCAAAATCCTTCAAGCTAAGCTTCAACAGTCCATGAACCAAGAATTTCCAGATGTACAAGCCAGATTTAGAAAAGGCAGAAGAACCAGAGATCACATAGCCAACATTGGCTGGATCATAGAAAAAGCAAGGGAATTCCAAAAAAATCTACTTCTGCTTCATTGACTTTGCTAAAGCCTTTGTGTCAGTTCAGTTCAGTTCAGTCGCTCAGCCGTGTCCGACTCTTTGCGACCCCATGAATCGCAGCACGCCAGGCCTCCCTGTCCATCACCAACACCTGGAGTTTACTCAAACTCATGTCATCGAGTAGGTGATACCGTCCAGCCATCTCATCCTCTGTCGTCCCCTTCTCCTCCTGCACCGAATCCCTCCCAGCATCAGAGTCTTTTCCAGTGAGTCAACTCTTTGCATGAGGTGGCCAAAGTACTGGAGTTTCAGCTTTAGCATCCTTTGTGTAGATCACAATAAACTGTGGAAAATTCTTCAAGAGATGGGAACACCAGACCACCTTACTTGTCTCCAGAGAAACTTGTATGCAGGCCAAGAAGCAACAGGTGGAACTGGACATGGAACAACAGACTGGTTCCAAGTTGGGAAAGGAGTACATCAAGACTGTATATTGTCACCCTGCTTATTTTACTTAAATGCAGAGTACATCCTATGAAATGCCTGACTACATGAATCCCAAGCTGGAATCAAGATTGGGGGGAGAAATATCAACAATCTCAGATATACAGATGACACCACTCTGACGGCAGAAAGTGAAGAGAAACTAAAGAGCCTCTTGAGGGTGAAAGAGGAGAGTGAAAAAGCTGGCTTAAAACTCGACATTCAAAAAACTAAGATCATGACCTCCAGTTCCATCATTTAATGGCAAATAGATGGGGAAACAATGGAAACAGTGACAGGCTTTATTTTCTTGGGCTCCTAAATCACTGCAGATGGTGACTGCAGTCATGAAATTAAAAGATGCTTGATCTTTGGAAGAAAAGCTATGGCAAACCTAGACAGCATATTAAAAAGCAGAGACACCACTTTGCCGACAAAGGTCCATACAGTCAAAGCTATGGTTTTTCCAGTAGTCATGTACAGATGTAAAGATTGGACTGTAAAGAAGGCTGAGTGCTGAAGAGATGATGCTCTCAAATTGTAGTGCTGGAGAAGACACTTGAGATGTCCCTTGGACACCAAGGAGGTCAAAACTAGTCAATCCTAAAGGAAATCAACCCTGAATATTCACTGGAGGGGCTGATGCTAAAGCTCCAATACTTTGGCCACCTGATGCAAAGAACTGACTCGTTGGAAAAAAAAAAAATAAACCTGATGCTGGGAAAGATTGAGGGCAGGAGGAGATGGGGGCACCAGAGGATGAGATGGTATCACTGACTCAATGGACATGAGTTTGAGCAAACTCTGGGAGACAGTGAAGGACAGGGAAGCCTGGCATCCTGCAGTTCATGGGGTTGCAAAAGAGTTGGACACAACTTAGAGACTGAACAACAACAATTTTTTGGTGGCTTAAATTGATTATATAAATATGACATTGTCAAGATTGAGATCTGTAGATGAAAATTTTACAAGGTTTAAAGTGAAATTTTATTAGATTTTAAAATGGCTTATTGAGATAGAATTGACAAAAATTGCACTTATTTAACATGTGCAATATATGTTGATGTTTGTAACATCATCACAGTAATCAAGATAAGGAGCATGTTTAATGACCATGAAAAGTTTTCTTGAGCCCCTTTGTAACTCTATATCCTATCCCTTTCCCTACCTGTGCTAAACCCTATGCAAACCCAAAGCAATTTATTTCGCTATAGGTTAGATTTCATTTTCTAGAATTTTATATGAATGAAATCAATCATACAATGCCTACATTTCTTGTCTGGCATCTTACACTCAGTGCAATTATTTTGAGATTCACCTATATTGTTGCACATCCCAAAATTTATTCCTTTTTATTATTTAGTACTACTCCATTGGATTAATCACCTCTGGCTACAACAGAACACCATAGATTGGGGGGCTACAACAGAACTTTAATTCCCATAGTTCCAGAAAGTCCACGATCAAGGTGCTGGCATGTTTGGTTCCCGATGAGAGCTATCTTTCTGGCTTGCTGAAGGCTGCCTTCTTGTTGTGTCTTCACATGACAGAAAGAGAAAGAGCAATATCTTCTTCTTACAAGATCACCAATGCTATTGAATTAGAGTACCACCCTTTAAACCTCATTTAACCCTAAATGCCTCGTAAGTCTTATCTTCAAATACAGTCTCATTGGGGGTTAGGGAATCAATGTATGATCTGGTGATGGCAGTAGTGGTGGAGTGGTGTTTCCAGTTTTGGATTATTACAAATTAAACAGCAGTGAACATTTTTACATGTATTCATATGAATATATACTTTCACTTTGATAATATCTAGGAGCGGAATGAATGGATCATATGGCAGGTGTATGTTTAATTTTTAAAGAAACTATCAAATTGTTTTCCCAGTGATTTTATTAACTTTCATTCCCACAGTGTTTAAAAGTTTCAGTTGCTTTAAATCCTCTTGAACTTGGTATGGTCAATCTTTTCTAATGTTAGTATCTTAATAAGTATATAATGATATTTTATTATGGTTTTAATTTATATTTATCTAATAACTAATGTGTGGAGAGAGACTTTTGTCATGAGTTCTTTGTCATCAGGTAACTTTGATGAAGTGTTTGTTTAACTTTTTTTCACATTTTGTTATGGGTTGTTTTCATGTTATTGAGTTTTGAGAGCTTTTTATATATTCTGGACATACTGATCTGAAGATCACAAAGATTTTCTCCTATGTTTTGTTATAAAAGTTTTAACATTTAAAGCTAAAATCTACTTTGAGTTTATTGTTATATGTAAGATATGGATTGACATTCTTTACTTTTTGCATATTGAAATCCATTTTTTTCAGCACCATTTGTTGAAAAGACAATTCCTTGTCCATTGAATTCCTTTTCACCTTTGTTGAAAAATCAGGTGATGATATATGACTGTTTATTTCTGAACTTCTATCCTATTCCATTGACCCATTGGCATATATTTATGCTAATATGGCTATGTTTTGATTAGCTTTATTTTTTACTTTCATAAGTCTTGAAGCTAGGTAAAAAGTTTTTCAACTATATTCTCTCTCAAAATTATTTCTGCTATTATAAATCCTTTGCATTTTCATATGCATTTAATTAGTTTGTCAGTTTCTACATTAAGACTTGCTAGAGTTTTGATTTGGTGGTATTTTGAATCATTAGATCAATTTGCAAAAAAAGTGACATCTTAATAATATTAGTGATTATCATATCTTCTCACTTCTTTGGGTCTTCCTTGAACTCTCTCAGCAATATTTTCAAGTTTCAGAGTCATACATATATTTGTCAAATTTATCCCTAAGAATTTCATATTTTGATACTATTGTAAATTTTATTGTTTTTATTTAAATTTCCAATTGCTATTTGTATATAGACATACAGTTGATTTTGTAAACTGTTATATCCTGCAACTTTGCCACACTCACTTAAAGGTTATAATAGCTATTTGTGTAGATTTCACTGGGTCTTCTATATAGATGATAACATCATCTGTGAATGAAGATAGTTTTACTACTTTTTAATCAGAAGGCCTCTCATTTATCTTTCTTGCATTATTGCACTAGCTAGAACCTCCTATACATTGTCGAAGAAAAATAGTAAGATCACCATCCTTATCTTATTATTAATCTTAGAAAACAATATTCCGTCTTTCATATGAGGTTTAATATTCAGTTCAGTTCAGTTGCTCAGTCATGTCCGACTCTGCAACTCCATGGACTGTAGCATGCCAGGGCTCCCTGTCCATCACCAACTCCCAGAGCTTGCTCAAACTCATGTCCATCTCATCAGTGATGCCATACAACCATCTCATCCTTTGTTGTCCCCTTCTCCTCCTGACTTCAATCTTTCCCAGCATTCAGGTCTTTTCCAGTGAATCAGTTCTTTGCATCAGGCGGCCAAAGTATTGGAGTTTCAGCTTCAGCATCAGTCCTTTCAATATTCAGGACTGATTTCCTTTAGGATGGACTGGTTGAATCTCTTTGCAGTCCAAGGGACTCTCAAGAGTCTTCTCCAACACCATAGTTCAAAAGCATCAATTCTTTGGTGCTCAACTTTCTTTGGAGTCCAGCTCTCACATCCATACATGACTACTGGAGAAGCTATAGCTTTGACTAGACAGACCTTTGTTAGCAAAGTAATATCTCTGCTTTTTAATATGCTGTCTCCATTGCTAAAAAGCCTCTTGATGAAAGTGAAAGAGGAGAGGGAAAAAGTTGGCTTAAAGCTCAACATTCAGAAAATGAAGATCATGGCATCCAGTCCCATCACTTCATGGGAAATAGATGGGGAAACGGTGGAAACAGTGTCAGACTTTATTTTTTGGGGCTCCAAAATCACTGCAGATGGTGACTGCAGCCATGAAATTAAAAGACACTTATTCCTTGGAAGAAAAGTTATGACCAACCTAGATAGCATATTCAAAAGCAGAGACATTACTTTGCTGACTAACGTCTGTCTAGTCAAGGCTATGGTTTTTCCAGTGGTCACGTGTGGATGTGAGAGTTGGACTGTGAAGAAGGCTGAGCGCCAAAGAATTGATGCTTTTGAACTGTGGTGTTGGAGAAGACTCTTGAGGGTCCCTTGGACTGCAAGGAGATCCAACCAGTCCATTCTGAAGGAGATCAACCCTGGGATTTCTTTGGAAGGACTGATGCTAAAGCTGAAACTCCAGTACTTTGGCCACCTCATGTGAAGAGTTGACTCACTGGAAAAGACTCTGATGCTGGGAGGGATTGGGGGCAGGAGGAGAAGGGGACGACCGAGGATGAGATGGCTGGATGGCATCACGGACTCGATAGACGTGAGTCTGAGTGAACTCCGGGAGATGGTGATGGACAGGGAGGCCTGGCATGCTGCGATTCATGGGGTTGCAAAGAGTTGGACACGGCTGAGCGACTGAAATGAACTGAACTGAACTGAACTAATTGGTCATAGCTTTTCTTCCAGGGAGCAAGTGTCTTTTAATTTCAGTGTTAACTGAAGTTATTTGTTTGGTTTTGGCTTTTGTTTGTTTACTCTTTTTGGTAGATGTCATTTCTCAGGTTGAGGAAGTTCTATTCTTGGTTTGCTGAAAATTTTTATCAGGATTGAACATTGAATTTTGTCAACTGCTTTTTCTGAATCTATTGAGATGAATATATAGTTTTTCTTTATTAGCTTGTTAATATGGTGAATTACATTGAGCAGTTTCAAATATTGAACAAATCTTCCATTCCTGGATAAACCCCAGTTGGTCGTGATGTATCGTCTTCTTAAAATATAGTGTCAGACTCAATTTGCTGAAATTTTGTTTATATTTTTTGCATCTTTGTCAATGAGGGATATTGGACTATAGACTTTCTTTTTTATAATATCTTTATCTTATTTTGCATACGTGCTAAGTCACTTCAGTCATATCCAATTCTTTGCAGCACTTTGGACTGTAGTCTGCTAAGCTCCTCTGTCCATGGGATTCTCCAGTCAAAAATACTGGTGGGGTGCTGGGCATACACACCAAGGAAACCAGAATTGAAAGAGACACATGTACCCCAATGTTCACCGCAACACTGTTTATAATAGCCAGGACATGGAAACAACCTAGATGTCCATCAGCAGATGAATGGATAAGAAAGCTGTGGTACATATACACAATGGAGTATTACTCAGCCGTTAAAAAGAATACATTTGAATCAGTTCTATTGAGATGGATGAAACTGGAGCCGATTATACAGAGTGAAGTAAGCCAGAAAGAAAAACACCAATACAGTATACTAACACATATATATGGAATTTAGAAAGATGGCAATGATGACCCTGTATGCAAGACAGGAAAAAAGACACAGATGTGTATCGTGGACTTTTGGACTCAGAGGGAGAGGGAGAGGGTGGGATGATTTGGGAGAATGGCATTGAAACATGTATACTATCATGTAAGAATCAAATCACCAGTCTATGTCTGATGCAGGATACAGCATGCTTTGGGCTGGTGCACGGGGATGACCCAGAGGGATGTTGTGGGGAGGGAGGTGGGAGGGGGATTCATGTTTGGGGTCGCATGTACACCCGTGGTGGATTCATGTCAATGTATGGCAAAACCAATACAGTATTGTAAAGTAAAATAAAGTAAAAATTAAAAATTAAAAAAAAAAAATACTGGTGGGGTAGGTTGCTATTCCTTTCTCCAGGGGATCTTCCCAACCCAGGGATTGAACCCCGGTCTCCTGCATTGCAGGCAGATTCTTTACCCTCTGAGCCACCAGGGAAGTGCTTGTCTTGTTTTAGTATAAGAGTGATACTAACTTCATAAAATGAGTTGTAGAATACTCCTTCCTCATCAATATTCTGGAAGAGTTTGCATAGAATTGATATTTTTATTTCTTCCTTAAATGTTAGGTAGAATTCCCCAGTGAAGCCATCTGGGCCTGAGGTTTTCTTGGTGAGAAAAAACGTTTTAATGACAAATTTATGTTCTTAATTTTTTTATAGATTTAAGGCAGTTATGGGTTTTATCTTCAGTAAGCTTTGATAATCTGTGTTTTTCAAGAAAAATTTGTTAATTTCATTAAGTTGTCAAATTTATTGGCATACAGTTTTTCATAATGCTCTCTCAAGGCCCTTATAAAAGCAGCCCAAGAAGGCACCCTTTTCCTTCCCACAGTGCAAGGGCAGAGTGAAAGGATGCCATCTGTGAACCAGGAAGAGGGCGCTCACCAGACACTGAAGCTGATAGTGTCTTAGACTTCTAGCTTCGATAACTATGAGAAATAATTTTATGTTGTTTACAAGTTACCTAGTTTATGGTATTTTGTTATAATAGTCCAAACAGAGTAAGACAAAGACTTAAGGTTTTCTAGTCTCGTACTAAAATAACGGAACTTCCAGTTTCCTAGGTAACACTTCATATGTAGTGTCCTGAAACAGGAAGATGTTAATCTTCCTTTGAGTTTTACATGACTTAAAGATTCCTTTAAGGTAGAAACCATGTTTTGTTCTTCCTTCTATGACATAGTGCCTTGCACAGAATGGGCTTCAGTGAATGTTCTCTTTTGTATCTATGCTGTCACATACTTTGTTTCATTTCATGAAATAACTCATTAAGAATGTACGTTAAGATGATATTTACTTTAAAATTCTGGGCCTCTGAAAAAAATTGAAATAGAACTCACTTACCTATTTTTTAATCCTTAAGAAATTAATACTTAGCGGTAAAGAAACCACCTGCCAATGTAAGAGATGTAAGTCATAAGGTTCAGTCCCTAGGTCAGGAAGATCCCCTGGAGGAGGGCATGACAATCCACTCTAGTATTCTTATTTGGAAAATCCCATGGACAAAGGGGCCTGGTGGGCCACAGTCCATTGGGTCACAAACAGTTGGACACAACTGAGCAACTTAGCACACTGCACAGACACAGCAAAATATCAGGGCAATAAAACTAGTCCTGCTTGAAATCAGCTAATGAATCTTTTGTAAACAAATGAATAATCTGGCTTTCTTACAGGTAGACAGAGAGCACAAGATTTTAAATTGAGGATTTTCAAATTTGATAAAGATACTGTTATTTAGCCCATCTCCTTCTTTCTGTCCACAAGCAAGTAAAAGAGCTTTGACATTCTGCAGCTGATATGTTCAAGGTCCCTTGAGTCATTTGTCCAAAACTGTCTCTATTTCACTGATACTAACAAGGCCGCCGATTAGCCCTTCTGTTTTTTCTTCTTCTGTTTCTTTTTGTTATTTTTAGTTTACTCTGAATATCTGCAACTTTCAGTTGATGCTCCTTCAAGGCATCTCCCAGTGAATTTTCTAACGGCAAATTTCATTGTTGTCAAGCTTGTGCGAAAATTCTTTGGTAGCTGTCTAGGGTCAAGTGTAGATTTCTTAGCAAGCCCTCTACAGACTTCTAAAGTCTGAATCACAGATGGGAATGATATAGGCAGAAGGAGCAAAAAGTGCCTGGGGCTCATGGGGTCAGGAAAGGTGTTTAAGGAAGGTGACTTTAGTTGGCTTTTACAGAGATGAGAATTACTACTCATCACCCAGTAGAGATCAAAGTTGTTTAGATATGAGCTTTTCGGTTGTTTGTTTCTTGTTCTTTTCAGCAGCAACCACCCTTTATAACGGCAAAAGAACCAAAATAATAGGATGAGGATGAAAAACAAAAAGTAGTTGTGTATATGAAGTGAAGCGCCTTGTTAACGCAGTGATGTATTGCATGTATATTTAAGGGAGGGAGATAGGAAGATAATTTGTCGTTTATAGGTGTTCAGATTCTTGTATATTTCAGGGAGGGAGATAGGAAGATAATTTATCATAATTTATAGTTGTTCAGATTCGCAGGCAGCATCTTTACCTGATGGAAAAAGAGCCTTGCTTGGAGATCCTTGATCCTGAGTTGGATACAGTGACTGAATGGGATTTTGAACTGTTTTCTTTTGGAGGGGTAAGTAGGGAAGACGAGTGAAAGACTATGTCATGCCCAGGTAGGATAGACCAGGGAAGGTTGCTTCGCTGTTTAATCCTATTTCTCTCTCCTCCTGGTACACGTTACTTCACATTTCCAGCCTCCCATAGTAGAAGCAACCATGTGACTAAGTTCTATCAGCAGGATGTTAGTGAAAGTGATGGGTACCATTTCCTGACCTAGCCCATAACAGAAGTTTCCCATGTGTGATTTTCTCTCTCTCCCTGTCTGCTGGAAAGATGTTAGTTCTCTGGTAGCCTCAGAGGTCACGTATGAAGATGGCAAAGGCCCGTAGTGATGAGGTGGACAGTACATCCCACGTTACCCCTGTGGTTACTCAAGGCATCATCAAGGTAAGAATTATGGCCAGAATTTTCGCCAGATAGGTATTGAGGGACTTACTTTTTTACAAATGTATTTCCATGTAAAATATTTCACACTTATATAAAAATGCGGAGAGAAGTAGAAAAAATGCCTGAGCCTTCACATCCATTTTTGTCAAATCTTAATCTGTTTTTTTCCCCTTTGTGATTCTCAGTGGTTTGCATTTTGGCTACTATGAGGTTTTTGTGTAGTGGTCTACACGTGCATGTGTGTATACTTAGTTGTATCTGACTCTTTGCAACCCATGGACTGTAGCCCACCAGGCTCCTCTGTCCATGGGATTTCCCAAGCAAGAATACTGATGTGGGTTGCCATTTCCTCCTCCAAGGGATTTTCCTGACCTAGGGATTGAACCCATGTCTCTTGCACTTGTAGGCAGATTCTTTACCACTGAGCCACCTGGGATTGTTTTAAATTACTGATCTCAATTTCAAATCCATTTCTAAAACCACGCATTTGTACAGATGATTTTACTACTTATGTCTTTTAACTTCCCTCCTATCTTTGTGTGTGAAAGATTTCCTACCTTTATTGTATGTTTCCTTTACCAGTGAGTTTTTAATTTTGTAATTTTATTCTTTCTAGGTGTGGCCTTTTGTTTTTTATCTAGAGAAGTTCCTTTAGAATATGTTGCAAAGCTGTTTTGCTGATGCTGTATTCTTTTAGCTTTTGCTTGTCTGTAAAGCTTTTGTTTGAACTGAATCTTGATGTTGCTGGTATTATGAATTTTACCCATGTTTTGCGAGCTATTTCTTATTGTGGTAGAATATCTACTTTGAAAGTTTCATTTTATGGTTTTTTTAATTATAAAATTTTTATACCAAAATATGCTATTATATATATGTGAAAGTGAAAGTGTTAGTCACTCACTCGTGTCCAACTCTTTGCGACCCCATGGACTATAGTCTGCTAGGCTCCTCTGTCCGTGGAATTCTCCAGACAAGAATACTGGAGTGGGTTGACACTTCCTTTTCCAGGGAATCTTCCCAATGCAGGGATCAAACTTATGTCTCCTGCATTGCAAGTGGATTCTTTACCATCTGAGCCATCAGGGAAGCCCCTTATATACATATATATATAATACCGAGTAATTTTAAGCTTAGATATGCAGGCTGCATGCTAGTCACATTAGTTTTATTTAAACGGTTACTAATAGCAATATAATGCACTTGTCAATAGTTTTGGCTCTTAAAAACAAACAAAACTTTGCTTTAAATTTTGGCTCAGCTGTGGAACTCTGGGCAAGTTACTATCCAAACTTTTTTCCTCTGTAAAATGGTGAAAGAACAGCAACGTTTTGGAATTGTGAGCTTTGTTCATTGCAAAAGCATATAAGGTGTTTAGCTCAGTACCTACTGCACAATAAAGTACTGAACACAAAATTAACTTATTTGATTTCAGGAGAATGTTTTTTTCTGCAGAGGATTAAACTTCCCTCGTGTCCTTATATTTCAGAAGTGAGGTCCCCTTCATGGTGTTCTATGAATTACAAGCATCCTCAGGTCCTGAGCAGGTGAACAATTATTGTGTTTGCCCTGATGATCAAGGAGAGGTGCTACCTTGCTGTTGTCTTCCTCCTCCTGGCCTCCAGGTTCTGCTCTGAGTCAGGTGTGTGCCTGGCTGGTGGGAAGAGTGTCCCAGAGCTGTCTTGCCTGCACAGTCACACCGCAGGCTGCCGTAAGGAAAACACACCAGGGAGGCTAGGCTTTTCTCTGAGTGGAAAGAGGCAGATGCTCCCGGTGCTGTTTGTCTTCCAGGCAGAGGAGGCACTTCTCTGGTTGTGGTCCCACTTAAACACAGACACTCACTTCCTGTCCCCTACTTAGTGAAGGTGCTGCACTGTGCCTTATGGTAACAGCTCACAGCTTCATCAGTGGTGAGATGGACAAACACTTATTGACCCTTTATAACAAATAAGGCAATGCTGTTTAAAAACAATAAAACATAGTTCTGTTGACAATGTACTTTTCTCCTGTTATCCTCAGAGTTTGTGTCATGATGGAGACATGATGGCAAGGTTTCCAGGACATTCAGCCTTCAGCACAGTGCTCTGGGATTACTGGTTTGCTGAAATATGAATAGAAAAACACCTGACTCACCCAATTATTTCCTAGAATAGTTAGCTGGGTGGAGGCTCCCCCGAGTTAATAACTAAACCCAACCCTCAAATCTATTGGCAAAGGGCATGTTTAAGCTTAATGACTCTGTATCCACCCAAAGAGATAAAGGAGGCTTTGATATCCTACTCAGTAGGCTGGGGGAGGGGCATGAGTCATTAGGTACCTGGGAACTGAAGGTGTGGCCTGTACTGGGAATATTTTGAAAGGCGAGTTGATGTACTAGCCTAGTCCTTCAGAGACTGTCCCGCATCAAGCCTGAGGCAGCTGAAGATTCAAGAAATAGGACTTGAACAAGAGAAGATCTTGTGCAAGAGGAACATAGGGCAGAGCAAATAATCTCTGCATTATGACATGTGGGTCAAGAGTTATGCTGGCTCAGGATCCACGATCCCACTCCAGGGCATATAGCTGGACAAAACTGCAATTCAAAAGGAGGCATGCTCCTCATTGTTCACTGCAGCACTATTTGCAATAGCCAAGATGCGGAGGCAACCCAAATATTCACTGACAGAGGAATGGATAAAGAGGATGTGGTGTATGTATATATACACACACATACCAATATATGGAATATATACTGTTCCCTTGTATTTATATACAATGGAATATTATTCAGCAATAGAAAAGAATGAAATAATGCCATTTGCAGCATCTTGGGGGCCTAGAGATTGTCATACTAAGTAAAGCAAGTCAGACAAAGAAAAACAAACATCATATAATATTGCCTATATGAGGAATCTCAACTATGACAGAAGTGAACTCAGCTACAAACAGAAACAGGCTCATGGACATAGAGAAGAGGCTTGTGGTTGCCCAGAGCAAGAGGGATGGGGGACAGATGGATTGATTATTCGGGATTAGCAGATGCAAACTATTATACATAGGATGGATAAACAACAAGGTCCTGCTTATAGCACTCTATAGCATAGAGAACTAGTCAACATCCTGTGAAAAACCATAAAAAAGAATATGAAAAATAATGTATATATATATGTGTGTGTGTGTGTGTGTATAATGGAATCAGTATGCTGTACAGCAGAAATTAACACAACATTGTAAATAGACTATTAGTTCGATTAAAAAGAGCTATACAGGTTTAGAAAAAGAAAATTTCCACAGCTTAAAAAACTTCCTATCTAATCATACTGTTGAATGACCTACGGTATGTGAAGTGTCTAGCCTAGTATCTGGCTGGCATATAATGTCACTCAATCTGTTTCTTCCCTTCATCTATGATCTTTGCTTTTTATTTTATTTTTTTAAGAGTAAGAGTACTTAAAGATGGTATCTCTAAAAGTCTTATGTAAGATCATATTTCTAAGCTATTAATTAGTACCTAAAGTCTAGCTCTCTCATTGGTTTCACTGTGAACAATAATGAAACATGAGAGCAAATTTAGTCATCTGTATCAAATTTCTGCCATATGGTTCAGAAATTATTTGGGGAAACATTTTGGAATGAAGACTCAGATCACTTTGGTATCTTACCATGGTCTTGCCGAAAAAAAAAAAAAACCCACAAAAACCCTGTACATATAGCCAAAATATGAATTTTAAAACATCACTGGTAACTCCATGTAGTTACTCATTTTTGAATACTAAACTACCAGAGTGACATTTTAAATTTAGGGCCAATCTTTCCAGTTCTTTTCCTGAGAAAACAAATTATGCTTTGAAGTATTAGTAAACTAGAGAAACTTTTCAGCTGTTCCACAATAAATTATTCCACAAACTAGAAAAAAAATCATTTCACAAGTCCTAGTAAAAGTCACTGTATTATACAAGGTCCTGTTATACAGCACGGAGACCTATACTCAATATTTTATAATAACCTATAAGGGAAAAAAATCTGAAAAAGAATATATACGTATATTCCTAACTGAATCACTTTGCTGTATATCTGAAACTAATACAACAATGTAAATCAACTATATTTCTATTTTAAAAAGCCACTGTATCCTGAATAGGGTAACAAACACTCTAACACTAAAAACCCAATGTATATAAGGCATGGACAATATAAAATATTTAAGAGCATCTTTTTCAACTCCATCTAGTCACCTATTTCATGTTTTCTTAATGTGTCTATGAAATAATTCTATATATTTAAGACTTCATTAAACCTAAGTATATGCTGCTGCTGCTGCTAAGTCACTTCAGTCGTGTCCGACTCTGTGCGACCCCATAGACGGCAGCCCACCAGGCTCCCCCATCCCTGGGATTCTCCAGGCAAGAACACTGGAGTGGGTTGCCATTTCCTTCTCCAATGCATGAAACTGAAAAGTGAAAGTGAAGTCGCTCATTCGTGTCCAACTCTTAGCGATCCCATGGACTGTAGCCCACCAGGCTCCTCTGTCCATGGGATTTTCCAGGCAAGAGTACTGGAGTGGGGTGCCATTGCCTTGGTATAAGAGGTAACTTCAAAATAATGTTTTTGTCAATAACAGTTAATCATGCATCTTTCATTTAATGATATTTTATTAAAGTCAAGTTTTTCTTTTCTAGAATATGCTAATATTGTTATCTTCTAGAACAAAATATCAGTAAAAAAGAAAAAAGGATTTACTTGACTGAGTATTATGAAATTTTGATAGGCTGGATTTTAACTCTTTGAAAATTCACTTTCCTATTGCACCTCTCCCCTCCCCCACACCCCTCTGCTCCAACGCATACCCTTTGGGGCAAGTTTCCTTTTAACAGATACAGCCTTGTTGTTGGGCCAGTCTGGCTACAGACAGGATGTAACTTGTAGGAAGGAGAAACCCTGGTGTCCCAGAAAGACTGAGGCTGCCAGTGGAGAGGCCAGCCTGCCTCTTCCCTTTGCTTTGCTAGACAGAGTGTGTTCTGGTTCTGGGAGAAGTGGCCCACTGTCACCCAGGAGCGTAGGGAGCTGTGACCCTGGCCAGGCTCTCTGCAAGGAAAAGGGGAGAATTCAGGACGCAGTACAATTCAAGGGCAGGACGTGCTTCCAAAGGAGGAAAGAAGAGCCAGAAAGGGTGATTTGAAGACTTCAGATAATTTGGCAACTTTTTACCTAGGGCCTGTGAGTGTGTGTGTGTGTGTGTGTGTAGGAAGGAAATAGCATTGTGAAACATCCCCACGTAACACTGGCCAGCCTCCCTGTCTTTGAAAAACAATAAAAAACAAACTACTTTGAATCCTTTCATAACAGGAAATAACATACTGGAAACTAGAAAATTGTGATGTAAAAATAAATCCAAGAACTTAGAACAATAGAGGCTAAATAATTTATTAAAGTGGTTTTTATAATAAAAGTTGGGAATAATAGAACAGGAGCACCCAGTTTAGTTGACAAGGCATCAAATAAGGTAGCGAAAGTAGCTGAGAGCCACACATTTGCCGGTTTTCAAACATATCCAAGGATTGTCAGCGCTCTCATCTCCAAATATCATTGTAAACTAAGTTGTCTTCGCATTGCAAGTTTCGTAAATTGAAATAATAGCAGTAAAGAACTGACAAAGGATCAGTTGTATAGATTTCAGAAGAACAAGTTTTGATTTCCCTCTAGTAAGAGACTCTAGTAAAGAAAAATGAGTTCTCGTAGAATAAAAAAGACATGTTTCATATTCCACTGTAGTCAAATCAGAGGGAGTTTCTCTATAACGAGTACAGGTGATGCATATGTAATGAGTTATTAGAGAGCCACTGGTATTTTGTGATATGATATCCACTTAGAACATGATTCTGAAAATTGTTTATACCCACATCTAATGCACATGGTGCCAGCCAGAAGCATTCAGAAGTCATCTCACGCCACACAGGCAAACACCATGATGCTGAGGAGAAAGGGTCTTCCCCCGCCACTCCTAGCTAGTTTATTATCTTCTCAGTCTAGCTCTCTGGAGAAGGCAATGGCAACCCACTCCAGTACGCTTGCCTGGAAGATCCTATGGATGGAGAAGCCTGGTAGGTTGCAGCCCATGGGGTTGCTAAGAGTCGGACACGACTGAGCAACTTCACTTTCACTTTTCGGTTTCATGTATTGGAGAAGGAAATGGCAACCCACTCCAGTGTTCTTGCCTGGAGAATCCCAGGGACGGGGGAGCCTGGTGGGCTGCCGTCTATGGGGTCGCACAGAGTCGGACACGACTGAAGTGACTTAGCAGCAGCAGCAGCAGCTAGCTCTCAGGACCTGTGTTTCTTCTAGACACAGAACACCTCTGCTCTCTTATCATGAACTCATCCACGTGAACCTTCACTGTTTTTCATTTGACCTGACTTGTTTTCAGATAAAGAGTCACAGAAGGGATGAAACGAAGAGAAGGGACCTAAAGGGGTGCTCCAGTTTTGGGCCTCTCTCTGGTGGAGAGCCCTCTGTGGCTTCCAGAGCTGATAGATGTGGGTCTGAAACTGATGTCCAGAGGTGGCTCTTCATATACTCATTGTTGAGAGTTTGTTTATTTTGCAGAAGTTGCCTTACAAGTTTGCTTATAAAATGCACCTCTTACTTGCATTTATCCACTTGCTATGACTAATCTTTAGTCTCATCTTTTTGTTTTTGGCCTCAGTTTGATTCATTGTACTTCAACAAATTGTTTAAGTGACCCATTTCTTTAACATAATTTTTTGTATACCCATTTTTAAACTTTTTTTTTTTGTATAGACAACCAAATCCTTGAAAAGAGGTGAAGTAATGATTCTTTGATTAGAGAGCTCTACTGTCACTTTTATGCCCTAATGTTGTTTTGTGAATGATATTTAAAGTATTTAATAAATTGTGTCTTTAATATGATCATGGAAATGATTTCCTGGTTATACTCCAATTTACAACTACTGAGTGCTGAAAGTGAACAGAAATGCATTTATCTGTATAAATGACTTGAAATAATTATATCTAAGATGTCTTTTTTATGCTGTGTAGTGACATTTATGGGAGTTTTAAGCCATTCAGCTGGAGGATAAAAAATCCTCCAGACGTTTATACTAAGTATGAAAACCCAGGTATGAGACTGATGATTCTATGACTAAGCCTTCTACTTTATATAGCGTGTTATACAATCAGTTTTGGAATCTTTTAGAGTAACTGAGAGGATATTAAAACAATAATCGTTCCTTTTCCAATAACTCGCTTACATGTTAATCAGCATATTCAAGCTTCCTTCTCATTAGTTTTAAAAAATTCTAGGAAATACTTTCCATTGTATGTTATGAGTGATTTTATTAAAGGATTAAAATCCTTTCAATAGACAATAGGGATATGAAGCTGGATACAGGTATTTTGTTTTCTAAGCCAATGCTCCAGTTCCAGGTAAATCTTGAAAATGACTCAATTTAGTTATTTTAAACTTTGTTTTATGGCAAAAGTAGCCATGTAATAAATTTTGCATGCCACATCTTACCTCAAATTCTCCATCTTGGCTCTTGTTTCTACATTCAGAACACTGGAAAAATTGCTGAGGAAAATCTCTGGCCAAAAAAATTTTTTGCTTGCAATACTAGAGTTCATACTTTTCATTGCATGTCTGCTGAGTCCTTGATGAGAATTTTTTTTTCCCCTTTGAGAAGGGACACCTCCGACCACCCTCCCATCGTTAGCTGACCCTAAGCTCCACTTCTGCACTGACTTCCTGTACGTGGCCACAGGTGGCCTTGCTCTTACTTTATAGACAAAACTGAAGCACCAGATGGAAACTCTCTTCAGCTTTACCAGCGACAGTCTACACACTTCACTTACCGGCTCCCACACATATCCTCAGGATTTTCTTTCTCATGGGAGGAGTGTCGTTCTTTGGATGGAGGTTAGCCATTTATCTGTGTTCCCGATCGCAGGCTCTCCAAAGCCCCAGTGCTGTGTGGCATCACTGTCCGCCTCGTCTTTGTTCTGCTGCTGCTGCTGCTGCTGCTGCTGCTGCTGCTGCTGCTGCTGCTGCTGCTGCTGCTGCTGCTGCTGCTGCTGCTGCTGCTGCGTTGCTTCAGTCGTGTCCGACTCTGTGCGACCCCACAGACGGCAGCCCACCAGGCTCCTCCATCCCTGGGATTCTCCAGGCAAGAACACTGGAGTGGGTTGCCATTTCCTTCTCCAATGCACGCATGCGTGCTAAGTCGCTTCAGTAGTGTCCGACTCTGTGCGACCCTATGGACGGCAGCCCACCAGGCTCCTCTGTCCACAGGATTCTCCAGGCAAGAACACTGGAGTGGGTTGCCATTTCCTTCTCCCTTTGTTCTCCACTGGCCCCGCATCACAGCCCTTAGCCCTCTGCCCAGGCCCCAGGTGAGGATGTTCTGCAGTTCAGTGCTTACCCTTTCCTTCTCTCCTGGGTGCCTCACAAACGAGATCTCACCCACATCCCTGGCTTCAAGCGCTCACTAAAGATGTCTGCATCTGGCTCTAGCCCTGACTGCTCTCCCAAGAGTGCTCTCCCAAGAGCTCTACTCATCTGTCCAAAGATGCCTCCATCATAAAATGTTCAAAATGAATCCATAGTTGGGGACACTTTTATAATCTTATCTTCGGTATTCTCCTTGATAATGAATGGGGCTATGAATATCCAGGCTTGAAGCCTAGAAGTCATCTTGATCTCTTCCCTTGCTCTCTCTACTTTCAGAAAATTACGAAGTTCTGTGATTTAATAATAATTAATTGTGCTTAATTTGGGCTGGGCATTTTTCTAAGAGGATTAAATGTATCGTCTTAATCTTCATCATTACTGTATTCTGCGGGTGGCTATTACTGGCTATTATTTTTATTTATTTATTTTTAAAGTACCATTTTATTTACTTATTTTAAAAGCACGTATTTATTTGGCTGCATAGGGTCTCAGTTGTGGCATGCAGGATCTTGTGTTGCAGCGCAAGGGCTTCTTTCTAGTTGCAGCCCTTGGGCTCAATTGTCCTGCAGCATGTGGGATCTTAGTTCCTCCACTAGGGATCAAACCTGTGTCCCCTGCATTGGAAGGTGGATTCTTAATCACTGGACCACCAGGGACCTCTGCCACCAACATCTTAAAGGTAAGAAAGCTGAGGCACAGAGAGGCAAAACAATGTCAGGAGACAGGGTAATAAAGGGTAAGGCTGGGGTCTAATTACACAGCCAGCTTTCAGGCTTTCAACAACCACTCTCTGCTGCCTTCCAACATGTTGCTGCTGCTTAGTCATTTCAGTCGTGTCTGACAGTTTGCGACCCTATAGACTGCAGCCTGCCAGGATCCTCTGACCATGAGATTCTCTAGGCAAGAGTGCTAAAGTGGGTTGCCATGCCCTCCTCCAGGGGACCTTCCTGACCCAGGGATCAAACCCAGGTCTCCTGCATTGCAGCCAGATTCTTTACCACTGAGCCACCTGAGAAGTCCACCTTTCAGCATGTCAGGACCCTAAATATCCTGAATTCATTTCCTCCTATTCTTTCTTTTCCTTTATTAATTAATTTATTTTTTATTGAAGGATAATTGCTTTACACAGTTTTGCTGTTTTCTGTCAAACCTCAACATGAATCATCCATAGGAATACATATATCCCCTCCCTTTTGAAACTCTCTCCCATCTCCCTCCCCATCCCATCCTGCTAGGTTGATACAGAAGCCCCTGTTTGAGTTTCCTGAGACATACAGCAAATTCTCATTGGCTATCTATTTTACATATGGTAATGTAAGTTTCCATGTTACTCTTTCCATACATCTCATCCTCTCCTCCCCTCACCCCATGTCCATAAGTCTGTTCTCTATGTCTGTTTCTCCATCGCTGCCCTGTAAATAAATTCTTGAGTACCATTTTTTTTAGATTCCATATATATGCGTTGCTGCTGCTGCTAAGTCGCTTCAGTCGTGTCCGACTCTGTGTGACCCCATAGACGTCAGCCCACCAGGCTCCCCCGTCCCTGGGATTCTCCAGGCAAGAACACTAGAGTGGGTTGCCATTTCCTTCTCCAATGCATGAAACTGAAAAGTGAAAGTGAAGTCGCTCAGTCGTGTCCGACTCTTAGCAACCCCATGGGCTGCGGCCTACCAGGCTCCTCCATCCATGGGATTTTCCAGGCAAGAGTACTAAAGTGGGGTGCCATTGCCTTCTCCGATAAATGCATTAGAATACAGTATTTATCTTTCTCTTTCTGACTCCCTTTACTCTGTATAATAGGTTCTAGGTTCATCCAGCTCGTTAGAACTGACTTGGATGTGTTCCTTTTTATGGCTGAGTAATATTCCATTGTGTATATGTACCACAATTTCTTTATTGATTCATCTGTCAATGGACATCTAGGTTCCTTCTGTGTTCTAGCTATTGTAAACAGTGCTGCAATGAACATTGGGATATATGAATCTCTTTCAATTTTGGTTTTCTCGGGGTTTATGCCTATGACTGGGGTTCCTGGGTCATATGGTGGTTTTATTCCTAGTTTTTTAAGGAATCTCTATACTATCTTCCATAATGACTATATCAAGTTGCATACAGTGCAAAAAGTGCAAAAGCATTCCCTTTTCTCTACACCCTCTCCAGCATCTGTTATTTGTAGAATTTTTGATGGGAGCCATTCTGACCAGTGTGAGGTGATATCTCATTGTAGTTTTCATTTGCATTTCTCTAATAATGAGGGATGTTGAGCATCTTTTTATGTGTTTGTTAGCCATCTGTATGTCTTCTTTGGAGAAATGTCTGCTTAGGGTTTTTTTTTTCCCACTTTTTGATTGGGTTTTTTGTTTTTCTGGTATTGAGTTGTATGAGCTGCTTGTATATTTTGGAAATGAATCCTTTGTCAGTTGTTTCATTTGCTATTATTTTCTCCCATTCTGAGGGTTGTCTTCTCACCTTGCTTATAGTTTCCTTTGCTGGGCAAAAGCTTTTAAGTTTAATCAGGTCCCACTTGTTTACTTTTGTTTTTATTTCCATTAGTCTAGGAGGTGGGTCATAGAGGATCTTATTTGATTTATTTTGTTGAGTGTTCTGCCTATGTTTTCCTCTAAGAGTTTTATAGTTTCTGGTCTTACATTTAGGTATTTAATCCATTTTGAGTTTATCTTTGTGTATGGTGTTAGGAATTATTTTAATTTCATTCTTTTACTTATAGCTGTCCAGTTTTCCCAGTACCATTTTTTGAAGAGGCTGTCTTTGCTCCATTGTATGTTCTTGCCTCCTTTGTCAAAAATAAGGTACCCATAGGTGCATGGGATTATCTCTGGGCTTTCTATCTTGTTCTATTGTCTATATTTCTGTTTTTGTGCCAGAACCATACTGTTTTGATGATTGTAGCTTTGTAGTATTATCTGAAGTCAAGAAAGTTAATTCCTCCAGCTCCATTCTTTCTCAAGACTGCTTTGGTTATTTGGAGTTTTTTGTGTTTCTGTATGAACTGTGAAATTTTTTGTTCTAGTTCTGTGAAAAAAAAATGCCATGGTAATTTGATACAGATTGCATTAAATCTGTAGATTGTGTTTAGTAGTATAGTCATTTTCACAATATCGATTCTTCCTACCCAGGAACATGGAATATCTCTCCATCTGTTTATGTCACCTTTGATTTCTTTCATCAGTGTCTTATACTTTTCTGTGTACAGTTCTTTTGTCTCCCTGTGTAAGTTTATTCCTAGATATTTAATTCTTTTTGTTGTAATGGTGAGTGGGATTGATTCCTTAATTTCTCTTTCTGATTTTTCATTGTTAGCATATAGTAATGCAAGTGACTTCTGTGTATTGATTTTGTATCCTGCAAGTTTGCTAAATTCACTGATCAGCTTGAGTAATTTTCTGATACTATCTTTAGGGTTTCCTATGTTCAGTATCATTTCATCTGCAAACAGTGAGAACTTTAATTCTTTTCCAGTCTGGATTCCTTTTATTTCTTTTTCTTTGATTGCAGTAGCCAGGACTTCCAGAACTATGTTGAATAATAGTGGGCAAAGAGAGGATACTCTTGTCTTGTTCCTGATCTTAGGGGGAATGCTTTCAGTTTTTTCACCACTGAGAATGATGTTTGCTGTAGGCGTATCATATATGGCCTTTTACTATGTTGAGATAGGTTCCTTCTATGCCCAGTTTTTGAAGAGTTTTAATCATAAATGGGTGCTGAATTTTGTCAAGGCCTTTTCTGCATCTGTTGAGATGATCATATGATTTTTATATTTCTGTTTGTTAATATGGTGTACTACATTGATTGATTTGCATATATTGATGAATCCTTGCATTCCTGGAATAAACCCAGCTTGATCATGGTATATGAGCTTTTTGATGTGTTGCTGAATTCTGTTTGCTAGAATTTTGTTGAGGATTTTTGCATCTATGTTCATCAGTGATATTGGCCTGTAGTTTTTTTGTGTGTGTTGTCTTTGTCTGGTTTTGGTATCAGGGTGATGTTGACCTCATAGAATGAATTTGAAAGTGTTCCTTCCTCTGCAATTTTTTGAAAGAGTTTTAGAAGGATAGGCATTAGCTCTTCTCTACATGTTTGGTAGAATTCTCCTGTGAAGCCATCTGGTCCTGGGCTTTTGGTTTTTGGGAGGTTTTAAATCAAAGCTTCAATTTCAGTGCTTGCAATTGGGTTGTTTATAATTTCTATTTCTTCCTGGCTCAGTCTGGGAAGACTGAACTTTTCTAAGAATCTGTCCATTTCTTCCAGGTTATCTATTTTATTGCCATTTAATTGTTAATAATATTCTCTTATAATCCTTTGTATTTCTGCATTGTATGCTGTAACCTCTCCATTTTCATTTCTAATTTTGTTGATTTGATTCTTTTTTTTTTTTTGATGAATCTAGCTAAAGGTTTGTCAATTTTGTTCATCTTCTCAAAGAACCAGCTTTTAGTTTTATTAATCTTTACTATTGTTTCTTTCATTTCTCTTTCATTTATTTCTGCTCAGATCTTTATGATTTCTTTCCTTCTACCAATTTTGGGGATTTTTTTCATTCTTCTTTTTCCAGTTGATTTAGGTGTAAAGTTAGGTTGTGTGTTTGATGTTTTTCTTGTTTCTTGAGGCAGGATTGTATTGCTGTAAATTTCCCTCTTAGGATTGCTTTTGTTGCATCCCATAGGTTTTGAGTTGTCATGTTTTCATTGTCATTTGCTTCTAGAAGTTCTTTGATTTCCCTTTTGATTTCTTCAGTAACCTTTTGGTTATTTAGAAACATGTTGTTTAGTCTCCATGTATCTGTGTTTCTTACACTTTTTTCCTTGCAATTGATATCTAGTCTCATAGCACTGTGGTCCAAGAAGATGTTTGATACCATTTCAGTTTTCGTAAATCTACTGAGGTTTGATTTGTGACCCAAGATGTGGTCTCTCCCAGAGAATCGTTCATGTCCATTTGAGAAGAAGATGTATTCTTCTGCATTTGGATGGAATGTCCTGAAAATATCAATGAGATCCATCTCATCTAATGTATCATTTAAGACTTATGTTTCCTTATGAATTTTCTGTTTTGATGATCTGTCCATTGGTGTGAGTGTGGTGTTAAAGTCTCCTATTATTATTGTGTTACTGTCAATTTCTCCTTTTATGTCTGTTAGTGTTTGTCTTATGTATTGAGGTGCTCCTATGTTGGGCGCATAGATATTTACAATTGTTATGTCTTCCTCTTGGATTGATCCCTTGATAATTATGTAGTGTCCTTCCTTATCTCTGGTAATCTTTATTTTAAGGTCTGTTTTGTCTGATATGAGGATTGGTACTCCAGCTTTCTTTTGCTTCCCATTTGCATGGAATATATTTTTCCATCCTTTCACTTTCAGTCTACATGTGTCTTGAGGTCTGAACTGGGTTTCTTGTAGACAGCATATATATGGGTCTTGTTTTTGTATACATTCAGCCAGTCTGTGTCTTTTGGTTGGAGCATTTAATCCATTTACATTTAAAGTAATTATTGATATATATGTTCCTATTGCCATTTTCTTAATTTTGGGGGTCAATTTTGTAGATCTTTTTTCTTCCCTTTTATTTCTTAACTATCTAAATCCCTTTAACATTTGTTGTAAAGCTGGTTTGGTGGTGCTGAATTCGCTTAACTTTTGCTTGTCTGAAAAGCTTTTTATTTCTCCATCAATTCTGAATGAGATCTTTGCTGGGTACAGTAATCTTGTTTGTAGGTTTTCCCCTTTCAATACTTTAAATATATCCTGCCATTCCCTTCTGGCCTTCAGAGTTTCAGCTGAAAGATCAGCTGTTAAATGTATGGGGTTTCCCTTGTATGTTATTTGTTGCTTTTCCCTTGCTGCTTTTAATATTCTTTCTTTGTGTTTAGTCTTTGTTCATTTGATTAGTATGTGTTTTGGAAGTTTCTCATTAGATTTATCCTGTATGGGACTCTTTGGGCCTCTTGAACTTGATTGACTATTTCCTTTTCCATGCTGGGGACATTTTCATCTATAATCTCTTCAAAAATTTTCTCATACCCTTTCCTGTTGTCTTCTTCTCCTGGGACCCCCTATAATGCAAATGTTCATGCATTTGATATGGTCTCTGAGACTGTCCTCAGTTCTTTTCATTCTATATGCTTTATTCTGCTCTTCAGAAGTTATTTCCACCATTTTATCTTCCAGCTCACTGATTCGTTCTTCTGCTTCAGATATTCTGATATTGATTCCTTCTAGAATATTTTTAATTTCAGTAATTGTGTTGTTTGTTTCTGTATGTTTATTCTTTCATTCTTCTATGTCTTTGTTAATTGATTCTTGCATTTTCTCCATTTTGTTTTCAAGATTTCTGATCATCTTTACTATCATTATTCTGAATTCTTTTCCAGGTAGTTTGCATATTTCCTCTTCATTTATTTGGACTTCTGTGTTTCTAGTTTGTTCCTTCATTTGTGCAGTATTTCTCTGCCTTTTCATTATCATTATTTTTTTAAGTTACCATGTTTGAGGTTTCCTTTCCCCAGGTTTCAAGGTTGAATTCTTTCTTCCTTTTGGTTTCTGTCCTTTAAAGTTGGTCCAGTGGTTTATGTAATCTTCTTATAGGGTGAGATGTGTGCTGAGTTTTTGTTTGTTTTTCCTCTGATGGGCAAGGCAGAGTGAGGTGGTAATCTTGTCTGCTGATTGTTGGGTTTGCATTTTTGTTGTTTAGATGAGGCGTCCTGCACAGGGTGCTATTGGTGGTTGGGTGATGCTGGGTCATATGTTCAAGTGGCTTCCTTTGTGTGAGTTCTCACTATTTGATACCCCCTAGGGTTAGTTTTCTGGTAGTCTAGGGTCTTGGAGTCAATGCTCCCACTCCAAAGGCTCAGAGCTTGATCTCTGGTCAGGAATGAAGATTCCACAAGTGGTTTGTTATGGCATTAAGTGAGATTAAAACAATATCCAAAAAGGAGAACCAAAGATGATCTCCAGACAAATGGTAGTTACAAAATCAGGCAAATAATAATTAAAATAATGGAATATACAGATACACATATACACCCATGAGCAAAGTGAAAATAGTCCAGCAAAAATAAAGTACAGTAGATTGACCCAGAAAACAAAGGAAATAAAAAATTATATTTACTAGTTAAGAACAAAACTGACTTAAGCACTAACTGGAAAACAAAGCTAAAGCAAGTTGCCAAGTGGGGAATAAAGCAATGAAAACGAACAAATATGTTGAGAGGAAAGGAAAGAAAGAATAGTTATGCAAAGTTAGATAGGGGTAGATAAAGAAGATTTATATACATTAAAGGTTAACTGCAAGGGGAAAAGAACAGTAGGAAAGGCAAACAAAGGGAAAATATGTAGGAAAAAATATAATAGGTTAAAAAATTAAAAATTAAAACTGTAAAAAAAGAAGAAAACAGAGGAAGAAAGAAAAAAGAGAAACTCCACAGAAACACAAAAGCCCAGTGTAGAAGCAGAGGTTTATAACAGTAGAAAGCGTGACTGAATATACGTATATACATATACACCCATAAGCAAAATCAAAACAGTACAACAAAAATAAAGTACAATAGATTGACCCAGTGAACAAAGGAAACCAAAAATTATATTCACCAGAACAAAACTAACTTAAGCACAAACTGAAAAACAAAACTAAAGCAAGGTGCCAATTGGGGAATAAAGTAATGAAAATAAAACTAACAAATGTTTTGAGAGGAAAGCAGAGAAAAGAAAGAATAGTTATTCAAAGTTGGATAGAGGCAGATAAAGAATATTTATATACATTAAAGTTTAACTGCAAGGGGAAAAGAACAGTAGGGAAAACAAGCAAAGGAATAAATGTAGAAAAAATAATAGTAAGTTTAAAAATTAAAATTGAGAAAAGACAAAAGCAAAAAAAAGGAAAACTCCACAGAACTGCAAAAGCCCAACATAGAGGCAGATGTTTATGACAACAATAAAAAATGTAACTGAGAAAAAAAAATAGCTCAAAATCTTAATTGGATTTCTTAGTGCCAATAAAATTGACAACTACAATAGAGGAAGAAAAAAGGGGAAAAAGGAAGGAAAATAAATCCAAAAGAATCTACAGAGCAAGTTAAAAAATAAGAGTAATAAATGTTTTTCTTGAGTCACTGCTGTCAGAGTCCTTTCCCTCGCTGGGATTTACAGTCTACCTCATCTCCCTAGGATGCCCTCCAACACTGTGCTGATCTCTGGACCTGCTGAGGGGGCAGCTCAGATTCTAATCTGCTCCTACACCTATGTGTTCTTGCCTCCAATGTCCATAGCTATCAGAACAAGTGCATTTTCTTTTGTGGGAGCTCTCAGTGGCCTTTTATGTATTCCATAGACACAGAGTCTGCCTAGTTGATCATGTGGATTTAATCTGCAGCTTGTACAGCTGGTGGGAAGAGTTTGAGTCTTCTTCCTTACCCACACTGCCCCTGGGTTTCAATTGTGGATTTATTTCCACCTCTGCATGTGGGTCATCCACTGGGGTTTGCCCCTGAGTCTGCCTTGGAGGACTTGGGTCTGCCCCAGTGAGGGCCAGGTGTGGAGGTGGTGCGGCTGCTTAGGTCGCAGGAGTTCTGGCAGCACCAGGTACTCAGGGGGGTTGGCGGCTAGGGCAGCAGGAAATACAGTGCTCTAGAAGGGTATGGCAACCAGTATTGGCCACTACACTCCTGTATTCTTGCCTGGAGAACCCTTCTCTGACAGAGAAGCCTGGCAGGCCACAGTCCACAGGGTTGCAAAGAGTTGAACACAACCAAAGTGACGCTGCGTGCATAGATGCAAGACTTTTTTGCCCTGTGTCAGCTCTGCCCCAGTGACAGTTCAATGTGATGGTGGCGCAGCTACTTGGCTTTCGGGGACCCTGGTGGCACTAACTGTACAGGGACACGGACTGCCTCCACTGCAGGGGTTATGGCCCGATTAGCGTCTTTTTCTGAGCCTCTTGTAGATGAGCAGAAGGCCTTTTCAGCCAGTTTTTCTCCATAGCTCTGCCAGTTCAGTCACTTAGAGGACTCCCTTGCCTGGGGTCCTTCTCTGTTGTTTGGTGGGACAGGCACATAGTGGCTCACCTGGCTGGGGTCCTTCTCTGTATATCAGTGCATCAGGCACATAGAGGAGCCCCCTAACTTGGGTCCTACTCTGTATATCGGCACATCAGGCACTTAAAGGGGCACCCTGGGTGGGGTCCTACCATGTAGTTCTGTCCATCAGTCACTTATAGAAGTACCCTGGGTGGGGTCCTACTCTGTAGTTCAGTGCGTCAGGTGCTTGATGGGCCAGCCTCTCTATTGTTCAGCTGCTGTTGCTGGCATGTGGGGAGAGAGAGGCTATGGTGATGGCTCCACCCCCTATGCTGACTCAGCATTATCTCCTTGCTTCCATGGTTGCCTGGCTTTCCTCCACAGGCATTTCCCACCACTATCTCCTCCCTTACAACCCCTCAATCCATCGCTCTGCAGTCCACAGCAGCCCTCTCCCTGGGATTGCTCCACAATCCCTAAATGCTAGCTCCCAGCCGCTTCACCTTCCAGCGGACCAGTGTCCCTGTCCAGGGTATATATGGCTGTGGTAAGGACTGTCTGATTCTCATTCCATAGAGGCTGCACTGATCAGCTGTTTCACTCTCGGCCTTATTTCTCCTCTGACTCAGACAATTGCCCTGATGTGCGCGTAGGACCTCTGCTTAAGTACCCCCACCCGCTGAGGGCAGGTCCAGTCCGACTAACACTCTTGTTTCCCCACCAGTTCCTTCATCCTGCTGAGTTTTGCATGCTCCTATATATTCTTTTCCACTGATCACTTACTTACTCTTGTCCACTCTCAGCTGGAGTTCTGCATGCACTTCTGTGTCTGAAGGTGTATTCCTGATGCATCCTTGGAGAGAGATGTTCTCCATGTCCACCTACTCCTCTGCCATCTTGTTCTCCCACACTCTCTTGTTCTTTCTTATTTTAGCTGATTTTCATGTGCTTCCTTATTTCTTGCCTGTGTAACGTACTACAACTTCCCTCCTCAAATCCATTTTCTGGGATATGTCTGATTAAGTAGTCCTAGTCAAATTTTCTGAAGTGTTGGCTTAGCTATGTCTTTGTAATTTACGGATTTGAATCTTTATTTCAGGAACATTTATTCAAATATATTGTTGATTCTCCCCCTATTTCGTGAACTCTTTTGAGAACAGTGATAATTTTACGTTGTCCCATCCCTGTTTGCCATCTTCTTCCTTATTTTATGTTTGTTCTTTTTCATTTCATTTTGTTATTTCCTCAAGCCTATTGTCTTTGTTTCTGGATATGCTTTTATCCATGTCTGTTTTCCTTTTGTGGGGGTCTAAGGAGAAATTCATTTCTGTAAAGTGTGTTAGTCACTTAGTTGTGTCTGACTCTTTGTGACCCCACGGACTGTAGCCTGCCAGGCTCCTCTGTCCATGGAATTCTCCAGGCAAGAATACTGGACTGGGTAGCCATTTCCTTCTCCAAGGAATCTTTCCAACCTAGGGATTGAACCCAATTCTCCTGCATTGCAGGCAGATTCCTTATCATCTGAACCACTAGGGATGCCTCAATATATTTTAACTATATTTTACTATTTTACAGTAGACCAAATAGTGCTCAAATTGACTGTGGTCATGGGGGCAGACGGGCTGGTAAAATTTTTGGATTGTCCCTCTGGGAAGGTGGAGTCTTTGTTTAATCAAAAGAGTCTGAAGGGGTAAAGAAAATTGCTAGAGTGGGGGCAGGAGTGGAGAAAGTTGGGCTCACCCTTCCCGCCCTGAATAATTTCATATTCAGAAGAGTTCATTCCTGAGATCCATAAGCTCATTTTTCATCCCTGTTCTCTCTTTATCTCTTGCTTGATCACCTGTTTTTCAGGCTTATTTTGTCAGGAAGGGCAACTTGGTTTTAATTTCTTTGAATATTAGATGCACTATTTGTTTGAAATTGACCTATTTTATAGGAAAGGCCCTGAAATTCTGTATTCTTCATTTCACTTTTGTTTGTTTTTTTCCTCTCTTTTTCTTCAGTATCTCTGCTTCCATCAGGGAGATGGATATTTCAGAAAGAATGAAGAATAAAAACAGGTGATAGCTTCTGAAATATAAAAATAGTGAAAAATGCTCAGTAAGTTTTGAGAGAGAATTTTGTGTGCTCAGTTGCTCTGTGACCTCATGGACTGCACGACACAAGGCTGCTTTGTCCTCTCTTCCAGAGGTGGCTCAAATTCATGTCCATTGAGTCCATGATGCTATCTAATTATCTTATCCTCTTCTGCCCCCTTTTCCTTTAACCTTCAATCTTTCTCAGCGTCAGGGTCTTTTCCAGTGAGTCAGCTCGTCACATCAGGTAGCTAGAATATTAGAGCTTCAGTTCAGCATCAGTCGTTCCAATGAATATCCAGGGTTGATCTCCTTTAGGATTGACTGGTTTGATCTCCTTGCAGTCCAAGGGCCTCTAAAGAGTCTTCTCCAACACCACAGTTCAAAAGCATCAATTCTCTGTCACTCAGCCTTCTTTATGATCCAACTCTCACATCCATACATGACCACTGGAAACACCATAGTTTTGACTATACAGATCATTATTGGCAAAGTGATGTCTCAGCTTTTCAACATGCTGTCTAGGTTTGTCATAGCTTTCCTTCCTAGGAACAAGTGTCTTTTAATGTCATGGCTTCAGTCATCAGCTGCAGTGATTTTGGAGCCCAAGAAAATAAATCTGTCACTACTTCTAGTTTTTCCCCTTCTATTTTCCATGAAGTGATGGGACCAGATGCCACAATCTTAGTTTTTTGATTATTGAGTTTCAAGCTGGCATTTTCACTCTCCTCTTTACCCACATCAACCAAGGGCTGAATCTGGATGACCCAGCACATAGATTTCTCATGGAGTTTTAAAAAGATACACCTTCAGCCAATGATGGCAAAAATCTTTATATCAGATAAGTAGAGGCCTGCTTTCCAACAGAAGGAAGATATGATATAGGTAACTTTCAACAAAAGGTTGCTTGTGTTCCAGCATAGAAAGGAGGAGAGAGAAGTGAAGGAGGGAAGAGATTTTGCAAGCATGTGTCCTAGCTTTGCCCTAATTACATGAAAGGGTGAAGGGCTTCCACCTCAGCTTCCTGCTTAGGATTCTGAAAGAAGCTTACCTCAGACTCTCCTGTGGAAATCTGGGTACTTCACAGTCACGCTTTTGGAGGCTCTTATGTTTTGTTTCCCTGTTGTCTTATATACCCCTTCAGAGGCAAAGCCAAGGAAAGGATTTAGATACAGGAAGATTTACTTGGGGCATGTTCCCAGGAAACACCAATAGGTTAGTGGAGAAGTTAAATATAATGGAAGAAAGCCAATAAGGGTGCAGTGCTGGAATCCTCCATGGTCCTTCCCCTGTGTGTCTCCTTCACTTATCACACCGAACACTTCACTGTGACACTTCTGATCACCACACGTGTGGGGTCCTTTCCACATGCCAAGCAATTCTCCATGACACTAGCTGAGTGTCTCACAATTTAACTGAACTCTGACCCTGTCAACTGGAGGTGGTGTCAGATCCCCTAGGTTAAGTTCTTGGTCCCCCGAGACTGCCTGAGCCCTGTTCGAGTGCCAGTTACAAGGAGCAGATCCTCAGGGCATCCAGCACTTCTGTCTGACTTGGCCGCTAATCAAGGTTCCCATGATGCCCTCCTCAGATTCCATTAATTCTAGAGCAGTTCACTGAGTGGAGGGAGGCACGTACATTTACCAATTTGAAGGATGTTTTAAAGAATACAGGTGAGCAGCCAGATGAAGAAATACCTGGGAGGGTCCTGAGCACAGGAGCTCCTGTCCTGGCGGAGGTGGGCTGCCTTACACTGACCCCCCTCCAGGGTGGATGTGCTCACCAACCTGCAAGCCTCTAAACCCACCAATATTGGGGTTTTTCTGGAGGCCTCATCATGTAAGCCTGACCCATCATTAACTCCATTTTCAGTCCTTCTCCCTTCTCAAGATAATGTGGGGGTAGAGCTAAAATTCCAAGCCTCTAACTATCTAATTCCTAGCTTTCTTGTGACGAGCTCCACCAAGGAACCACCTAGGAGCTCACTCAGAGTTACCTCACTGGAACAAAAGACCCTCCAATCACCCAAGAAATTACAACAGTTCTCAGGAGCCCTACATCAGGAACCAGAATCAAGGACCAAATATTCGAGCAAGGGAGGTTCCCTTTGCTCTTATCACTTTTAGGAAATTACAAGGTTCTCGGGATCTCTGTGCCAGGAGCCAGAGGCAGAGACCAATATACAGAATTTCTATTATCTCACAGATGTGCTGTCAAACAAGTTACCACGTGGGCAACTGGCATCTAACCTTGCTGGGGAGGCTGGGGAGTACATTAGAACACGTATCTCAGATGACCCACACCTCGGCAAAGGGGCTGAGGTCTTTATCTCCCAGACAGTCATTGGCACTGCTCCCAAAGGATGTTAATTGTCCAGTGTTTCCAGCCTGTTGTGTGCCTATGAGTAGCCACTGGTGTCCAGAGAAAGTCTTCAGCCCCAAAACCAAGTTGGCCAGTGAAGTCAGGCTGGCGTCCATGGGAATGGCAAGCATGCCTGGACAATGGTCTTTCACTTCCACGTGTAAGGATGCTGACTCCATGTGGTGTCCTGATGGTAAGGCTCTGTGACACCTAGGCTCAGGCAGAGAGGGTCCAGGCAGAGACTGGGGGACCCTTAGCCAGGAGGGCTGGGGCAGGGGCCGCCTGAACTGGAAAACAGAGGCAGGAACTTCAAGGCCCTGTGGGCTCACGCTGCAGTGTAGTTATGTGGAAGGAGACGCGGCCTCTTTATTTCTGTCTGTAACAAGTCTTATCTGAAGCCTCTAGGTTCTGATTGGTAGGAAAAACAGTCCCATGTTAAGCCTATTACATTAAAAACCTACTCTGGCCCTAGAAGCTAAACAGTGTGTTCAAGTGAAGTTCAGTCCATTGAAGATATGCTCAAGCTGCCAAGTCACTTCTCTTCCCATGTCTGCCACTTGCGACGCCTCCACAAGTGACACCAAGCACCTGGAGAGAGGGGTGTCCCTTCCTTGGCTTCTTGCGGTGGAGGAGTCAGGGTGTGACAGGCGTATCCTCAGGTGTGACATCCTGTGTCATACTTTACACGTCATGTAAGGTTTGGCTAAGGTTTATTCTATCTAGCCATCATCCCAGTTATAGTCATTGTTTGCATTTTACAGCAGTCATCAGCTCACCATGTCACCCCTCTTCCTTGATAACCAAGCTCCTAACTGTCCACCACATAAGTGGTCCTGTGACCCCATCAGAAGGCCTCACCCACTGGTCACAGGGATTATCAATCTAAGGAATGAGCTTGGACCCCAGGCTGGCTCAGTCCAGCTCTCATTAGGATTGTTCAATCTGGAGCTGATACATTGGAAGGAAGTGAATCTGGAATTACAGACGACAGTGTCCCTTCCTTGGTGGAGAAGCTGCTCAGAGAGAATGAGGCAGGCATCACTGGGAGGCAGAAATGAGAGCGAGAGGGACAGTCTTGATGGAATTAAAATTCCCACTTCTGGTCACACCTAAAGCCAACCTTTGGCCTTTCCGTAGCATGGTGTGAGCCTGACAAGTCGCTTCAGAGTTTGCTTCTATTACTTGTAAGCAAGAGAATCTGCAAGGGAAAGTTACTACTGCTGTGTAACTCATAATTGAGTAAGTGGGAGTGAAAAGCAAATTCAGACATTTAAGAATGTAACTGTGTACAACCACTTGGGAAAAACAATTTGACATTATCTGCTCAAGTTAAAGATATGTGTGCCAATGATCTAGGAATTCCGCTGCTAGAGATTCAATCATGAGAAACTTGCACGTGGGCAAAAGGCATGTCTAAGAATGTTAATAGCATCATGTTTTGGTAACAGAATAAAACCCTCAAACTGGAAACAACCCAAATATCTTTTACATGAGAGTAAGAATCAGTGCTTTATGATATATATTCAGAAAATTGCATATAGAACACTGAGAATGAATGAAGTAAGATATGCTTGTTGACATGGTAAATATAAAAACAAAGGAATGCTGAATAAATAAAATTTATTGAAGATGCTGCTACATGATTTCATTTATTTAATGCTTAAAACCTCTGGAGCAGGAACTGGCAACCCACTCCAGCATTCTTGCCTGGAGAATTTCATGGACAGAGGAGACTGGCGGGCTACAGTCCATGGGGTTGCAGAGTCAGACACGAATGAGCGACTAACACACATGTTTCAAGTAATTGTATGTACTACATACACTTGGTAAAATTTCAGAGAAAAGCATGGAGTGATAGTCATGAAATTCAAAATAGTGTTTCCCTCTTATGGACGAGAAAAGGAACAGAGATTTTGATCTATTTCTTAAGTTGGGTGGTAGGTACATGAGTGTGTGTTTTGTTATTATTTTTTTAAGTGTACATATAAGTTGTACTCTTGTTCATAATGATATACTTCATTAAAGTAAATCCAAATAATTAATTTTGAAGTACTATGTTAATAAGTTAGGTCGATTTTCAGATAGTAAATCACAGGAAATTAAAAAACATGTTAAGAATTCAGTTTTGTGGAAGCAGTTGTCATCAACTCTGATACCAAATTGTTTCTAAATATTCTATAACTTAAGATAGCACACATGGGCACACCACCCAAAACTGTCTTATCTAGATGTATTAATAGTGTGAATCAATTCAAACAATGAAATGGTAAGCCATTGACTATAACTTCATCTTCTGACGTCTTCAAGTTTTAGTTTAGTTCCTGGCTAGTCACACCTAAATAAAAATAAATTCAAGATTTTTTTTAAGTTGCAAAATGACAGCCATTGCCATTGTAAAGCTCAGATAATTACTCATCTTCCCCTTTAGGACATATATTTATTTCTCCATGTTTGGTTGGGAATCATAGATACTACAGCTGAAAACATTGGTGGATCAAGTAAACATGACTATTTTAAAGATGATTTTTAATATGGTCAGCACGAAATATGTAAGTCATATGGAATTAGATGGGCACTATATTTAGTGTTGAATGAATCCTGGCAACCTCCAATCAAATGCCTTCCAATTAAACATCATAAGACCTCTGTGGTGTAAGCTCTCTGGGCTGGTACACAGACAAATATTTACACTAACCGGAGGCACAGCTGGACTCTAATTTTAGCAATTCATGCAGAGATGCAACCCTACATCTATACTGGGAACCTGTATTATCTCCCTCAGGCTTTTGAAATCCTTTACAAATTTTTATTGCTAAACATTAGTATAACATATATTCAGAGAAACATACAACACAAAAAGAGACAAGTGTTTGAAAGGGGACACAGATGTAACCACCTCCCAGGTCAAGAAATAGAATACAGCCAGCATCCCAGAAGTCCCCCACGTGCCTTTCCTTATGGCGGCCCCCCACCCCATACTTTTTAGCCGGAACCAATATTCTGCTAAGTTTTTTTTTTTTTTGCTAATTCCTTGCTTTGCTTTCTAGCTCTGCCCTCCGACTATGCATGGCCAAACAATATAGTTTAATTGTGGCTGTCTTTGTTCAGCGTTACTTCTTTTACTTGATATTATATTACATGAGCTGCATTTGTGTTATTTTATACTGCTGTTTTGTCAATCAATCATGTCCAACTCTTTGTGACCCCATGGACTGCAGCACGCCAGCCTTCCCTGCCCATTACCATCTCCAAGAGTTTGCTCAAACTCTTGTCCATGGAGTCGGTGATGCCATCCAACCATCTCATCCTAGGTCATCCCCTCCTCCTGCCTTCAATCTTTCCCAGCATTAGGCTCTTTCCAATGAGTCGTCGACTCTTCTCATCAGGTGGCCAAAGTATTGAAACTTCAGCTTCAGCATCAGTCCTTCCAATGAATATTCAGAGTTGATTTCCTTTAGGATAGACTGGTTGGATCTCCTTTCAGTCCAAGGACCTCTCAAGAGTCTTCTCCAGCACCACAGTTCAAAAGCATCAATTCTTTGGCACTCAGCTTTCTTTAGGTGCTCTCTTAAAACTTCTAAATCTTTCTGATATCCTCTATCTGCCCTAGTTTTTAATCTGTACAGCACTCTAGTGATGGGAAGGATCAATAATTTTACTTTGATGTGTTTGTAATTAGAATCTCCCTGACCTGCCTACCACATAATAATATTTTTTAAAATTATAACATTTTTTGAGTATCTACAGTGTGCCAGGACTGCATGAAACAGAGTTCAAATAATATTAGTATATTCTTGATAATTCTTCACAGTGTGCAGGTTAAGCGTATTGTTTTTACAGATAGGAAAGTGAAACTCAGAAAGATAAGTAAGTTCAGGTCTTTCCAAGATTTAGTCATCAGGAGCACAAATTTTGTTTTTATTTTTTTTATAAAGTAAAGGTTTTTTTTAAAAAAACATCAAGACTAAAGGTTCTTTACTATATAGGTTATTACAACATATTGAGTAGAGTTCCCATTCCCAGGGGTATACAGTAGGTCCTTGCTTATCTGTTTTATATAGTGGTATGTATATGTTAATCCCAAACTCCTGATAAATCTCTCTCTTCCTTCCTGTCTGGTAACCATAATTTAGTTTTCTGTGTCTCTTATTTTGTTTCTGATTTGTAAATAAGCGCATTAGTGTCCTTGTTTAGATTCCACACAAGAGCGATATCATGTGGTATCTGTCTTTCTCTGTCTGACAGCATAATTATCTATGGGTCCATCCATGTGGCTGCAAATAGCATTATTTCATTCTTTTTTAATGGCTGGATAATACTGATCCATGTCAAAGAATGAAATGAGAGCATTCTGTAACATTATACACAAAAGTTAATTAAAAATGGAGTTTTTATTTTTATTTTTTACATTTGTGCTCATGTAAAGTGAGTCATGAGTGAACTTGCCATTTCAGAGTGATCTCTGTCTGTCTCTCCAAGCTCCTGGCACTTGGCTTTAATGCTGTTCGGTGCTGGCATCCTTTGTCCACCCCTGAAGGTGAGAGCTTTTCTGCTGCTTTTGGCACAGAGGTAGATTCCTTCTCGTCTGTGGCACCTGCAGAGAACTGGGAGTGTCCCTTCCAGGAAGCACTAGGGAGGCAACCGCTCCTGCCTTAGGGACCTAGCAGGGGAGCAGTCCAGACCGGCAAGGTATCGGGATGGGGAGCCCCGAGCTGAGAGTGAGGCTCCATCGCTTCTGCTTGGCCATCATTAGTTGTGATCCAGCTGTACAACCTTGGGAAAGTCCTTTAACCCCCCTGGGGCTCAGGTTCATCGTGAGTATGTGAAGAGGTCAGCCTGGAAGTTCCACCCTGAGCTCAAGGATCACCCTGAGCTCTTGTGTTAAATGCAGATCTGGGGATCTCATGAGAACCTTCCAGCTGGGGAATCTCCATGTGATTCTGCGGCTCGCCTTGAGCTGGAGCCGACAAAGTAAGGAATTACCTGATTCTTCTCTGATTTTAAAGTTTTAGGATAGAACTTTCTAGAATAAGTTTTGGTACCTTATTATCTTTCATTAGAGCCAAGTGCCTACTTATTTCAAAGAGCTCTGTTTGCTTTTGTTAATAAAAATAAACACAGGCACATTAAAATTTAAGATGCTAAATAAATCCTGGCTCTGAGTGAATGACAATAATACATGCAGGTATTAGTCATCAAAACAGCTTGGGACTGTTTGGTATTCATAAACTGAATAAAAAATTATTGCTCCAGTGAAACTGTACCCATATCATTAAGAACTATTAACACAGCATAGCAGAAAACACAGCCGGCCTCTCTGGAGGACATGGTGGCCTCAGAATGATTGACAATGAGGAAGACACAGAGTTCCATGAAGTCACAGGAGGAAACAAAGTAGTTTAGACGCTCAAAATAGCTTTAAAGTCAGCTTATTTAATTATAAATATGCTAAGTATATCACCCAGCAGATTGGAGACAGGCTGCTGACTTAGTTTTCACTTGGATATTGCATTTCTTACATATTTTTAAAATTTTGCATGGCAGTTTAAGGGGAAAATTTCCTTATACTTTTAAATATCTTATGGGGGTTGTTCCTTATAGTCTGTGGAGCTAGAGTCACCTAATTAATTGCTTTCAATTTTCGGTGGGGATTCTCCTTATCACTGGAAATAACCAACCTGAGATTTTGTAAGAGGTCTGCCGTTTCCTACCCCTTGTGCTCTGTGGTGGGCTTCCCTGGTGGCTCAGATGGTAAAGAATCTGCCTGCAATGCGGGAGACCTGGGTTCAGTCCCTGGGTTGGGAAGATCCGCTGGAGGAGGGCATGGCAACCCACTCCAGTATTCTTGCCTGGAGAATCCCCATGGACAGAGAGGCCCAGCGGGTTATAGACCATGGAGTGGCAAAGAGTCAGACATGACTGAGCGATTAAGCACAGCACAGCATGCTCTGCAGTGATTCTCAAACCCATACAGGAGGCAGTGGTACATCCATCCATGAGAAGACTCACAAGCTAGGGGTTCTCAAGCAGCAGGCTAGCCCCCAAGGGAAGTGATAACAGAATCTTCAGGAACTTGGGTAATTTCAAAAAGCTCCCCAGGTATTTTCCTCTAATGCTTGAATTGCAGCACTCGTTTCAAAACTTGCCAACTAGCAATTGTTCACATATTCAGCAGAAAGCTGGAAATGTTGAATCCAGGAGTTGCTATTTTACTAAAAAACAAGACATTACTATTTGAAGTAAATGGGAAACTTCAATATCAATAGCAAATGATTGCTTTCAAAAGTGTATAGTTACTGATCACTATATTCATAGAGACATTGTTAGTTCTTTACTTAATCATTTTACCCTTCTCCTCTTTTAAAATTTTTATTTATTTTTTACTTTTTGCCCACGTAGCTTGTGGGATCTAAGTTCCCCAACCAGGGGTTGAACCCCTGACCCCTGCAGTGGAAGCATGGTCTTAACTGCTAGACTGCCAGCAAAGTCCCTACGCTTCTCTTCTTCCTAGACCACCTGTAAGGTAGAACAGACAAAATTTTTTAGTAATTATTCTCACTTTCTCTTCTTCCTCATTTCTCATAGAAGACTTGAAAATTAGCTTGGCTTAGGACAGGTGCGGTTGATTACCTGAGAGGAGGCAGACGGGCAGGTGGTATCCCAGCCAGCTTAATGGATTGTGAGCACAGTGAGAAGTCCGTCTCGGCTGAAGCAGGTGGGAGGTGGTTATAGGATGAATGGATGAGGATGATCTTGCCTGTCAAGTGTCAGATGGCAGGCTGAAGAGGGGGTAAGAATGAGTGAGAACTCACTGAGCTAGTGTGTGTGTGTGTGTGTGTGTGTGCAGAGATGTATTTTTATTGAGATACAAGTGACATGTATCATTATATTAGTTTCAGGTGTATGACCTCATGATTTGATACTCGTATATACGGTGAAATGATCATGCAATAAGTCACGTTAACATCATCAACTCACATAGTTATGAATTTATGTGCATGTGTGGTGGGGGGTGGGTGGGTGAGAGGGAGACAGAGATGAGAGCTTTTAAGGTCTCCTCTCCCACTGGAGCTTTCAAATGGGCAATCCCATGAGGTAACTGGCATTCTAGAAGATTAATCTGGCATTCTATTCACTTAACTGTCTCCTCACGCTACCAAATTCTAATCTATTCTAATTTGTATGATTTTGTTTGTCTTCCACAGCAAATCCCAAAGCTGCAGCTTTGCCACATGGCTCTCCTGAACCACAGAGCTATGTTTCCATTTTCTAGATGTCTCCACTTGGATGACTTATAAACATTTCAAAATCAACATGTTCAAAACTGAACTCAATATATCCTCCTCCAACACCTGCTTGCCCTTTTCCCTTCCCTGTCTCAGTTAATGATCTTGCTGTCTAACTGTTTGGCTAAGCTAAATCTATCTGAGAGTCTCCATTAATATTCACGCACAGTGCATTTTGAGTCATCCTGTGGATGCTACTTCCCTCTGGACCTTCCCTCTGCCTTTGTTCAGGTCCATGTTGTTTCCCAGGGAGACTCTTCCTCGTGCATCCCAGTACATCCAGTTTCTCTCCAGTCCAGTCCATCCTTCACATCATTACGTTGGAGACATTTTCTAAAACAAATCCAAATCTATATTCCACTGTATTCCAAGTGTGCTTACATATAGTGGCCAGCCTCTCTGTCTTAGCAGAGAATCCAAGCTTCTCGTTATGGTATTCAGGGAATAATCTGACCACAAACAACTTTTCAAACGTATCTCAACAATGCTCCAACGCTCAGTCTGTGCTTCATGGATGCTGGACAACTATGTGAACAAAAACCTTCCTTTCCTGCCCGTGTGGTTTTGCATATTTCATTCCTACAGTGTTCCTCCTGAATTCTTCAGCTAACAAACTCCTATTCTCTCATCAAAGTGCAGCTTGAATCACCCCACCACCTTTGCCAACATTTTAGGGTGGCATTGCCAAGGATTTAAAGTCTCCTCCTTAGTTTAGCAAGACATATTGACATTTTCTAATCATTCAGATTCAAGAGGATTGATTCACATCAGTTAGACTCATGGCATTCACACAAGTATGACTTTTTTTTTAATTTATGTTTAATTGAAGGATACTTGCTTTAAAATATTGTGTTTTGTTTCTGCCATGCATCAACATGAATCAGATATAGGTATAATATGTCCCTTCCTTTGAACCAATTTATTAATTTACTATGAAAAGCATAGCTATCAAGTGAATTGCAACATTCGTGATGTAGCATGGGCACTAATGCATAATGTTCATGTAACTAGTGTGGGAACTCACTGCTCCCAGGAGGCTACCTGGCTATCAGCTTGTTAGTTGGACGCAGAACCAGGATAAGATTAACATCATGATCCCAGTGGCAGCTGCCGCCAAACCAAGAGAACTTGATGCATCCCTCTGTGTTATAAGGATATTTATGCCCTGCAACAGACTGAACGTGAAAATCGCCAAGAGGCTGCCTATCTGGGCTAATTCTGGAGACAGACCAGAAGAGCCTTGCCCCCTTTTCTAGACTGCACAGACACTATGTCCCCTTTGCCCCTCGTCCTTTCTCCAAGTCCAGGAACATTGGATATTTTAGCTGTGATTATGATAGAGTCATCATGGTCACATTGCCATAGATCTTCCTGCCTTAACCCCTGCTCCACCCTCCAGCCCCAGGAACTTCCAGGGGCGCTTCCTTGGGTTCATACACAAGCCTTGGACATCCCTGTGTGCCAGAGTCATTTGTGACCTTCAGACCTTGATGCTTCCAAAGGGGAGCAGATCTGTTTTGGAATCCTGCCACTTGGGTACTGATGGATCACACTTCTCCTACCTGGCGACTCTAACCACCATCCTTTCCTGCCTGAAGTATAACGTCTTCAAGTTCTCCCTTAGTCCAGGCGTGTCCTCCCAGACTCGACTCTCCATAGAGCTGCCAGAGTAACTGTTCAAAGTCATGTCCAATCCCGTCACTCCTTCCCTTGAAACCTTCCACTGGCTTCTCACCTCACTCAGAGAAAGACCTCTGTCCTTCTCTGCCTGGATGACTCTGCTCTAACCCCTGGCCTCCTTGCTCTCTGGACACACCAGGTACACCCTCACCTCAGACATTTATAGCTGCTGTTCCCTCTCCTGGTATTTCTCCTCCCCTGCTACCCTCCCAGCCCTCCCCAGCCCTGTATTTAAAGCAGCAGCCCTCTCTATCTCCCTTCCCTGCTCTGTTGTTCTTCATCGCACTTGCACCGTTGAATCCATGATACAGTAGTTTATTTGCCTATCATGTGTATCTTGCCACCGGATGACAAACTCTGTGAGGGCTGAGACTGAGTCTCTTTGGTTCTCTGCTGCACCCCCATGGGGCGGGGACAGTGCGGGGTCTGCTGTGTCAAAGGTGCTCCGTAAGTGCTCGAGTAAATAAATCCAAAAGCTTTCCCTTCATTCGTAAGGCAGGTATTCGTCTTCATGTCTCTCTCTCTTTTTTTTTTAGGAGGAAGAAACCCTGCTAAGGCAGGAGAGATAGTGTTTCTCTTTGGTGGTTGTATAATATATAAAGCATGAAAGCAAAAATGTTAGTTGCTCAGTTGTGCCCGACTCTTTGAGAATCCATGGACCACAACCCACCACATTCCTCTGTCCATGGGATTTTCCAGGCAAGAAACTGGAGTGGTTTGTCATTTCCTTCTCCAGGGGATCTTCCTGACGCAAGGATCAAACCTTTGTCTCCTGCTACTGCAGGCAGATTCTTTACCGACTGACCTAAATAGAAAGAGAGAGATTTGGAGGAATTGACCCCTGTGATTGTATGGGCTGGCAAGTTCAAAGCCACAGGATGGGCTGGAAACTCAGGTAGGGTTTCCTACCTGGGAAACCAGGTAGGTTTCAAGCTGCAGCTTGACTCTGAAGGCAGACTGCAAAGAGAATTACCTGTTCTTCTGGGGAACTTCAGTCTGGTCTCCGGAGGCCTTCAACTAATCAGACGAGGTCCACCTACCACCAGAGGATAAACGACTTTACTCTAAGTCTACCGATTTAAATGTGAATATCATCACCCTGGAGGAGGAAATGGCAACCCACTGCAGTATTCTTGCCTGAAAAATTCCATGGACAGAGGAGCCTGGCTGGCTATAGTTCATAAGAGTGCAGAGTCAGATACAACTGAGCAACTAAACACACACATAAGCACATCATTAAAATAAAAATACCTCCTCGGCAATATCAAGATTGGCACTGGGTCAAATATTTGGATGCTTTGGCCTCATCAAAATAGCACATAAAATTAACCATCACAGTTCCACAGTCCTGGGTCTTCAGGCTTCTGTGTGGACAGGGATGTGCTGAAGGAGAGAACCATTATGTATGCAACCAGATGTTGCTGGTAGTTTGTGTTGAACTTTGTGGTGGCTTTATTTTTCTGTATCAGTAGAAAAGTTATTCGTTTACCAGCTTACTAGTTTAATAATTACTAACTTGTTCCTGGGCTTCCCTAGTGGCTCAGCAGTAAAGAGTCTACTTGGAATGTAAGAGATGCAGGAGACATGGGTTAGATCCCTGGGTCTGGAAGATCCCCTGGAGGATCATGGCATGGCAACCCACTCCAGTATTCTTGCCTGGAGAATCCCATGGACCGAAGACCCTGGTGGACTGAGTCTATAGGGCCACAAAGAGTCAAGCACGATTGAAGTGACTGAGCATGCATCCACGCAACCTGTTCCTACCTTATCTTCCCAATCTTTTTTGATCAATAGCTTATTTAAGATCCCATAGCAATGAATTCTTAACTCACAGAGTAGGAAAAACCTATTTTGATATAGATTACTTTTTGAAAGCTTAAACTTTTAAAATCCACAGAAGTAAAACTATAGGTTTAAAAACAGCAACTGAAAAAGCATTTTGGACATGATGTGAAAGCACAACTTGATTTTATACTCTGCTATTTGCTATCTGAGTCTTCAATAATATACTTTTATTTTCAGAAATACTGTTAATCTCATCATTATTCTTGAAAATGGCTTTCATCTTAGCCGTTATAATCTGCTGACTATAGCCTCAAGGATTTCAGAGTCATGAGTTCAGTGTGGACATGCTCCATCTAGCCCCACTTGCTCTGCGAGCTCCAGCATTTTCTAGGCGTCTCTACTGCTGTGCAAATGCTTGGTTTGGAGCCCACTGGGCACTATCTAAAAGAGTACAGGGTGCAACATTGTTAATGAAAAATCAGTTGGAAATCCATCATCCTGATTACAGTGGTTCAATGGGGTATACAAATGCACATTGCAAAAAAAGTGCTTTTTAAAAAATTGATATTTTCAAATTATTTATTTGTGTTTTTTCCCCTCAAAACAGAAGAAAAGAATTAAAGGAAATTTCCTTTTATATTCCTCCTCCTAGACATTCTGAAGATTTCTCTAACACGTCATGTAGTGGGTTGGCCCAAAAATTCATTCGGGTTTTTGATAACATGTTATGGAAAAACCCAAATGAACTTTTGGGCCAACCCACTGTTCTTTTTGAGAGTGACCTGTGATTTTCAAATGAATATCATAATCTCTCAGATTTTCCTTCTGAACACCTCCCATAAGGTTGGCAAGATGTCTATAAGGTACATAGAAAAAAATATTACTTCATCTTATGCTTCCAGAACATTTTTAGATTAGGTCATGCTTTTGGAAAACTTCGAGATATCTGGCATACAAATAAGTACATTTCTCACTATTCTTTTTTCTTATCTTTTCTTTTTTTAAAAAAGAATGTTTTGAAATTGTGATCTATATTCTGATAAGTGATTGCAGAAATTTTGGTGTGAGGTTAGAAATTTCAGTTATATATTGAGTATCTCCAGGTGGTTTGAAAGGTGATGAAGAAATGACAAGGTAGATGATGATTTGATATTTGATACCAGTGATTTTCCTGTTTGTTCACTGCTAACTTTTCACTTTTTCATGGAGTTCTCGTTGGAGAAGAGCCTGATACTGGGAAAGATTGAAGGCAAAAGGAGAAGGGGGTGGTCGAGGATGAGAGGTAACAGCATAGACTCAATGGACATGTGTTTGAGCAAACTCCAGGAGATAGTGGAAGACAGAGGAACCTGTCATGCAATAGTCCATGGGATCTCAAAGAGTAGGACATGACTTAGTAACTGCACAGCAATAACCACTGCTGACTTATTGTACTTATTAGACTTTACGGGTTTGAAGTGAGGGTTCCCTATCAGTACTTCCACTGCAGCTAAGCTCTTATCAACTTTCTGACAGGCACATCTTTTCAGATTTTATCAAGGTTGCTGAGAAAGAGCTGAGAACAGTCCATCTTTTGTTGAGAATGGAAACTCTGCTGGAACCTAGCATTCTCTGTTGATGCAGCTTGCCCATGTAGTGGGTTTAGACACATCTTATCCCCTCCCACTTCGGTGAAACAATGGATGGCTGGGACCGCAGATGTTTTGCATCAGAATTTGGTAGCATGAATATGTTATCCTTTAGCCATGATTTCCATAGATTCACAAGTTGGTAACTGGGCAGTATCTTCCCTTGTCTTCCCGATAGTTTTCACAGTACCACAGTTTCTTATGATATATGTTTTCCCTTTCAAGCCTTTCTTCATATTTTCCTATGTGTGTAGAATAAACATATTTGGGAATATAGTCTGTGTGGGCATCTACACCTGAAAATATATCGTATTGTCCTTGTTTCTATTTTAGATTTTTTTGGTGCCCAGCGTATTTATTATTTGAGTTTTGCTGCATGTGGTGAGATTTATCTGTGGATTTTGTCATACTGCAGACTTCCTTTTCCTTACTTATCAGCTTCCCACACATTTCTAGTGATAACCTTTCACGTTTTCTTTTTATTTTTGGCCCCATGATATAGCACAGTGTGATAATGCCCTTGTAATTCTCATATACCATATCTTATCACCAAACGTAGTCTAATCTCAGCTAGCAGATGAGGGCTGGGTCAAATCAAATTGGCCAGGAACAATGCCTTCTCTTGCACTTTCCACTGTTAGTTTCGTGGCCATCACAGATGTTTTAAGTGGCCTGGAATGTCTGTTAGGGTTTTTGGAAAAAAGGAGTTTAGTTTCTACCCTTCTTTTCTTTCCTAGAGTCGTAGAGGATTTGAGGATGCTGGCAGTCAGTAACTGTCTTGAAAACCTCTCCCTGAAGCAGAATCATTGTTTCATTCAAATGGAAAAGACAGGTCAGTTGTCAACAATACGCTACAGCCAGGCCTTGTCGTAGATTTGTTCTTGTGCGCATGCATACATGCTCAGTTGCTTCAATCATGTCTGACTCTGCAAAACTATAGACTGTGGCTGCCAGCCTCCTCTGTCTGTGGGATTCTCCAGGCAAGAATTCTGGAGCAGGTTGCCATGCCCTCCTTCAGAGGATCTTCCCAACCCAGGGATCCAACCTATATGTCCTGAGTCTCCTGCATTGCAGCAGATTCTTTACCTCTGGGCCACTGGGGAAGGCCCATATTTGTTCTTAATAAAAGTTAGATAAAGCCCAGCATTTGTAAACGGCCTCATCTTTAAATGGAGTAGAGGAGTGTCTCACCAGGAATTGTGATTGCAAGACACCCAAAGGATTGGATTTCTCTAATCCTGAGTGTCCATGGTCTCTTGTTCCTTCTTTTTGGTCTCTGCCTTCTCCTGCCTTCATGCTGGCCTTGCTTCCCATCTTCCCCATGCCAGCCTGAAACCCCCAGTTTCCACTCCCCTAGAACTAGAAACGCTAGGCTTTGTCTTGCTCTGTATGGATTTGAGCTCTCTCTCCACAGCCTCTCAGTCCCAGAACCAAGAACAAGTGGGCTCTGTATTCGTTCTGTCAACCCTTTGACCTGTCTATAAGTTAGCCAGCCCTGTGCAGTCTTGGCCCAGTCACCTGTGTCTTGGGGGTACTGTGTTGTGCTTAGTCTCTCAGTCACGTCCGACTCTCTGTGACCCCATGAACTGTAGCCCGCCAGGCTTCTCTGTCCATGGGATTCTCCAGGCAAGAGTACTGAAGTGGGTTGCCATGTCCTTCTCCAGGGGATCTTCCTAACCCAGGGATTGAATCCAGGTCTCCCGCATTGCAGGTGGTTTCTTTACTGTCTGAGCCACCAGGGAAGCCCAGGAATATTGAGTGGGTAGCCTATCCCTTCTCCAAGGAAACTTCTGAGCCAGGAATTGAACTGGGCTCTCCTCCATTGCAGGCAGATTCTTTACCAGCTGAGCTAGCTGGGAAGCCTGTTTGGGGGTAGGATATGAAAAGATGTGGTACAAACATGGATAGCTGGGCTGGTTCCTTGGGTGGGATTAAGGTAAGCGTAGTTTGCAGAGACAAAGGCTGAGGATGGAGTCGGCACCCCTAGACATGTTGGCCACTAGGAGCATATACAACTATTTAAAGGAAAAGTCCTTAGGCGAATCTGGCAAAATAGGTCATTTTTTTCTTTTTCGTGGAACAATTTTCTGTACCTAGAATCACCTGGTATGATTAAAATTGTTGGAATGCACAGTCTAATGTGATGATGGGAACATTCTCCAGAGGATGCAAGAGGGAAATGAAAGAGGGAGTTTTTCTTTCATTTTAATTTCAATTCTATTAGATTTACATTTTTTCTTCTGTTGTACAAAAATACACGTCTGAATTATGCTGTGCAATTTAAGACCTTATCTCATGCATTTAACTCTTTTCTTTCTGCTACCTGTACAGGTGAAACTTCTGCAAGGTCTTTTGGTTCTACCTCTAAACTACGCCCTGAACCTGACCACTTGGGCCATATCCGCTGGCCGTGTTGTTCCTTTGCTTACGATCCTCTAACGTCGCCTCCCTGCTGTTAGACGCACCTTGCCACAGCTGACGAGAGACTGCGCGACCCCAGACTTCCCCCGAGCACCTCCTTCCTTCCCCTCTGCGTCCCATCCCCTGAGCATCTTCCTCCAGCCGCTCATTCTCATCCCTGTGCATCTTCACTTGCTCTGTTTGTTCCTTTGAACTGAAACTCCTTCTTTGCAGATCTTGGCATAGTTGGCACCTTATCAATTTTTTTCTGGCATAAGTACAAATGTAACCTTTACATAGAGACCTTTTCTGACTCTCTGAACCATATTAACCCTTCCCTCTCATAACTCTTCATCATCCTTATAGCTTTTTTTACCATAAAAAATGAGCTTTAAAAAAAAAAAATTTAGGTGCTCTCATCTGTGTCTATTCATTGCAAGTAAAGGCCCCAGGTGCAGGAATCTTATGTTGATAATAGATGTGTCTCTGGTGCCTCGGATAATGTCTAGAGTTTAATCACCACTCTCTAAATAGTTGCTGAATGAAGGAATAAAAAGAAAAATAACTGAATAAGTTGTGTCAAGTTTCACATGGTGTTCTGTTTCTTACAGTTACATTCATATTATGATATTGGGCGGGCACATGTTTTGAACTAAAAAGTGTTATGTGTCCCTGGGTCTCCTCAGTGTTACCATTTAGATTGTAAATCTGAATCTCATCTATATGTCTGCATGCTAAGTGGATTCAGTCGTGTCCGATCCTTTGCGACCCCATGGACAGTAGCCTACCAGGCTTTTCTGTCCATGAGATTCTCCAGCCAAGAATACTGGAGTAGGTTGCCATGCCCTCCTCCAGGGACTCCTTCTGACCCAGGGACCAAACCAGCATCTCTTATGATTCCTGCACTGGAAGGCGAGAGCAGTACCACTAGCACCACCTGGGAGAAATGTTTGTTTAACCCAAAAGTAGAATATTAAAAGGGGCTTTCCTGGTGACTCAGACAGTAAAGAATCCGCCTGCAATGCGGAAGACCTGGGTTTGATCCCTGGGTTGGGAAGATCCCCTGGACGGGGGCATGGCAACCCACTTCAGTTTTCTTGACTGGAGAATCCCCATGGACAGAGGAACCTGGTGGGCTACAGTCCACGAAGTCACAAAGAGTCGGACACGACTGAGCGACTAAGCACAGCATATTAAAAAACCAAAAACATTGCCCTTTGCTTAATTCCACTTAAAAACTACATATCAGTTGCCAATAAGATTATTCACGTGGTGCTCCATGCTATTTGGAAGTAATATTGTTTCAGTGATTTTGATGTATTTTCATATACAAATTAAAAAACTTTCCCATTGTAATTTTGGTTTTATGCACAAATATAAAGGTATGTTACAGTCCATGGGGTTGCAAGAGAGTCTAGAGACACATTTATTAAATGTCCATTGCTATCTCCAAAGGACACCTTGGAGAGGCCAAGCATGTTGTCCTTGGAGTCAGACAGATCTGGATTTGAATCCAAGTTCAGTAGCTTACTGACTTGGCCACTGTGGCTTAGCATATGTAAAATGCCTGGTCCAATGTTCAGTAATGGATGGTAACTGTCCTCATCACATTGTACATCAGTTTTTATTGAGTAAGTTCATAAGACATTTTGTGGGTCACCTGCAGGTGCTACTAGCAGATTGAGGTCAATTTTGAGAAACAGCCCTCTTGAGAAATAAAAATAAAATTTCAAGCAAACTCAAATTAGATGCTGTTTCAATGTAGGTAGTCTTCGAAAAAAGTTTATACTAACACCTTTATCAAGAGGCAAAATAAACAGATGCAAATAAGAATTTAGTGAATTTAACAGTGTCATATCTTAGACAATTTGAGGATTTTATAATTTGCAAGTAAAATGTACAAAATCAAAATGAAAAGATATATAAATTGGCTTTTGAAAATAGGAAAAGGCAAAGAGGTTTGTATGTTTATTCATTTATCTGAGTGTCTATTGAGGCTAGGCATGGTGATATGTTGAAATCACAAATTCATTTGAAATGTATAAATGAGTAGTAGTCTTTGTTTGAGCTTCAGAAAAGCATCTGGAGCAATATCCTTGATTTTGCTTCCAAATACATAGACATTATTTACGTTATAATATGTTGCTTGGACCAGGACAGTTCAACAGTTGGGCAATTACAGTCTCTTCAACAAATGGTGCTGAGACAACTAGATATTCACATGCAAAAGAATAAAGTTGGACTCAAACTTCATACACACACAAATTCATTCCAGATGAGTCATCAACCTAATGGAAGAGCTACACAATCAAAGTCTTACAGAAAAGCAGGAGTGAATCTGTGACCCTAAGTTAGACAATGGCTACTTAGATATGACACCAAAAGCAAAAGTGAGAAAAGGAAAAAATGGAAGATTAAGCCATGGGGCAAAGACTTTTGTGCTGCAAAGGGTGCCATTAGAAAGTGAAAAGGCAAACCTCAGCATTGGAAAAAAATTTGCAAATCATATATCAGATAAGGGACTGATGTCCAGAATATATAAACAACACACAGAACTCAATAATTAAAAAGACAACCCAATTACAAACAGGCAATAAATTTCAATAGATACATCTTTAAAGAAAGTATATAAATGGGCTAGTGGAGCTAGTTGTAAAGAACGCATCTGCCCATGCAGGAAACATAAGAGACCTGGGTTCAACCCCTTGGTCGGGAAGATCCCCTGGAGGAGGGCATGGCAACCCACTCCAGTATTCTGGCCTGGAGAATCCCGTGGACAGAGGAGCCTGGTGGGCTACTGTCCGTGGGGTCACAAAGAGTCGGACACGACTGAAGCAGCCGGGCATTAGCACGAGTGGGAGTACAAAATGGCAGAGCCACTATGGAAAGCAGTTTGGCATTTCTGCAAAAGGTTAAACTTGGAATTATATGATCCAGGAATTCCACTCCTAGGTATAACCCCCTGAATTTGAAAACACATATACTTGTATGCCAGCGTTCACAGTAGCATTATCCAGAACCGAGAAAAGGTAGAAACAGCCCAGATGTACATCAGCTGATGAATGGATAAAATGTGCTCTGTCTTATCATTATATAATATTATCAATGTGAAATATAAAATATTTTCTATTTTCAGTAATAAATAGAAAGGAATAAAATTCTGATGCATGCTACATCATAGATGAATCTTGAAAACATTATTCTAAGTTTATGAAGCCAATCTCAAAAGACCACATATTGTTCGATTCCATTTATATGAAATATTCAGAACAGGCAAATCTATAGAAACACAGAGTAGATTAGGGTTTGCTGAGTCGGGGGCTGTAGTGACAGTCAGTGGGTACATGGGGTTTCTTATAAAGGAAACAAAATGTTCTAAAGTTAGATTGTGGTGATGGTTGTATAATTTTGTGGCTTTATTGGAAAATATTGAATTTACACAATAAATGGTTGAATTATACGGTATATGAATTTTTTTCCAGTAAGTTGTTAAAAAATATTGTTTGGAGTGAAAATTACCATTATATTTAAAGACATTTAAGTCATTCGATATACCACCAGATGGTTTCAATTTAAATTCAGCCAAGTTGTTAATCTGTAAGTGTATGTTTCTAATAGTTGCAGATATATATTCTGTGTTCATTCCAAAGTGGGTGGAGGGGAGAATCATGGTTTTAACCTCTGTATTTCTCCCTTATGCTATTCTGTTATAATATTTATCATAGCTAAAAATAAACAATTTTTAGGGAAAATATCTTTCTTTTCCTCCACCATTTTCTTCCCTTTTCCGATGTGTGCCAACTTGTTAAATTCCAGTATCCTAAATTTTCATATGGTAAATATGAATCTGGCTTAAAGAAAGACATTAATTATTTGACCCAAAGTATTATAAAAACTTTGCTGTATGCCTACCATTCCCAGTCGTGCCCAACTCTTTGTGACCTCATGGAATTCTCCAGACCAGAATACTAGAGTGGGTAGCCTTTCCCTTCTCCAGGGGATCTTCCCAACCAAGGGATCGAACCTAGGTCTCCTGCATTGCAGGTGGATTCTTCACCTACTGAGCCACAAGAGAAGCCCAAAGAAAGGCAGTGTCAAAGAATGTTCAAACTACCACACAACTGCACTCATCTCACACACTAGCAAAGTAATGCTCAAAATTCTCCAAGCCAGGCTTCAGCAGTACATGAACTGAGAACTTCCAGATGTTCAAGCTGGATTTAGCAAAGGCAGAGGAACCAGAGATCACATTGCCAGCATCCGCTGGATCATCGAAAAAGCAAGAGAGTTCCAGAAAAACATCTACTTTTGCTTTATTGACTACATCAAAGCCCTTGACTGAGTGGATCACAACTAAATGTGGAAAATTCTGAAAGAGATTGGAATACCAGACCACCTGACCTGCCTCTTGAGAAATTTGTATATAGGTCAAGAAGCAACAGTTAGAAGTGGACATGGGACAACAGACTGGTTCCAAACTGGGAAAAGAGTATATCAAGGCTGTATATTGTCACCCTGCTTATTTAACTTATATGGAGAGTACATCGTGCAAAATGCTGGGCTGGATGAAGCACAGGCTGGAATCAAGAATTCTGGGAGAAATATCAGTAACCTCAGATATGCAGATGACACCACCCTTATGGCAGAAAGCAAAGAACTAAAGAGCCTCCTGAAGAAAGTGAAAGAGGAAAGTGAAAAAGTTGGCTTAAAACTCAACATTCAGACAACTAAGATCATCGCATCCAGTCCCATCACTTCATGGCAAATAGATGGGGAAACAATGGAAACAGTGAGACTTTATTTTGGGGGGCTCCAAAGATCACTGCAGTTGGTGACTGCAGCCATGAAATTAAAAGACACTTGCTCCTTGGAAGAAAAGCTATGATCAACCTAGACAGCATATTAAAAAGCAGAGACATTACTTGGCCAACCAAGTTCCATCTAGTCAAAGCTGTTTTTTTCCAGTAGTCATGTATAAATGTGAGAGTTGGACTATAAAGAAAGTTGAGCACTGAGGAATTGATGCTTTTGAACTGTGCTGTTGGAGAAGACTCTTGACTGCAAGGAGATCTAACCAGTCCAACCTAAAGGAGATTAGTCCTGAATATTAATTTGAAGGACTGATGTTGAAACTGAACTCCAATACTTTGGCCACCTGATGTGAAGAACCTACTCATTGGGAAAGACCCAGATGCTGGGAAAGATTGAAGGCAGGAGGAGAAAGGGATGACAGAGGATGAGATGGTTGGATGGAATCACCAACTCGATGGACATGAGTTTGAGTAAACTCCAGGAGTTAGTGATGGACAGGGAGGCCTTGTGTGTTGCAGTCCATGGCGTCACAAGGGGTTGGACACGACTGAGCAACTGAACTGAACTGAACTGAACTGAACCATTCCCAGAGTTTTAACTACTTTTAGACTAAGGCTGAGTCGCCAGGTTTCTGCCATCTAGTGGCAGTATTGAAGAGCTACTGCTGATTTCCTACAGAGCTCTGAGTGCACAAACGTTGGTAGACGTCCAAGAGACTGTTAAGAACCATCAGCAAATTAGTGACTGATCTTTGTGTTTACTCTTTAGTTCAAAGTACTGAGCTATATGTTTTTTTTTTCTGAGCTATATGTTTGCACAAAGTTTTTATGACTTTATCAGTCATTTATTTTTTTGATGTTCAGTTCAGTTCAGTTCAGTTCAGTTGCTCAGTCGTGTCTGACTCTTTGCGACCCCATGAATCGCAGCACTCCAGGCCTCCCTGTATGAATCTCAGCACGCCAGGCCTCCCTGTCCATCACCAACTCCCGGAGTTCACCCAGACTCAGGTCCATCGAGTCCGTGATGCCATCCAGCCGTCTCATCCTCGGTTGTCCCCTTCTCCTCCTGCCCCCAATCTCTCCCAGCATCAGAGTCTTTTCCAATGAGTCAACTCTTTGCATGAGGTGTTCAAAGTACTGGAGTTTCAGCTTCAGCACCATTCCTTCCAAAGAAATCCCAGGGCTGATATCCTTCAGAATGGACTGGTTAGATCTCCTTGCAGTCCAAGGGACCCTCAAGAGTCTTCTCCAACACCACAGTTCAAAAGCATCAATTCTTTGGCGCTCAGCCTTCTTCACAGTCCAACTCTCACATCCATACATGACCACAGGAAAAACCATAGCCTTGACTAGATGGACCTTTGTCGGCAAAGTAATGTCTCTGCTTTTGAATATACTTTTTGATGTTAGCTGCCTGAAATACTCTTGCCTGAAAAATCCCATGGACGGAGGAGCCTGTAGGCTGCAGTCCATGGGGTCGTGAAAAGTCGGACATGACCGAGCGACTTCACTTTCACTTTCACTTTCCTGCATTGGAGAAGGAAATGGCAACCCACTCCAGTGTACTTGCCTGGAGAGTCCCAGGGACGGCGGAGCCTGGTGGGCTGCCGTCTATGGGGTTGCACAGAGTAGGACACGACTGAAGCGAGTTAGTAGCAGCCTGAAATACAAAAACCTGGGACTTCAAGGCATGCTAATTTATTACTAGTTTCTAATCACTTATAATTTTAGGCAGATTAGATTTTACAAAGTCATTTCTGTTTGCATACAATTGAAGAATTTGTTATTTCTTGTCAGTTTTTGTAATACCTACATTCAAGTTTAGTTCTTAAGTTCTGAAATTTTTCATATTAAACATCCGTTATGTTCACCATTTTAAATTGTTTTAATTTAATATACTTCCCTTCAAGTAATAGTGATGGATGTCTATAATATGTGTTATCTATAGGTTGAATAACCTTATGTTTGTCATGTTAAAGCTCAAAAATGATCCCTTATTCCTTTAGGATATGTAAAATCCATTGCTGGTAATGTGTTTATTGGCAATATTTAACAAAGTTTTTAAAAAGCCATTTTATATCAAGTATATTACATTGCTAATGATAAGTTTTGCTTACTTGAGAGTGGACTGCTTTTATAAAACTGGCAGCATAAAGTTTGATTTAGATCAGCTAATTTTATTCAATGACAGAAAAATCCTTCTTTATTAAAAGTGGAAAATACCCAAGGTTAATCTTAAAAGTAAAATAAATTATGATTATATAAAATAGAAAAGAGGTGATTTGTTTACCTCACTTCTGAGTAAATGTTAAATTTTTTTTTAAAAGAAAATCCTATCGGACATGTAAGCAACACATTCAGTAATAACTTGGGTGAGGGTTTTAATAAATTCTGCTTCCAGATACTCAGTTATAGCATTTATATTCAAATGAACCAAAATCTCATTATTATGGATAGATTCAGAGAGGATAAGCTTAGAACTTAATCCTCCACAGATTATGGGGTTTAGAGCTGACACTGGCATGCTGTGAATCTGTCCATCTCTTTAGAAAATAGAATTAGCATACATGTGTATATTTGTAATTATAAAGCTATTCATCTTTTGATGGGGTTGTACAGGGGAGGGGTGCAAAAGCTAGTGAAAACCACGTGGCTAGTGCTTTTTTCTGCCTGATAGCTGCCGAGTGGTTTGTAATATGTACATGGACCAAAACCCTATTGTTTTGGTTTGTGTATACATTTGCCTGTTCTTTGAGTCTGATCAACCATAATTTTTCCAGTGCTGATGAATTTCCAGCAGAAGTTTGCTGGATGCACACATAGGGAGAAATAATCTAATCTTCTCAGAAAGATCTACACAGTTTGTCCCTTAAAGCCTGGATCTTATATTTTTGTAATTCTAGGGCCAGGCCAGACAGCCCACTGAATGTTTAACTCCAGCCCAGAAATCTATAAATAAGAATTGTGAAAAGAGAGAGAAGGAACAATGCAGGGGTGGAGAGAAAAAGGCAACACAGGTCTTGGAATGGAAATCTACCACTTCCGCTGAGGCTGTTGCTTGAAAATCTGTAAGGGGATGGTTTCCCCACGAGTGAATATATGAACAGAGAAGAGTCCTTGAACTGTCTCTTTGAAGACGCTCTTTATTAAGGAAGAAGAGGAAAGTCAGGAAAGGACTCACAAATGTCCACAGACATGTTAGGAAGAGATCCAGGAGAGATGGCTATCCGTGAAGCCAGAGCACAAAGCGGGAAGACCTGCCCACAGTACAGAGGAATATGCAGAAGCCAGATTTCCGGGACCTTGGGTTCCCTCGTGGCTCAGATGGTAAAGCATCTGCCTACAATGTGGAAGACCAGGGTTCGATCCCTGGATTGGGAAGATCCCCTGGAGAAGGAAATGGCAATCCACTCCAGTATTCTTGCCTGGAAAATTCCATGGACTGAGGAGCCTGGTAGGCTACAGTTCCTGGGGTTGCAAAGAGTCGGACACGACTGAGCAAGTTCACTTGGAAACTGGTCCGTAGGATGGGGCCTGTGGAGTCATTACCACTTTGTGACAGGAGGGGGCAGCAGAGAGCCACAGAGTGGCCAGGTGGCTCAAAGTCAACTTCGAGGGGCCAAGGATGTGGAAGACAGAAGCGGGGCTAGAACACTTCCCCGTGATGGTTACAGGAGCTCCAGCGGGGCTGGCTAAGGGGTGAAGGCCAGCAGGCGACGCACCTGCACGACCCCCAGCCCTGGAAGGCTTTCCCTTAAAGGACCTTCAAACACCCACCCTAGCGGGGCTGCAAAGGCATGGCCCAGGTCCTAAAGGACTCCGGGCTGTGTGGAGTGCTTTGCCTGGAGCCCGTCGGTCACACTCAGCTGTGTGAAGCCAGCTGTGATTTCACCAGAGCGTGAAATTGGCTGTGGCCGGAGACCTTCCCTATGGCCCCTCATGGCTCGAGACTGTCCCCAGGAGCCACCCTTGACCTCAATTTCTGCCTAATGGCCACTGAACTCCGTCTGGGAACTTGATCAGAGTGCTATTAATTTCAGGACAATGGAAGAACTGAAGCAGTGGAAATCTGGGAATTCCATTGAGGCTGTTAAGACAGTTTGTAAGGGGATGATGTCCCAGCTCTATTTGGGCCAGTGTTTAGGTCACTCTCGTCCCTGGAGTGTGATGAGACCCCGCTGTGAGGACCAAGGTCAAGTTCAAGGTCGTAAGCCAAGGTCAGAAGGAGCTGGCTAGTGCTCTTGCTCCTGGAAGGTGGGATTTAGTCTCTTTTTATTCTTCTAGGAAGCCAGCACTGGCTAGCAAAATAGATGAACTATCTTACTGTGTTTGCCATGGATGGGGAGCTCTGGCTCAACCAAGACTGAATGTGGGGAGGCTGAAGACCTTGCTGGTGGGCTGGTTGTAGGTGGATTCACGAGGGGCTTCCTTCCCCTTTTGTTCCTGACCCCAAGGGCCATTTCTGTTATTCCACATCCATATCCTGACAATTCCTGAAATGCCACGTGTGGCCACAGACCTAATTCTCTACCCACCTGAGCAGGGTGTTGTGCGGAGCATTTGGAAATTAATTAGGGGAGAAATTGTACTTTCACTTGGTCCTTAGTGTCTATTGTCATGTCTGGAACAGAGAAGTACGCAGTGAATATTTATTGAATGAACACATGAATGACTAGGAGCAGAGCTGACCCAGCGGAAGATGTACTTAGGATGCAGATTTGATCCCACTTCTTGCAGGTTGAGTTTGGATTTTGCCCCTAGATTGGTGGTTCTCAGCCTTTTTTAAGGCCTCAGGGAGGATGTGAAAAAAAAAAAAAAACACTGGATATTCTTACCAGCAAAACAATACACAGCATAAAAAAGTTGGCCCAGAATTTCAGTGTCTTCAAGTTCAGTTCAGTTGCTCAGTTGTGTCCAACTCTTCGCGACCCAATAAATCGCAGCACGTCAGGCCTCCCTGTCCATCACCATCTCCTGGAGTTCACTCAGACTCATGTCCATCGAGTTAGTGATGCCATCCAGCCATCTCATCCTGGGTCATCCCCTTCTCCTCCTGCCCCCAATCCCTCCCAGCATCAGAGTCTTTTCCAATGAGTCAACTCTTCACATGAGGTGGCCAAAGTACTGGAGCTTCAGCTTCAGCATCATTCCTTCCAAAGAAATCCCAGGGCTGATCTCCTTCAGAATGGACTGGTTGGATCTCCTTGCAGTCCAAGGGACCCTCAAGAGTCTTCTCCAACACCACAGTTCAAAAGCATCAATTCGTCGGCACTCAGCCTTTTTCACAGTCCAACTCTCACATCCATACATGACCACAGGAAAAACCATAGCCTTGACTAGACGGACCTTAGTCGGCAAAGTAATGTCTCTGCTTTTGAATATACTATCTAGGTTGGTCATAACTTTTCTTCCAAGGAGTAAGCGTCTTTTAATTTCATGGCTGCAATCACCATCTGCAGTGATTTTGGAACCCCAAAAAAACAAAGTCTGACACTGTTTCCATTGTTTCCCCATCTATTTCCCATGAAGTGATGGGACCAGATGCCATGATCTTCGTTTTCTGAATGTTGAGCTTTAAGCCAACTTTTTCACTCTCCTCCTTCATTTTCACCAAGAGGATTTTAGTTCCTCTTCACTTTCTGCCATAAGGGTGGTGTCATCTGCATATCTGAGGTTATTGATATTTCTCCCGGAAATCTTGATTCCACATTGTGCTTCTTCCAGCCCAGCGTTTCTCATGATGTACTCTGCATAGAAGTTAAATAAGCAGGGTGACAATATACAGCCTTGACGTACTCCTTTTCCTATTTGGAACCAGTCTGTTGTTCCATGTCCAGTTCTAACTGTTGCTTCCTGACCTGCATACAGATTTCTCAAGAGGCAGGTCAGGTGGTCTGGTATTCCAATCTCTTTCAGAATTTTCCACAGTTTATTGTGATCCACACAGTCAAAGGCTTTGGCATAGTCAAGAAAGCAGAAATAGATGTTTTTCTGGAACTCTCTTGCTTTTTCCATGATCCAGCGGATGTTGGCAATTTGATCTCTGGTTCCTCTGCCTTTTCTAAAACCAGCTTGAACATCAGGGAGTTCACGGTTCACGTATTGCTGAAGCCTGGCTTGGAGAATTTTGAGCATTACTTTACTAGCATGTGAGATGAGTGCAATTGTGCGGTAGTTTGAGCATTCTTTGGCATTGCCTTTCTTTGGAATGAAAACTGACCTTTTCCAGTCCTGTGGCCACTGCTGAGTTTTCCAAACTTGCTGGCATATTGAGTGCAGCACTTTCACAGCATCATCTTTCAGGATTTGAAATAGCTCTACTGGAATTCCATCACCTCCACTAGCTTTGTTCGTAGTGATGCTTTCTAAGGCCCACTTGACTTCACATTCCAAGATGTCTGGCTCTAGATTAGTGATCATATCATCATGATTATCTGGGTCGTAAAGATCTTTTTTGTACAGTTCTTCCGTGTATTCTTGCCACCTCTCCTTAATATCTTCTGCTTCTGTTAGGTCAGACCATTTCTATCCTTTATCGAGCCCATCTTTGCATGAAATGTTCCCTTGGTATCTCTAATTTTCTTGAAGAGATCTCTAGTCTTTCCCATTCTGTTGTTTTCCTCTATTTCTTTGCATTGATCACTGAAGAAGGCTTTCTTATCTCTTCTTGCTATTCTTTGGAACTCTGCATTCGGATGTTTATATCTTTCCTTTTGTCCTTTGCTTTTCACCTCTCTTCTTTTCACAGCTATTTGTAAGGCCTCCTGAGACAGCCATTTTGCTTTTTTGCCTTTCTTTTCCATGGGGATGGTCTTGATCCCTGTCTCCTGTACAGTGTCACGAACCTCATTCCATAGTTCATCAGGCACTCTATCTATCATATCTAGACAAAGCCTGTCTGTTAATGCCATGACATAGGCCCTGTAACACACAATGGGGAAACATGGAAAGATTTTAGGTCTGGGAAAGACACGGTGAAGATGATGATTCAAGGAGGTGTTCAGCAGGGACTGGAGGGAAGGAGCCGAAGACCTGGAGTATCTGAGTATAAGGTGAGGAAGGGCTAGGACAAAGTGTGGTACAGCGGGTGAGGAAAGAGGTGCAGGAAGGGAAGGACAGCAGGGCTTGAGTGTGACTCATGTGGAGGAGCCACCTACCAGTGACTCTGTGCTCCTGAAGAAAGATCCCTGAAGCCTCATTTACTGACAAGATGACACAATAATCATTGCGTTTAGAAAAGTTTATTTTATTGGCAGATGGTTAATTTAAAATGTTGCATTAATTTCCACTGTACAGTCAAGTGATTCCGTTATACACATACATATTCTTTTCCCCACTCTTTTCCATCATGGTTTATCACAGGATATATTGAATACAGTTCTCTCTACTACCCAGTAGGACCTTGTTGCTCATCCATCCTATGTATAACAGTTTGTGTCTGCTGATCCCAAACTATTAATACATTCCTCAACCATACCTTGTTCTTAAAGAGTGATACAGGCACACATGAATTATTAGTTCTAAATCTGTTGACTCATGCGTCGGGAACAGTGGGTTTGCACACTCCGTTATCCACTGCCTTGGGCATTACTGGCTTAGGAACTTAGTGGGAGAGAGCAAAATAGGAGACAGGGTGTCTTAGACAGCTTTCCAGAGATTTTAGAACTGGAGACTCTCCTGCCTTCCCTCTCTCCTCCTACCCCTCCTTCCCTCCCTTCCTTTCTTCTTGTCTCTTTAATATAAAGCAGAACACTTTTCTGTAGCTTACATTTTTCCAACCATTTTTTCTTTTCAAATTAAGCATGCCTTTCCTTCATGTTTGGTGTTTGACGCAAACAAAAGACGCCTGCCTGCAACAGCTGTGGACAGTGACCTTGTGCTTCCATTGTCAGGCTGGTAAACGCTCTCCTACCCCACAGCTCCCAATCTAAATGTATGAAGTTGCTAGTGTGCATGGAGTAAGCATAGGAGTGACCACTCTGATTTGGGAGAAAGGCATTGAAATATGTATAATATCATATAAGAAACGAATCACCAGTCCAGATTCGATGCAGGATACAGGATGCTTGGGGCTGGTGCACTGGGATGACCCAGAGGGATGGTACGGGGAGGGAGGTGGGAGGGGGGTTCAGGATGGGGATGCACACGTGTACACCTGTGGTGGATTCATGTTGATGTATGGCAAAACCAATACAATATTGTAAAGTAATTAACCTCCAATTAAAATAAATAAATTTAAATTTAAAAAATTAAGAAAAAAACATGGAAGATTTAGAAGACATCAGGCTTAGAGTAAATTAAGACAAGGTATTATGAGTAGTCCATAGGGATGAAGCTGAATACATTTAAATACGTGAGACAAGATGAACACAGTCTCAGCCATTTGGAAATTCCCTTGATTATGTCTCCATCAAAAGATGGGAGAAAGTGGTCCGTTTTGCTATTGTTAGGTTTTATTCCACTTTTAATCATTCCTTTTCTAATTTCTTTGTTTCTTCTCCAAACTTACTTTTGCTCTTGTCTTTGAGCAAACATTCCTTCCAAGACTTCTCTCTTCATTGGTGTCTTGAATGTTAGTCTTTCATTTCTTTTCACAATGACAGACCTCTCCTTTCCTCCTGTCTTTTATTGCATCGCTAGTGTCTCTCTTTCTTGTCTCCTTCTCACCTGGATTCAAACTCCAGTGGACTCCAACAGGCTTACTGTCTTCTCATGCAATCACCCTGTCTTTCTCTCTTTTTTTGCAGGGGGGTCAAACTCAGTGTGCTGTGCTTAGTCGCTCAGTCGTGTCTGACTTTTTGCGACCCCGTTTACTGTAGCCCTCCAGGTGCCTCTGTCCACGGGATTTTCCAGGCAAGAATGCTGGAGTGGGTTGCCATGCCGTCCTCCAGGGGATCTTCCCAACCCAGGGATCGAACCCAGGTCTCCTGCATTGCAGGTGGATTCTTTACTGTCTGAGTCACCAGGGGAGCTCCAAACCCAGTGTAACCTACGCCTTTTGCTCCACCTTGCAGTCTGTCTTTGCATTCATCAGGATGCGGGACAGGTGATGCTGTGATAGCAGACGTGCATGAACTCTGCAGGCTTACCAAACAGAGATAGGCGTCTGCCCACTGCATGGTCTGACCTGGGCTGTGCTGCGCGCATCTCTCCTGAGCCTGACCCAGAGAGCACCGCTACATCCCGCCCCTCGCTGCCCTGCCAGAGTCTAGGCCTCGGTTCCCCTTAGGCTCCGCCTTAGGAGAGCGCTAGTCCCGCCCCCACGCGGATGCACCGGGCTGGGAAACCTTGAGCGTTGAGTACTGATGGACGTGGTGAAGCCCCAGTTTCTCAAGGCCGTGTTTCTGTTCCACGTCTTTGAAGGAGAGAAAAGCAGATCGTGACCTGGCTACACACCAGGCCTTCAGGCTGCACGTGGCAGTGCTTGGGAAGATAAGGCCACGGATACTAAACTGAATATATTAATAAGACTGGAGAAGCACTTTAAGTTGAAGTATAGTTGATTTATAACTTTGTGTTAATTTCTGCTGTACAGCAAAGTGATTCAGTTATACACACGCATTCTTTTTCGTATGATTTTCCGTCATGGTTTATTACGGGGTATTGAATATAGCTCCTTGTGCTATAAGATTTGTAGATCAGATTTTTAAAGTGACCTAATCTGGACTGGCGGAGAAGGCAGTGGCACCCTACTCCAGTACTCTTGCCTGGAAAATCCAATGGGCGGCGGAGCCTGGTGGGCTGCAGTCCATGGGGTCTCGAAGAGTCGGACACGACTGAGCGACTTCACTTTCACTTTTCACTTTCATGCATTGGAGAAGGACATGGCAACCCACTCCAGTGTTCTTGCCTGGAGAATCACAGGGACGGAGGAGCTTGATGGGCTGCTGTCTATGGGGTTGCACAGAGTCGGACGGGACTGAAGCGACTTAGCAGCAGCAACAGCAATCTGGACTGGATGTTTAAATATCCAAAGGGAACCAGGAAGCTATGGGGTCTGCCTGAGATGTTATTAAGGGTCAGAAAAGAATTACAAAGTATATTTGAAAGCAGTGACTGGGAGAAAATGAACCAGTTAATATTTGTATCACACTGTGTCCAAGGCTGTCCAATACAAAACCTGTGTTTAGTTTGGAGAATAATATCAAATATAAATAAGACTATGCAATGATTTACTGTTCAATGTAAGCTACATGAAGAAACCAAAGATTAATATTCTTTTCTTTTTGAATGAGCTTAAACAATGACTTTACATCAGCTCAGATAACAGGAAAATGAATTTAATCACATTTTAAATTAAATTCAAAGATAAATCTAAAAATAATTGAAGTTTGGCGAATGCCTTTCTGCCAAGAGTGCTCTGAAACTCTCATAATTAAATTAGCATGTTTAATTCCCCTGGAGTGTTGCAGCAGGTGCGAATCAGCCCTGTTCATAAAGTACATCCCATTCAAACAAACTAAATGCCCTTTAATGTCCTTGCAATGACCTCTGGGTGGAGTTTTCCAGTTCTCATAAATTCTCATACACGATCTTAGCTTCTAGGGACTTTGGCATGAATTATGATTCAAAGATAGAGTTTGATTAATAATGCATGTCCATGGATAATTAAAAGAGCTCTTCCTTTATAGAAAAAAAAATACTTGAGTTCTGAAGAAAATGTCTCAGATGATGTTCAGAGAGCTGGGATGTGCCTGCCATGTCATCCTGTCCTCCTGCTTTCTAAGTTGCCCCACCGCAACTGCTTTGTCTTTAAAGAGCTCCAGAGAAAGATGCTAACGCCACTCAGTTCAAGCGTCCTTCTGGCCACCGCCAAATCAGTACATTGTGAATCACACTGAACAGTCTTTATTACATATTTCTTAAAGCCAAGCCTTTTATGTTCTTACAAATTTTCTTATCACTTATTTGTGCAAATTCTTTATTCGAATATTTTCAAGTTCCTTCCTCTTTTCAAAGACACATCCTTTATTTATTATGAAACAACACATGGTTGGAATATAAAATAATGTTTGGATTGGAAAGACATTTATTGCATAATTTTAAAATTGGAAAGACCCTATAGAAACAACTATGAAATTGAAAGTCGCTCAGTCATGTCCGACTCTTTGCAACCCCATGGACTATACAATCCACAGGATTCTCCAGGCCAGAATACTGGACTGGGTAGCCTTTCCCTGCTGCAGGGGGTTTTCCCAATCCAAGGATCAAATCCAGGTCTCCTGTATTGCAGGTGGATTCTTTACTAGCTAAGCCACAAGGGAAGCCCAAGAATACTAGAGTGGGTAGCCTATCCCTTCTCCAGGGGATCTTCCTGACCCAGGAATCGAACTGGGGTATCCTGAATTGCAGGCGGATTCTTTACCAACTGAGCTATCAGGGAATATCTATGGTGCCACCTAATTTTACAGAATCTAAATTTGACAGTCTGCAAGTTCACTTAGTGGCAGAGCTAGAACTCAACTAATTTTGGGCTGGTGCTTTGTGCCTGATAAAATAATTTCTCCAAAAGGGAGCCCTCTTACACTGTTGGTGGGAATGCAAACTAGTACAGCCACTATGGAGAACAGTGTGGAGATTCCTTTAAAAATTGAAAATAGAACTGCCTTATGACCCAGCAATCCCACTTCTGGGCATACACACCAAGGAAACCAGAATTGAAAGAGACACGTGTACCCCAATGTTCATCGCAGCACTGTTTATAATAGCCAGGACATGGAAGCAACCTAAATGTCCATCAGCAGATGAATGGATAAGAAAGCTGTGGTACATATACACAATGGAGTATTACTCAGGCATTAAAAAGAATACATTTGAATCAGTTCTGATGAGGTGGTTGAAACTGGAGTCTATTATACAGAGTGAAGTAAGCCAGAAAGAAAAACACCAATACAGTATACTAACACATATATATGGAATTTAGAAAGATGGTAATGATAACCCTGTATGCAAGACAGCAAAAGAGACACAGATGTATAGAACAGACTTTTAGACTCTGTGGGAGAGGGAGAGGGTGGGATGATTTGGGAGAATGGCATTGAAACATGTATAGTATCAGGTAAGAAACGAATCACCAGTCTATGTTCAATACAGGATACAGGATGCTTGGGGCTGGTGCACTGGGATGATCCAGAGAGATGATATGGGGTGGGAGGTGGGAGGGGGATTCAGGATTGGGAACTCATGTACACCCGTGGCTGATTCATGTCAATGTATGGCAAAACCAATACAGTATTGTAAAGCAAAATAAAGTAAAAAAAAAAAAAAAAAAAAGAAGAAATCCAATACGTTGTTCCTCAGAGATGTATAAACTTATTTGGTCCCAGTTTGGGGATGCCAGAAATCATTGCGGTTTAGATGATACCTGTTTATGATTGACACAAATAAACAGTCACAAGAGTACAGAAAAAAAAATTCTCCATTGTGTACAGCTCTTTACATACATAGAGGGGATGGTAAAGCTGATTTAAGGTTTAAGCAAGCAAGAGTAATAGCAATAGCTAAAAAGTACTATGGACAAATTGCTTAGAGAATATAGACAAAATAAAATCCAAATTATTGTTCATAGTTATGTACTAATTTATTTTATTATTCACTGAAGGGACTCTTGCTAAAACTGATGCTCCAATACTTTGGCCACCTGAGTCAAAGAACTGACTCACTGCAAAAGACCCTGATGCTGGGAAAGATTGAAGGCGGGAGGAGAAGGGGATGACAAAGGATGAGATGGTTGGATGGCATCACCGACTTGTCGGACATGAGTTTGAGTAAGCTCTGGGAGTTGGTGATAGGCAGGCCTGGCGTGCTGCAGTCTATGGGGTTGCAAGGTGTCAGACACGACTGAGCTACTGAACTGAACTGAACTGAATATCTGTTTGATCCACTAAATAAGTGCCAAGAGAGCAACAATTACATTTTTTAATATAAATTTATTTAATTGGAGGTTAATTACTTTACAATATTGTATTGGTTTTGCCATACATCAACATGAATCCTCCACGGGTGTACATGAGTTCCCAATCCTGAACCCTGCTCCCGCCTCCCTCCCCATACCATCCCTCTGGGTCGTCCCAGTGCACCAGCCCCAAGCATCCTGTATCCTGCTTCGAACCTGGACTGGTGATTCATTTCATATATGATGTTATACATGTTTCAATGCCATTCTCCCAAGTCATCCCACCCTCTCCCTCTCCCACAGAGTCCAACAGACTGTTCTATACATCTGTGTCTCTTTTGCTGTTTCACATACAGGGTTATCATTACCATCTTTCTAAATTCCATATATATGCGTTAGTATACTGGGTGTTCTTTGGAAGGAATGATGCTAAAGCTGAAACTCCAGTATTTTGGCTACCTCATGTGAAGAGTTGACTCATTGGAAAAGACTCTGATGCTGGGAGGGATTGGGGACAGGAGGAAAAGGGGATGACAGAGGATGAGATGGCTGGATGGCATCACCGACTCGATAGACTTGAGTTTGAGTGAACTCCGGGAGATGGTGATGGACAGGAAGGCCTGGCGTGCTGCTATTCATGGGGTTGCAAAGAATCGGACAGGACTGAGTGACTGAACTGAACTGAACGGATACTGTATTTTTAAATTATATTTTAATTAAAAATTTTGATAACAGGCATATAATTGTCCTTGTAAAAAGAGATATTTAATTTGATAACTTATAATTCCTCTTTAAATATTTCTCTAATATTATATGAACTGTTCTACGGATAATTTTCAAGGTCTGAATTTTGTGAATTTTATGTATATTTCTTTTTCATAAAGTCATCCTTTAAAGTAATTGCTGAACTTTATATATGTTTCTAAATGTCATCAGAAAAGCTACATTTCAGTACTTCCTTGAATTTTTGACATTGTTCTAAAGGATCTTTTCACGGTGATACTTGTTAATTATGTCACTTTAACGTAGAGAAGTGAATCAATGACAGTCTTCCAAATTGAGAGTGAATATTGATGAAACTGGGCTTCCCTGGGGCTCAGCAGTAGCGAATCTGCCTGCAATGCAGGAGACCCGGGGTTTGGTCCCTGAGTTGGGAAGCTCCCCTGGAGAAGGGCATGGCAACCCACTCCAGTACTCTTGTCTGGAGAATCCCATGGACAGTGGAGCCTGGTCGGCTGCAATCCACGGGGCGGAAAGAGTCGGACGTGACAGACATGACTGAGCATGCTGACAGGCACTGATGAAACTGACATGATGTCTTTCACTGATGGCTGGTTTGACCTGCAGCTGGTCTGCTCCTGAGTCTAACAGAAAACTGAAACCATCGCTGTAAGTGAGCTATAGGGCTCTTCCCCTGGATTTAAGAAAACAGCACTTGCAGAGCAAAACCTGAAGTTCTTCCTTACAGCTGTCTTAGTCTGCTCAGGTTGCCATTACAAAATGCCGCAGACTTGACAGCAGGCGTTTATTTTCTCACAGTTCTGGAAGCTGGAGGTCTGAGGCCTGGGTGCCAGCACAGCGGGTTTTAGTGAGGGCTTTCTTCCGGGTCTGCAGATGGCCGTTTTCTTGCTTTGTGCTCACAGGGTGGACACGGGAGAAAGCTCTCTGGTGTCTCTTCTTGAAGGACACTCATCCCATCGAGAAGGCCTGCCGTTATGGCCTCATCTGAAGCCAAATACCTTCCAAGACTTCCTCTCCAAATTACATCACAGCAGGTGTTCGGGCCTCAATGTGCGAACTTGGGAGGGGAGACACACTCAGTCCATAGCAATAAAACTGGTGAACGTTTGTGTGTGTGTGTGTGTGTGTGCTCAGTTGCTCAGTCGTGTCCGACTCTGTGACCCCATGAGCTGTAGCTCTCCAGGCTCCTCTGTCCATGGGATTTCCCAGGCAAGAATACTAGAGTGGGTTGCCATTTCCTATTTCAGGGGATCTTCCCAACCCTGGGATTGAACCTGCGTCTCTTGAGTTTCCTGCATTGGCAGGCGAATTTTTTTTTCACTGCTGTGCTTCCTGGGAAGCCCCAAACACTCTACTTTCATCCTCTCTCAGCCCTCACCCTTTTCAGATAAGCCTCCTCAGAGGTAACATGACCAGCAAGTGGCGTGAATTCTTCTAAGCTCACTTGTGGACTGTCTTGGGCTCTGTGTTTGGTGACTGGGTTCGTCAGGGGAGTGACGCTGTGGCACGGGGTATATGGAACGCGAACGGCTGAGCCTGCTGGACTGCTCTCCTCCTGGCATCTGCCCCCTCATGACCTCACTGAGGCTTACCAGGCTTGTAGGTTGCAACCAAGCAGCTCTTCATCAAGGAAGCCCCAGAGCCCCCACCCCTTTTGTTCTAGAGGGAAATAAATGAGATGTAGAGAGGCAAATGGATTTCCAAGAGGCTGCCTAGCTGTTTGGTATCAGAGCCGGGTCTGGAATTCATGCCTCTGAATCTTGCTGAGAGCTCTCCTCCAACACCACTTTGATTTTCTGGAACTCAAACTCCCCACCTAAGATTTAGGGGAGAAATTCATAGGATTTGTCTTGTGCTTTGGCTGATTTTGGAGAAGTATATTTTAGATCTTGAGTCTTTTAACTGACTCTTCCTAAACACAGCAGCAAAATAATAGAGACCATTTTAGTTTGGGGTGCAAGACACAAAACAAATGTTTGAAATTACTTTATGTGAAAGACGGGGTCATTTAAAATGATTTTCTGATTTTAGGTTCTATGAAGGTACAGAGGGACCATACTATTATTACGTCTGACTCTTTGCCAGTCCATGGACCATAACCTACCAGGGTCCTCTGTCCATGGGATTTTCCAGGCAAGAATACTGGAGTGGGCTGGCATTTCCTTCTCCAGGGGATCTTCCCAACCCAGGGATTGAACCCGGGTCTCCCACATTGCAGGCAGACGCTTTACTGTCTGAGCCACCAGGGAAGCCTTTAGAAAAGCAGAGAGGATCATATCTTTATAACAAGTTAAATCTGACAGTGTAAGTGAATGTGTATTAGTTGTCTGTTGTTATCACAAACTCAGCAGCTTAAAATAGCATGAATTTATTACTTTGCAGTTATGTAGGTCAGAAGCCTGCCAGGCTCAGCTGGTTTCCCTGCGAAGGGTGCCACAGGCTGAAATCAAAGTGCTGGTCAGCCTAGAGTCTTACCTGAGGGAGAATCCACTTCCTTGCTCATTTGGCAGATTTCAGTTCCACATGGTACAGTACTGAGTCTCTCATTTCTGAACCTGTTGTTGGCTGAGGTTGTTCCCTGCCTCTGGAGGCTGCCTGCATCCCTGGCTTATGGCCTCTTTCTTCATCTTTAAAGCAGCCTTGGCAGCCCAGTCTGCATTTGTGACCTGTGGCCTCTTTCCCCATCCTTAAAGCAGCAATGGCAGTTCAGTGTTTCCTCATACTTATCTCTTGTGACTTCTCCTTTTGGCTTATCTTTCCTGCCTTCTTTTCTGTTGTATCTCTCTTATTAACTCTTCCACTTTCCTCTCCTATGTTTAAGCATCTTGCTTAAGAGTATATTAGGTCCAGTTGAATAGTCCAGTATAATATGGCTATTTTAATGTCCATAACCATAATCACATTACAAAGTGATTATGCCTCCATTTTGCCACACAGAATAACGTTCTGGCAATTACTCTTTGGGGAGTAATTCCCAAATTTGGGGAGCTTACTCTTCTGCTTACTTAGCCTACCTTCCGGCACGCAAAGATTCACATCCGCCCCACATAACAAAATATAGTCATTGCATACAAAGATCCCCAACGATCTCTTCTCATTGCAGCAAATTTAAAATCTCATCTCCTCTAGAGTCTTAAATCTAATCACCTGACTCATCTAAATCAGCTATGAGTGAAACTTTCTTGGAGCACAGTTCCTCTCCATCTATATCTCTGCGGAACTAAACAAACAAGCTGTTTCCTCCAAACATAGAGTGATGTGATAGGCATCAGGCAACAGTTTCAGACATTCTGGTTGACAAGAAGAGAGTCACCGGTGACCCATAATTTTGAAATCCCTCCGTGCAAACTCCATTAGATTTCAAGGTTTGAGGGAACCTTGGTTCTGGGTTACACCCTCTGGGCTCTTGCTTCGTGCTTTCTTTTTCATGAAAGGCAGCCCTTGTTTGCACCTGAGCACTTTTATCAGTCTGTTTCCACAGGTAAAATTGCGGGGGTTTGCCAGCCCCTGTCAGTCCTATGCGGTGGTGTTTCTGCTGCCATAACACCCTTAAGGACTTTGTGTGTCTTCCATATATGTCATGGGGATTTGCTTGCACACAGATCTTTCCTGGATAATCTCATCTCTATTTATGGTTTCTGCTGGTCTGGCTGAAAGGATCTATGAATATAGAGACTTTTAGTCTCTTCAAACAGCCCTTTATGCAACACCCTGAACTTTGGAGATTTCTAAGGTATTAGCAAAAAGATTTTACATACACAGTTGAGCTTTTCCTCTGTATATGTCTTCTTGAAAAGAGGATTTCTTCAAAGCCAGCAGTGGTGGGTCAAGCCCTCCTCAGGTTTTGATTAGCTCTTATCTCCCCTTCTGTCTCAGGCCTGTTCTGCTTCATCTCTCTGTCTGACTCCAGCCAAAGAAATCTCTGTACGTTGAAGTGCTCAAGTGATTAGAATGGGCACATTTTCCTAATCCAAGCGAATCTCCCTAATTCAGGATCCATACCATTATTTACATTTTCAACATCTTTTGCTTGAAGCGTAACAGTCACAGGTTCTGGGAGCTGACAGTGGAAATCTTTGGAGGATCGTTATTTTGCCTGCTACAGAGCATAACTCCACACTATCTATCATGTCACAGGTAGGAATAAGAGAGGGGAGATGGCAACTGAAGAGGAAACAACTCCTGGAAACCAAAGGATGTGGGAAAGTGTCCAGCATTATTTGGACCACAGGTGTCAGAGTAACCCAGACAAACTCTTCTGGTTTGAACCAGGAAGGCAAACTTAGGCAGCAAGGGAGCTCAAGGAGAAAAAAAAAAAGATTATATCTTTAGTCATCATGAACAAGTCTGATCAGGAGTCTGACTGTGAAAGGAGAGAGATAGGTTGGTTTCACAGACCAACATCAAACTCATGTTATGGTAACTAAGTGTTTTAATTTAGTTCTGAGTCCAAATAAGCTTGTTTCATCTTGCAGACATTCTTGTGAATGTAAGAGTATGGATGAGTCATAAACCAAAAGCATCAAATTCTCTGAAACCATTTGCTAGGAGAGCTCTATATAGCAGTGGCTCAGCGGTAAAGAATCTGCTTGCAATGCGGGAGTCACAGGAGACGTGGGTTTGATCCCTGGGTTGGGAAGATCCCCTGGAGGAGGAAATGGCAACCTATTCCAATGTTCTTTCCTGGAGAATCCTATGGACAGAGGAACCTGGAGGGCTACAGTCCATAGGATTGCAAAGAATTGGACATGACTGAAGTATCTGGGCACACGCACAGGAGAATTTCTATTAGGGTGTCAGAGTTTTACCTGGTTAGAACACAGAGCCATAACAGCTACCATCACTTATCAGAGTAGCAATACGGTAGTTGGGTATTTTCTTCTGCAGTATACTCTTTCATCTGGGTCATATGAATTACCCACCCTCTGACCTGGCACTTCAATAGCTGTAGCTGATACCCACAAGTAACTCACATTAAGATAGGCACTGGTACTCAAACAAGACAGTTCCGAATCCTGGAAGAGTGTGCAGGAATCTATTTAAGGACTCTGCCATTTCCTTCTGCTTAATTTAAATTACATTGCCAGTGTGACAGTCAAACTGTCTTGTACTAGAAAATTAATCCAAGAACCTCATTTGTGTCAGTTTGCTTTTCAGTGGCATTGGCTAGCAAACACAGAAGGATGATGAGATTCCATTGTTAGCCTAGCACTTAAATCAAGGCTACAGGCTCTCTTAAGTATAGATAGTGATTTTAGTGAGTTAATACTCCTTTCCTTGCCTTGACAGCTTGCTTTCTAAATGAGATTCTTTCCAAATCCCTTACATAGGGGGAACTCAAAGCAACTTAAAATTTGAAACAAGCCAATGTCTAGTAGTTCACACAACATATTTAATCAGGAAGCTAAATCTTAAATGTAAAGAATTTCCGATTATCGTGAATGTAGACTTGGGCCACAGTAATAACTGAAAGGTTTCTTTTATTTTTGCTTTTGGTGGTGAAATAAAGACTGTGGTCTGGTAATAGAGTTATGCATGTGTGTGTAGGGGAAGCAGTTATTGGCCATTTTTCTCATTTATGTCTTTCATAGTGCTGGTCTACACTTATTGTACTCAAACTCCATTCCAGTGCACCATTTAGTCTTACATGGAAGTGACTTTTCTTCATTGTGCCATGATCCCCTAGGACAGTGTGGAGCGGGGCTGGACAGTGGGAAAGAGTCTGCTTTTTCGCTTACCTAAATTTATGCCCATTTAATTTTCAGGTGACCTTTCCTCAAATGTGCCCACTCCGCCCCAACCCCTGCCATGGAAACTTTCAGTCTTTCTACTAACCATGTGAATGTACTTTTTTTGGGCGGGGAATGGAAACTGATGAAAGGTTTGTATTTTCTGTACAAATTGATGCCTAGTGAAATAGAGACACATCTGTGGATGCAGAAAGCCAAGGCAGAAGAGGTCTTGGGAATATTTAGTTCAGTTCAGTCACTCAGTCGTGTCTGACTCTTTGTGACCCCGTGGACTGCAGCACGCTTGTCCATCACCAACTCCTTTGGAGCTTACTTAAAATTTGGAGCTTACTCAAATTCATGTACATTGAGTCACTGGTGCCATCCAACCATCTCATCCTCTGCTGTCCCCTTCTCCTTCTGCCCTCAATCTTTCCTAGCATCAGGGTCTTTTCCAATGAGTTGGCTCTTCACATCAGGTGGCCTAAGTATTGGAGCTTCAGCTTTAGCATCAGTCCTTCCAGCGATTTCCTTTAGGACTGAATGGTTTGATCTCCTTGCAGTCCAAAAGACTCTGAAGAGTCTTCTCCAACACCACAGTTCAAAGGCATCAATTTTTTGGTGCTCAGCTTTCTTTGCGATGCAACTCTCACATCCATACATGACTATTGGAAAAACCATAGCTTTGACTAGATGGGCCTTTGTTGGCAAAGTTATGTCTCTGCTTTTTAATATGCTGTCTAGGTTGATCATAGCTTTTCTTCCAAGGAGCAAGTGTCTTTTAATTTCATGGCTGCAGTCACCATCTGCAGTGATTTTGGAGCCCAAGAAAATAAAGCCTATCCCTGTTTCCACTGTTTCCCTATCTATTTTCCATGAAGTGATGGGCCTGGATCTTCTTTTTTTCGAATGTTGAGTTTTAAGTCAACTTTTTCACTCTCCTCTTTCACTTTCATCAAGAGGCTCTTTAGTTCCTCTTTGCTTTCTGCCATAAGGGTGGTGTCATCTGTATATCTGAGGTTATTGATATTTCTGCCAGCAATTTTGATTCCAGCCTGTGTTTCATCCGGCCTGGCATTTCTCATGATGTACTCTGCATATAAGTTAAATAGTCACCTGAAAATCAGCAACATCCTGGGGAAGGCCTGGGCAGAACAGAGCACTTTCATCAAGAACTCAGGGAGTGGAGAGACCCCAATTACAATCTGCATGTCGCATGTTAGCTCGATAAAGCACTTAAAGGTCACTGTCAGAACCATTGTCATCAGACACTGGTGTCAGTTAAAAGTTCAGCTCAACAGAAGAACCATCCCTGAGAAGGCTTCCCTGGTAGCTCAGATGGTAAAGAATCTACCTGCAGTGTAAGAGACCCAGGTTCAATCACTGAGTTGGGAAGATCCCCTGGAGGAGGAAATGGTAACCCACTCCAGTATTCTTGCCTGGGATATCCCATGGACAGAGAAACTTGGTGGGCTACAGTCCATGGGGTCGCAAAGAGTTGGACAAAGAGTCAAACATGACTGAGTGACTAACACTTTTGCCTTCACTTTCATCCCTGAGAAAGGACTCAGCACAGAGGTGATCCTTGCCTTCCTGACAGTCAGCTCCAGACAGTGGAGAACAATCTGGCGAGACTTGGAAAATTGAACTCACGGCTTCTTCCTGGTGCGTCGAAATCAAATTCCAATCCTTATACCTTCGTCCTCTCACTCCGATTTGTACTTGAATATTACACAAAATGAGATGACCTTGTCTGCCAGAGGTGGAGTCTGATTTACAACTAACTGCTCATCCCGGGGAGAGGCCACGGCCAAGCATAACCACACGCTGCTATGCCTTTGGCATCGTGCTGGCAATTTCACAAACTGTCATCAGCACAGTCCTAAATATGCCAGGAAATCTGCAGTCTCAACACTGAAGGTCTGTTGTGTCTTCAGGATCTGTGAACACACATCTGGGAGGAACGGGTCAGCCACGGGTTTGCTTTCGGGCAACTGTATGGTCAAAGTCGTTTTAAATATAAAGCGGGCTCTGAGTTGTTAATCTCTCAGTGAAAGAAAAGCTTTTTGCTCTGACCTACTTAGGCTTTACCAAGGAGACTGCGGGACAAACAAGAACTGTCCTTGTCTGCTGTAGAGACGCCAGAAAAATGATGAGAAGGGCACACCAGGTCCTTTCATAAAATAAAACTGTCTTAAGCCACAACTCGTAGAATTCCTATTCGGCTTTTCCAGACTTCACATACTTCTGCAACATTTGAAGAAACATTTTAAAAAATATGTTAAAAATTTCTCTAGATTTTAGCTGTTTTATCATTTGGTTCTGTAGCTAAGATATAAATAGAGAGTTAACATATGTGTGGGAGTTACTGGTTTATTTGAACACCATATTAAGAAATCTTTTGAGATGTATAAAGTCGTGGCTATAAATATGTTGTTTTTAGAGCCGGGGATGTCATTGATGGGTGCTACACATCTTGAAGTTACTTGAAATGAGATTTTCTGCAGTGATATATTTGTTCTACCTAACTTTCCTGTGCTATCAGGTACTGAAAATAAGGAAAGAGTAACACTATATGAGCAAAGATGAGAGAAATATATATTTTCATATATATATATACACATATAAACATACCTATTATGTAGAATATGCCTACTACATATATAATATAATATAATATAATATATAATACGTATTATGTATATGATATACATTTTTTTTATATAATGAGGCTACAATAAGAAAAAGAAAAGTTGGCAGACCGTGTCAAGATGAATCTCATGTCTTTTGAGTCCTGGTGGAATCATTCTGGCTTTAAAGTCTTACATTTTGATGATGGACAGATTTGATTTAGCTCCCTATTTTTGGCTCATCCATTATAAATCATTATAACCTCATCTTGTTTTCTCCACTATTTTCTACAAGTTATAGAAATTTCTCCTCTTAAAATACGACTTCAATCCTAATTGAATAATAACATCTGACATGTATTGAAGGCTTCCATGGGCATATGCAAAGCAGTTTGATGTATTATTTCATTTAATCCTCAGAACAACTCCATGTAGGAGTATTATTAACCCTATTTTGCAAATGAAATTATTCATATTCTGTGAGGTTAGGTAACTTGACCATAAGGCTAGCAAATTGTTGAACTAGGATACAGTAATAGCAAATGTTAATCTCAAACTCCAAATTTATGCTCCCCTTTCCCCTTTGGTAACCATAGTTTGTTTTCTATGTCTGTGAGTCTATTTTTGTTTGTAAATAAGGTCTTTTGTATCGTTTTTGAGAATGATTTTGGGATTAATAAATACACTCTGCTATAAATAAAAGGGCTTCCCAGGTGGAGCTGGTAGTAAAGAAACCTCCTGGCAATGCAGGAGACCTAAAGAGATGCGGGTTTGATCCCTGGGTTGGGAAGATTCCCTGGAGAAGGGCGTGGCAAACCCCTCCAGTATTCTTGCCTGGAGAATCCCATGGACAGAGGAGGCTGGTGGGTTACAGTCCATAGGGTTGCAAAGAGTCAGATATGACTGAAGAGGCTTAGCACACACCCATATATAAAATGCATAATCAACAAGGATCTATTGTATAGCACAGGGAGCTATACACAATATCTTACAATAACTTATGAGGGAAAACAAGCTAAAAAAAAAATGTGTGTGTAACAATCACTTTGCTGTGCTCCTGAAACTAACACAACATTGTAAATCAACTGTACTTCAATAAAAATAAACTAAAAACCCACAATTGCTAAGATTTATATAGCATTTATGTAACACATAGAATCTTAACATCAACCCAACAATGGGGGAGAAAAGAGTAACAAGAATAACTCGTGAAGGCAGCTGTTTAAACCTTGTCAGTTTGACTTCAACTCTGAGTGTTTACTGTTTGTTACTATTAAGATATAAAGGTGTGCTGTCCACATGGTTGCCACTAGATTCACACCATAATTCAAATTTAAACTAACAATTTCAAACAGTCCCACTGTGTAGTGGTACTAGCTCCATTCAAGTGCCCACGGCAGATGCTACTGGCCCAGTGGAACCCATTCAAATCACCTTCTTCCCTACTTTTCTCTACTATGGAGCCTGGAAAGTGAAAAGTAATTTCTCTTGCTGCTGGGTATGGTCATGTTATTTATTCAGATCAATAGGTTAAAGGTAGATATCTGAGAAAGGCCTGTCTTCTTATTTCCCAAAAAGAAAATAAGGAAAGTTTTGTTATTTACACTACCCTTTCTTTTTTCTTCTTGGAACATGGATATGATGCTTAGAGTGCAACAGCCATTTTGAGGACAGTGTCCACAAGCAACTGACAATACAGCAGGAAAATAGTAGAGACTTCTGGTGATTCTCATGACAACTTCTTCAGCTCTGAGCTGTCTGCTTTGGGAATTCTTATTGAGTGAGAAACATATGCTCCATACTTGTTTAAACCACTATTTGCGAGTTTCACTGTCACTATTTGTGGTTGCCCTCCTAACTGATTTGAGATGCATATAAAATCTAGAATTAAACAACAGCAACAGCATCAAACAAGTGCCCAATAGCCATATGTGGCCTCATCCTGGATAGCGCTGCTTCATTTATTTCCATCACCACACAATGTTCCTTAGAACGGTGCTGATCTATACTCTACACAATGTTTTCCTGAGGAAATTTTAGTCAAATACTGTGAACTCTAGAAAGAGACTCAGACAGTAAATTGTTTGCCTGCAATGTGGGAGACCCAGGTTTGATCCCCGGGTCAGGAAGATCCCCTGGAAAAGGAAATGACAACCCACTCCAGTATTCTTGTCTGGAAAATCCCATGCATGGAGGAGCCTGATAGACTACAGTCCATGGGGTCGCGAAGAGTCATACACGACTCAATGATTTCTTTTCTTTCTAAGTTTTATTGCCAACTCATGAGCTCATCATCATTTGAGATGGATTAATTTAACTGATGGATTGTTTAATTTATTTTTATTCTTTTTATCATAAATTCCATATGGGAGAAATTTCTGGTTGTGTCCCTAAATTCTGGAAATTTTGAGTCCTTATTTCAAATCTGTGACTCCCCTTCTAGGGGCTATGTAACTCTTAATAAGTTTCCATTTCAGAATGTCAAGTGGTTAAACTATTTTCAAGGGGAAGAGAGGTGCGAGGGAGTATTAAGAATTCACTCTGGCCTTCCATGGTGGTTCAGGGTTAAGAATTCGCCATGCAATGCAGGGCACACGGGTTTGATTCTGATTTGGGAAGATCATACGTGCTGGGGAACAGCTAATCCCGTGCACCACAACATTGAGCCAGAGCTCTAGAGCCACGAGCTGCAACTCCTGAGCCCACATGCAGCAACTCCTGAGGCCCGTGTGCCCTAAAGCCGGTGCTCCTCAACAAGAGAAACCACCAAGCTGAGAAGCGTGTGCCCTCTAGCTAGAGTAGCTCCTGCTTACAGCAACTAGAGAAAAGCCCCTGTGCACCAGTGAAGATCCACCACAACCAAGATCAATCAATCAGTCTTGAAAAATTCACTCCAAAGATTGGAGTTCTCCCAACAAATAAATATACAGAATTCTTTGCTAAGGATAATGCTGTTTAAATGAACCATCTCCCCCACATTGCATTCCGCTTAGTTATTTTAAATATACCTTGTCTTCTCTGGATGGTGCGTATAGCTTTATTTTAATGTTATTTCAAGAATAAAATAATCAAGAAGAAATGTTCTTACTTTGACTATTTTTGGTATTTTTATGGATATCTCAGTTGGGTTCTTCTCTCTTCATTTTTTGACTTGAAAATGAGAAAACGCAGCTTGCTGCCTAAGTGCTGAAGTTCTGGGTACCTGTTGGATTTGTTCCAGTTTATAACAGTGCTCTGAATGATAATTTCAGAATTGACTGGATGCATTTCAGATGGAAACCTGTTTCTATGGCAACATATTGGATTTACAGACTGAAAGACTATTCCAAATAGCATTAATTAAAACTGCACATGCACGACACAAGTCCCCTTCTTCCCTAGAAAGCTCATTAAAAGGAATAAAAAGCTAGAGCAGGCTGAACCCAATTATCCAGTTGCCTATAGGTTGTCCATCCTACCCAGCCTAGAAACAAGCAATTTCGTGGCCAGTATGTGCTGAAGGGAGGGTGTTCCTTACTAGGGCAGCTTGGGTGCCAGCACTAGTGAGGTTAAGGAAGCTGCCACTGGTTACTTGTGGGAGCAACTTGCTGGGGGCATGAGCTAGGCATTGTTTCAGCAGGTGATGGAGCCTTGGGCCTTGTCTTCTTTTTTAAAAAATTTATTTATTTTTAACTGGAGGATAATTACTTTACAATATTGTGTTGGTTTCTGCCATACAGCAGCATGAATCAGCCACAGGTATACATGTGTCCCCTTCTCTCGAACATCCCTTCCACCTCCCAATTGAGAGACTAGCAGTGCAACATATATATCATCGTACGTAAAAGAGCCAGCCAGCAAGAATTTGCTGTACGATGCATGAAGCTCAAATCCAATGCTCTGTGACAACCTTGAAAGATGGGACGGGGTGGTCCTTGTCTTTGAAGAAAGAACTCTACAAAGAGACCACGATTCTAAATTAAGCACAGAGTTTGTTAGAAGTACAGTACATGTGGGAGAGCACACAGAGAAGCAGTTTATTTAAGGGAGGAGTGAAAAGCCAACCAGTCCATCCTAAAGGAGATCAGTCCTGAGTGTTCATTGGAAGGACTAATGTTGAAGGTGAAATTCCAATACTTTGACCACCTGATGCAAAGAACTGATGCATTGGAAAAGACCCTGATGCTGGGAAAGATTGAGGGCAAGAGGAGAAGGGGAAGACAGAGGATGAGATGGTTGGATGGCATCACCGACTCAATGGACATGAGTTTGGGTGAACTCTGGGAGTTGATGATGGACAGCTAGGTCTGGTGTGCTGCAGTCCATGGGGTTTCAAAGAGTCAGACACAACTGAGAGACTGAACTAACAGAAAATCATACAGTCAAATAAGAGCGTGAGCATCCTCGTGAATAGTGGTACCTTAGGTTGTTAGTATGGGGTTAATCTTCCAGGGTTTGAGTGAGGGTGAGTCTCCTTTCCTTCCCCTAGGATTGCATCATCAGTGGTTCCTCATTTGGGCTTCTACCAGCCATCATTTTGAATCTTTCCTGTGAGCACCTAAACAAAACCTCCGTCGGCGAGGTGTGGGGTGTGGGTGGGGCAAAACCACAATTCAAGTGATATTATGACATAGTAATGTGACCAAGGTTACTAGAGGATGGCTTGAGACCCCCTTCAGTGCTTGTGTCAGGCTGGGCAATCTGCTTGAGCCCAGAAATGAGGGGGCTGTGGTGAGCTGCTTTGTCTTTTAACCCCGTTATCAGCAACCTGTGCCTTTTCATTTGTGCATGTTCCACCGCTTCCAAGGTCAGAGTTTCTTGCTCAGATGCCACAAAGTTTCTGTTTTAGATGCCATTCTGTGCATCATGGCCTCATTAAGTGCTCCTCCTTCCCTTAATGCCTGCAGGTGAGGAGGCTGTCCTTGGTCCCCGCCCTGTCTTCATGCCTCAGGCAGGTGACTCAGAAGCCCGTTTCAGAGCTGGGGCTGAGAAGGAGGAGTCCAGGCACCAGAACAAAATTAAGGACTGGATTCAGTGCAGAGAAACCGCTGGGGAACAAAAGGAAAAACACGCGGCCATCTGGGACTGGAGTGGTGAGGAGGATGGTGCTATGCTCAGAGGCCTTGGAAGGCAGAGATACTTCTCTAAAGGAAAGCCAAGTCTGTTTGTAAAAGTGAAGTGAAAGTGAAAGTCGCTCAGTCGTGTCTGACTCCTTGCGACCCCATGGACTGTACAGTCCGGTGGAATTCTCCAGGCCAAAATACTGGAGAAGGTAGCCTTTCCCTTCTCCAGGGGATCTTCCAGACCCAGGGATCGAACAAGGGTCTCCTGCATTGCAGGCAGATTCTTTACTGACTGAGCTATGAGGAAAGTCTGTTTACCCTGCTGTGTAATAGGTGTGTCTCCCTCCAGGGTCAGGCCTGCCGGGCTGACTGCACGCTTTAACTGGGGTTTCCTAAGCTCTCCTGCAGCACGCTCCATCCCATATGCAGGCCTTGCCTGGCCATCTTCATGCTGTCTGTGGGAACTGGAGCTCAGGGCCCAACATAAGTGCTGGTTCTCTGGCTCCAGCCACGGAGAGTAAAGCTGTTGTGTGTCTCTGAGCCCGCAGTCTCCCGTCTCTGCCAGCATTGTCCTGTTAGCTTGCCAGGGGTTAGAATTTTAGACCCTTGACAGGTCTCAACAGTCAGTAGGGTTTGGAAGTGCTCTTCACCTTCCTTACCTTGAGCCCTGAAATACTTTAAAAGAGACTGCAGTCATTCAGGGCACCAACAGACGTGGCCTCAGGCTCTGCACGCTCTCCTCACTGTAGCGAGCATTCAGTGGGAAGAGCCTTGGCCTTTGTGAGTAGGTCTCTGGCATCCCTTGCTGCCCTGTTTCCCAGGGTCTCTAGCATAAAAGATGGAGAGATTTAATTTCTACTTGCACACATGTAATCAGATTTTGGATTTGATAATGATGCCTAGTTTCAACCTTTTTGTCATGTTTGTGCAGGATCATTGTATGATCATTTGGTTTAGATTGTGCAATTTTTGTCATCAATGGTTACTACCATCTCACATGGATATTGACACCTGCTTTGAACTGGGTTTGACGTTTTCTGTGCTTCCTTAGATTTGGCTGCCATGAAACATGTCATGCATGTTTACGGCTTGCCTGGAGGTGACGCTTTGCATGACAAGCTAATATCCCTGAAAGCGAAAGTGTTAGTCACTCAGTCGTGTCCAACTCTTTATGATCCCATGGATTGTAGCCCACCAGGCTCCCCTGTCCATGGGATTTTCCAGGCAAGAATACTGGAGTGGGTTTCCATTTCCTATTCCAGGGGATATTCCCAACCCAGGGATCAAACTCCGTCTCTTGTATCCCTGCATTGCAGGTGGATTCTTGACTACTGAGCTACCAGGGACGTCTCATTTTTGAGAGAGTATAACATTTCAATGTGCTCTCCAACGTAAAGCCTCTACAGGTTTTCCTCAGTAAAAGCGCTTTTAAAAAATGATACAAATGAACTTATTTGCAAAAGAGAAATAGACGCACAGACATAGAAAACCAACTCATGGTTACACAATGAAATAGGGGTGATGGGAGATATAAATCAGGAGTTTGGAATTAACATATACATATATATAAAATTGATAAACAACAAGGATTTACAATAAAGCACAGGGAACTATATTCAATAGCTTGTATAAACTGTAATGGAAAAGAATATGAAAAAGAAAACACACATATATAAAAATAACTGAATCACTTTGCTATACACTTGAAACTAACACAACATTGTAAATTAACTATACCTCAAAAAAAAAAAAGGTCTTTATGGAAAGCATGGAAATGTGCCATGTCCAGGATTTCTCTGAGAAAAATGTATCCTAAAGATGGATGGGAACGGTATTGTAAAGACATTTTATTAAACTTTTCCAGATGTCAGCAGCGTTTCATAACACACAGTATTGGAGAATTTGGAAATAATTGAGACCCTGACAATTTTAGGTCTGGTTGTTGATTCTACCACTTGTAACTCTGGTTATCTAACTATTTTTAAGATTATTTTAATTTTTTAAAGTCACTGAACAGCCTTGTTTAGCCACTAAGTCGTGTCCAATTTTTTGTGACCCCATAGACTGTAGCCCCCCAAGCTCCTCTGTTCATGGATTTTTCCCAAGTAAGAATACTGGAGGGGGTTGCCATTTCCTTCTCCAGGAGATCTTTCTGACTCAGGGATCTAACCCTTATGTCCTGCTTGTCAGTTGGATTCTTTACCTTGAGATGATGTAGCTTAGGGGCACACACTAAAAAATGAATTAAGGGTTAGCACCAAAAACTCTGCCTCTCTGCCAGTCTATTCAGAGAGTCACAAGGGACTCTACCACTGGTTGTCAATGGTCAAGACTCACTCTCATTACCACTGACAGATGCCAGTTCCTTTTCTCCACGTGTAGCTAGTAGGAGGAATTCTCCTTTGGTTTATGCTTTACCAGTGGTCAACTGTTAGGAAGCAGATGATAAGACTGACATATAGGGAGAAATTTGGAGTATAAAACATTGTTAAGAAAAAGACAGCAGACATGAATTGCTTCAGGAACATCCTTGCAATTATGCTGGACCCAAAATATGTGGTGCTATAACTTAGATTTAAATATATGCTGAGAACAAATACACACAGCTAAAATGTAAATTATAAATCAACAGTTTTTATCTCTTTCAGACAGTTCTTCATAGCAACTTTATGATTCTATTTTTCTTTGGAAATATATAGGACAAATTGAAATACCAAAACTTAAGCAACAAATCATATTTATACAAGACATTATTATTCACTCTAAGGATAAATAATTAGGAACAAAATATTTCATACATATGAATAGAACATCCTTTTTGCCTAAGGTCACAGTATTTATTTGAATACTTTCAAGGATATTATAAAGTTTATGAATTTGACTTGGGGCGATTTGTAATCCATCAATTAGCTGCAGGTTGTTTTGTTTATGCCTCACATTTGATTGAATTCATGTAGAGTCTAACACTTTGTTATTTCCACTCTTCCTCCATGTTTTATTACTTAGTTTTGCTTAACTCTTGTAAAATCTTCTCTATGTAATTCTTCAGATACATTATGCACGATGGGCTTCAGCCCACAGGAAACACCAGTGTGGTCTTAGGTTATTTGATTTATCAGAGCTTTGATTTCTTTACATTATAATATTGAAATTAGAACAGTTATTGTGGAAACCACTGGAAGGATTCCAGATGATACATACAGAGCATGGTGGCAGCTTCCACGGTGGCGGTGAGGGTGGGCATGGGGGAGGCGACTGGTGGATCGAGCTACCCCCCTCTTGGGACCCCTCCCACCTGCACTCCTGGAAGAAGTGGGAAACTGGTCACACGATGTCTCCATCTTTAGCGAACGGACTCAACACGGGTCACAGAGGCCGATACTTGCCTTTCTTCCTCGCCCACAAAAGCTTTCTTCCGCGACTGGTCTTCCGGACAAAGCCCTGCAGGACCTGTATTGAACTTGGGAGTAAGTGCTTCTTATGAATGGACCTAGGAGTTCAGGCTTTCTTCCTTGAAGATTTAATGTATAGCCCTTAGGAAACCAAGAGGAACAGTTTTCATAGGAAGAGAGAGAAATATGAACTTCAGGGATGGGTTTGCTAAGAGGGAAGGAGAAGAAAGGAAAGAATACCAAAATACAGGGAAAAAGGCATTTTTGCTTTCTCTTCCCTAAATAAACAAGATCATCTACCAGGGTCCTGCCCTCGTTGGATCCAGGGTATCCGAAGCAGTCGGTGAGGCGAGAGAGATATTTATTTAATTAGAGATATAAAGAAAGATTAGGAAAGAATAGTGTAGTGGAGAAAATGGAGGAGAAAAGAGGCTGATGTTCCTTGGTTTACACAGAAAATCAATAAAGTCTTGAGGCAAGAGACTTGCACAGTCTATGTAGGCCGCAGGTGCCCTCCTGGTCTCCCGAGGGAGTGAAGATGCAGGGTGCCTTCCCGTTCAGATCTTAGAAGCCCAGGCAAATAAATAGACATGGCGGACCTCTGTGCTCCAGATGAGAACTAGCCTGAAAGAAGAGTAAGAAAGAAAAGATGACACGGGGAAACCAGACTTTCGAGAAACTGGCCTCTTTATTTTTCAGGAAAGCTTTTATACTTTAAGTTGTACGTAGAGATAAATGTAAGAAGCAGAGTCATGCAGGGTCAGCTGCTCTGACCCTAATCTAAAGACAGAGTGTTTTTTGCATACCTTTGTTCTTACAAGGGTCTTACGTTTGTTTACAATATCTTCTGGTCTGAAGACCGATTAACATTTTACGGCCCCATCTTTCTTTCTATTGATAAAGGTTAGTCAATCAGAAAACTTGTTTTCCCTTAAGATCTACTTAGTCTTAAGATAGTGATAAAGTTACATTCTTACATAGCAAGGATACAACGATTTATAACAAAGAAAGAGGAGTACAGTGATTTACAACAAAGAGAAAATTCATTAACTCAAAAGTCTAGTATTGCTAACATCAAAACTATTATACTTCTTTTTCTACATTCCAATTACATTGATTAATACACTCCCAGGTGCCTGAGGATATGGAGGCCTGGTGGCAATCATTAACTCAGCAATGAAACCATTCACCAACATGATTTTTATCTTTAGAAAAACCCTATGCTAACTAAGACTTTCAAAATACTCCAAACTCCCTGTGCTGTTTATGGTTGAGAGATTGTAAACAATCATGTGTGTAGTAGCAGGAGTGTGGATAATCCTGTCACACAACCTAGTCTGCCAGCAGAGAGGTTTGACCTAAGACACTCCTTTTATATGCAGGAGACTATTAACTGGAGCTCTAAGTTACTTTTTCCAGAGAAAGGTGGTCAGGGATAGCCCCTGTTAATGTCAGAAGAGTGTAGTATAACAGACAGATTTTGGTTTCAGGGGTAGATGCTCAAGCAGATCTAGGGACCTCTTGAGTCTTGATCTTGCCTACATGACCTTGTCATGGGTGGGGCTGGGGAGTCCCTCAAGTCCTGACCCACCTTTGCCAGTCAGGGCTCTTCCTCATGACCTTTACCATGGGTGGGATCTCCTGTGCTGGCTCCCGGCAATCATCAATAGCAACAGAATTTTTTAAATCAATAATTTGAAGGAAAGTTACATTAAGAGTGAATGTAAAAGAGTTCAAATTAATTAATAACTTAGCTTATGAAAATGACAAGTAAACCAGTATGATGGTGTAATCAGATTATTCCTTAGATATCCAGGTGATATTACAGGGCAAAGTTGTGAATCCCTAACACAGGAGAGCCAATGGCAGGAGACACATGCTACCCGGTGGTCCCAGAGGGATGTGGCTGTGTTCTAAGTCCTTAAGTGGTGGTGGTGGGAGATGGGGTAATGAAAAAGGGAAGGAAAAAGGGTTAAAGCATGTCCTAAAGGTACTGAAACCCTTCACCAACATGATTTTTATCTTTAGAAAAACCCTATGCTAACCCATCCGAAAAGACATAGGGTAGTTAACCTGCAGAGAGCTAAATCTGAGGCAATATTAACAATGGTCTGAGTTTGGTTGGGTTTAATTTTGTCCCCTTTAAAACATACACACACACACACACACACACACACCAGGTGTAGATGGTGGGGGAAAAGGAGAAATAAGACACCATTCCTACTCTCAGGATTTTAACTTTCTTGGAAAGCTTATTTTTACATAGAAGACATAAAGACTAATTAAAGACAATATAAATCAGTAACATGATCGCCTATTTTTGTACTGTTTAGTTTTCTGATTTCAAAGATCATAATGCCTATGGTACAGAAGCTAGGAGTTGAAAACTGTGGAGAGGAAAATACTGATCACCCCTAATCCCTGAGCAACCTCTCTTTTGAGTTCAGATAGCATCTCTGCTCTTTCTCTGGATTCTGACTCCTCCTTCTCAGCCCACAATTATGGTCAGACTTTTCTCGTCTCTACAGAGGGGACAACTGTATCCTTCTCTCTGTTACTGTGAGATTAAATACGTTAATACAGATAAAAAGAAGAGTGCTCAGCATGTAGCAGACACCACACACTTGTTATTTTAAAGTTATTACCATTTTAAAAAGTTTATTTATTTTTGGATGCCCTGGGTTTTGGTTGCTGGGTACGAGCTTTCTCTAATTGCGGTTAGCGGGGGCTTCTCTTGTTGCAGAGCAAGGGGGGCTTCACTAGTTGTGGTGCAAGGGCTTCGTTTCCCCACAGCATGTGGGATCTTCCCAGACCAGGGATCAAACCCGTGGCACCTGCTTTGGCAGGCAGATTCTTAACCAGTGGACCAATAGGAAGTCCTAAAGTTATTATTTATAAAAGAAGCAAACAAGAAATCTGTTGAGTAGATCCTATCATCCTGGAACCACCACCTTAGCTTCTCCATCCCTGATTCCCTGACTGTCTTGACACCATTCTCTTCCCTCCCCTCAGTGGTCAGGCAATGCAAACCCACTCTCATGCTTTCCCAGGGCAGCTGAGCCTCCATAGTCACCTCCACTCTCCCCCAGCATCTGCCTGCCTTGCTACCCTGGTCGGTCCAAGTCCACATCTGAGCCTTTTCACTTTTTCTGGGAAAACAACAACAACAACAACAACCAATCTTTAGCAACAATGCTCTGCCATCTCCTGTCAGACTTTACCCATGGGCATCTAGGCTTCAGCCCTGTCTGTCTGTCTGCCCAGACCTAATCCATGCCCAGTAAGCTCTTTCTTTATGAACTTTATCAACATCTGCTTGTACTGGCAGTGTCACTGTGTGCCTGCCTGTCCTGCCAAACAGACGACAGAGACTCACAGTGCTTACTTTTGTATCTCAAGAGCTTATATCATGGATGTTGGTCAAACTGAGTTAAAGTCATGGGGTATTGCTTAGGGAACTTACTATTAATATTTGTACTGGGTCAGGTATATAGTCTTCACTTCTCTGCTCCATTTTAAGGTTCTTTTTTTTTTCTTTTTGAGAGTTGGGAGTTTGCCTTCTTCAGTCGTGATTGCTATGCAGTGTTTAAAACTGTGGTCCTACATATCATAGGTGCTTCCTAAATATTTCTGAAACGATAATTGGTTTACCTTTGTAGGGCACTTGACACTCTCCTGCCTGGATGAGCTTGGGTCTCACAGTGAACCCCTGAGGGGGTCCTTACTGGACAGAAAACGAAGCCACCTCTGTGGTTTCAAGACCAGTGAAGGACATTACTGGTGGAACAAGGGGGTAGCAAGTCTAAGTCTCCTGATTTTAGGTGCTTCTGCCTTTTCCACTATACCCTCCTGCCTGGGGAATGGAGTGTGACATTATTCATTGCAAATAGCTTTTCCCATGAGCAATCAGAATGCAGAACACAGAAACAGCCGAAATGTCCAGTGACAGATGAATGGATAAAGAAGATGCGATGCATAAACACAATGGACTATTACTCAGCCATGGTGAAGAATGCAGTAATGCCATGGATGCAACTAGAGATTATCACGCTAAGTGAAGTAATCCAGAAAGAGAAAGACAAATGCCTTATGATGTTACTCATGTATGGAATCTAAAATACGACACAAATTAACCTACCTATGAAACAGAACCAGGCTCACAGAGGTAGAGAATAGACTTTGGTTACTGAGCAGGGGTGTGGGAGAGGGATGAACTGGGAGTTGGGGATTAGCAGATGCAAACTATTATATATAGAATGGATAAACAGCAAGATCCTACTGTACAGCACAGGGAAATATATTCAATATCCTGTGATAAAGTATAATGGAAAAGAATATTTTTAAAAGTATATATAGTTGTAAATATATGTACACATATATATATAATGGAATCACTTTGTTGTACAGCAGAAATTAACGCAACATTGTAAGTCAACTATATTTCAATTTAAAAAATGCTCAAAAAAAAGGAGAGCAGAACACATGGCTAGAGTTTAGGGTAGAAGGAGCTTCATGTAGGTGGGTGGGCTTACTTGACAGGGACTCTGAAGGGTGCTCAGAGGGAAGATATATCCATGCAGGGGAAAGTCTTGTATTAAAATTGCTTTCACTATTTTTCACTTGATAAAACAATGGTACTTATTTGATTTATTTTTAAGTAAAATTTATTTTTAAAGGTGGCACATGAATGGCTAGTGTACAAATTACAGTTGAATTTGTTGCCAGTGACTCTGAACACAAGAGTGACAGAGTGATAGGGCTTTGTAGGCAACGCAGCAAAACCCTGAGGCTTTTTATAATCTTTCCATTTCTTTTTTAAAAAATTTTATGATTATTTATAGTCCAGTGAGGGTCACCTTACTTGGTGACTTTTCTTTTTCTTGTAAAATAACTGCTCTCAATAACACACCAAGGGGCTGTCATTGAGCCTCTGGATATGACATCAAAGTTATTTATTTCTTGCTTTCTGTGTTTATAGTGTGTATTTATGGACAACTTTATTATAGTACAAATCTGTAGCCAAATGACATTTCCCAAGTATTGTACCACGAGACAGATTTCTAGTGGTTACTCCTGTTATTCTTGTAATAATGTTTTACACGTTCTTCTGACTTTCAACAGGGTCCTGTCAGATAACAAAGCTTATAAGAACATCTATGGTGATGAAAGCCTTGTGGGGCTGCAATTTCTTCACTTGTATTTCTGAAACCAGCCCTCTGTAGCAAGTTCTGCTGGAAGAGGCCAATATTTCTAGGTCATTTATTCTTTTATTGCTTCTTTGCTGTTTTGTTCTACTTGACAGAATAGGTTTTAGGAAATCCGCCATGGGCATGCTGATTTCCACTTGGGTTGCTCCGGCTATGCTGCATTTTCCTGGCCTCCCTTTTGAGCTACACTCCAGAACTCATTTCACTGTTCATAGCAACTTCAGTTTCAAATCTCCTCCCTGCACACAACACGTCTGGTGTTCTTGGCCATTTGCCTTCACTCTTGCAGCCTGAAGCCATCACTTAGCATGTACCAGGATTCTTTTAGGCTGTTATTTTTTTAAAGTAAGTGAAAGAGTACGTCTCTCAGTTGTGTCCGACTCTTTGTGACCCCATGGACTATACAGTCCATGGAATTCTCCAGGCCAGAACACTGGAGTGGGTAGCCTTTCCCTTCTCCATGGGATCTTTCCAACCTAGGGATTGAATCCAGGTCTCCTGCATTACAGGCGGATTCTTTACCAGCTGAGCCACCAGGGAAGCCCAAGAATACTGGAGTGGGTAGTCTATCTGTTCTCTAGGGGATCTTCCTGACCCAGAAATTGAACTGGGGTGTCCTGCATTGCAAGTGGATTCTTTCCCAACTGAGTATCAGGGAAGCCCTTTTAAAGTCATGTAGATCTTTATTTACTGATCAGCTTTTCCCCAAGGAAATGATGGCATTGCTAACTGGTTATGCCACTGACCCTTCCTAGCCTCTGACTTCAGGCAGACTGCCTGACTACAGGCAGGCTTTGTAGTCTAATGCTGATACTAAAGGGAAAAAATAACTTGCAGTTGAAGTGGCAGCAAATACCTTGTGTGTCCTAGGGAAGGCATCATGCTTCCTTTACCCTGGCTCCTGGTATCAGGCACCTGGTGGTCCTCATGTCTTGATGGAATTTTCAAACTGAGAAGGCTTTGCAGATAACAGTTAAGTTTCTCCTGGAGCTGTGCCAGCCTAGGTCTTACTTCTACCTTCTCCCTGGCAGCAAATGGATTGCTGATTTATTTTCCAGTGAGGAAATATGAATGTGATCAGCAGCCTGATAAAACAGTCATAAACATTGTTAGAGTCCTCATTTATTTATTTACTAAATGTGTAAATTAGTTTTCCTAACCCCTAAGTCCATAATGACACACAAATCATATTTCAAAAAGTGAAGTCATTTTTTATATATGTACATGTATACCTGAAACTGTCACTACTATGTGCTGTGCTTAGTTACTCGGTTGTGTCTGACCCTTGGCGACCCCATAGCTAGTAGCCCACCAGGCTCCTCTGTCCCTGGGGATTCTTGAGGCAAGAATACTGGAGTGGGTTTCCATGCCCTCCTGCATCGAACCCAGGTCTCCAGCACTGCAGGCAGATTCTTTACCGTCTGAAGCACCAGGGAAGCCCAAGAATACTGGGGTGAGTAGCTTATTCCTTTTCTAGCAGAACTTTCTGACCCAGGAATTGACCCAGGAGACTGGGGTCTCCTGCATTGCAGTTGAGCTACCAGGGAAGCCCTAATTAACTATGCTGCTGCTGCTTCAGTCGTGTCCAGCTCTGTGCGACCCCATAGATGGCAGCTCATCAGGCTGGGATTCTCCAGGCCAAGAACACTGGAGTGGGTTGCCATTTCCTTCTCCAAGGCATGAAAATGAAAAGTGAAAGTGAAGTCGCTCAGTCGTGCCCAACTCTTAGCGACCCCATGGATTGCAGCCTACCAGGCTCCTCTGTCCATGGGATTTTCCAGGCAAGAGTACTGGAGTGGAGTGCCATTGCCTTCTCCGCTAATTGACTATAATGTAATGTAAAAGTTAAAAAAGGTGAAGTTATGCTTTGACATAATTCAATACATGCCTCTCATCACGATGCCTCTGAGGTTCTGTCCTCCTTATTCCCATTGTCTTGTCACTCCTTATAGCCTTGTCTGCCTATAAAATCTGATTCATTACTCAAGGTCAAGTTAAAGTGTCACTTTGTCTGTGAAATGTTCTAGAATCTTTCTGGAAAGTATCCATTACTTTTGCCTTTCTGTCTGTAGAGCACTTTGTGGTTCTACTTATTTTCATTGAAGGTTCCTTTAAGGCTAAAGTGTGCTTTAGCCTTAGTTTTAGGGTGTGTGTATGTCCTTCTTCTTTGAGGACAGATAAGGCATTATTTGGCTCTGAAGGTTTCTTTAGTACTCAGCACTGTGATTTAAATATGCTGTTGGCTGAAGTGTTGACTGGTGATGAATATACAAGGCTGGCTGCAGGAGGTCATAAAGAAAGAGAGATTGTAAATAATCAAGTCCCTAACCTGTGAGAGCATAAAATTTGAGACAAATTTTGATATGAATAGAACCACTTGAAAATATAGAAAAGATCTTTACTACCACTTTTTGTAGTTTCAGCAAAAGCACCCCTGAAACAAATCTTTGGACACAGTTTGCTCAGTGAGGGCACCAAATTTGTGGTCTGTACAAGGACAAATTTTATCACCTCTTGAAGGGGTTTTTAGCTTGGGGATTTATTTATTCACTTTTTAATATTTCCTATATAGACCATACTTTTATACTTTTAAAATGTGAGCAAATGAGTGAAACTGGGACGTAATTACACTACCATGAAAGCTTGGGGTTTGTGAAGAAAGGAAAATAATTGTGTAGGATTAGATGCACAGTAAGGTGAAAAATGTACTTAAGATCATTGCTCATGTGTGTGAGTGTGTGTGTGTGGACTCAGAAACAACAAATTATAGGATGGACATTGGCTCTGGTGTCAGATAAACCCAAGCCTAGTTTTGGCATCTTATCTGGAGTGTCCTTTAGCAAGTTGTCTAACGTCTTTGAGCCTCACCTCACTTATAAAATGGCGATAATGGTGAGCTGCGTAGACTGAGGATAACACATTTTCAAGCATAAAGCAGTTCCTGGCATAGCAGAGGGATCTCTTCTCCCACTCCCTCTTTATATTGCACTTTTAGAAAAAGCCCTGGAAGCCTCAGAGAAGCCTTTCATGGAGACAGACTGGGGTGACACCAGTGGTCCCCCTCTTAGGCTCTGTCAGCATCATGTACTCTCCGCCCAGCAGTCCTGCTGGTCCATCCTGGACGGACATCTGCCTGGAATCCCTGAGTGCTCTATTACTAGAGCCCTTTCAGCTTGTGGGGGCTCTAAGGTCAGCCCTCGAGGACAAAGACTCTTTATCACCTGCCCACGTGTCAGTTGCCATTGCTATTCCTGGCATCAGTGGTGGCTCCAAGGGTATTTGAAATGCAGGGAAAGCAAGAGGCAGGGCTCCCCCGTGGTGGCCCTTGGTGCCTCCAGAATGTCTGCCACGCCTCTGCTGCTTTGCGGTTAGTCAGTTGGTTGTGCTTTTAAGGTCCCATGTGGCTTTGAGTGAGAAAAGGAATGTCTTTCAAAAAACTGTGGACTGCTGGAAGAATCTGCCCCAGTTACTCAAAGGTTCCTTTCTCTACAGTTATTTTCTCTTTCGAGGTTACTGCAGTTAGAATTAAAAGCTGTAATCTTGACTTCAGGGCTAAGTTCTTAAACTGGACTTTGCTTTCTATTCTGTACATGACACATCCTTGCATTTAAATTTTGGGAAAGAAAGTGTGTAAGTTCTTTGCAACGTGCGTTTACGGAAATCATGAAGCTGTGTAGAATATGACCACAACTTGCACATAGAAGAGGAACTGGAAAAAACATTCTAAATGGTAATAGTGAGTTGTCTCAATGAGTGATTCCCCCCCCCTTTTTTTTTCTTTCTCTATCTCTATTTTCTACTTTTCTATGTGTGTTGTGCTTAGTTGCTCAGTCATGTCCAACTCTTTGCAACCCCATGGACTGTTGCCGGCCAGGTTCCTCTGTCCATGGGGATTCTCCAGGCAAGAATACTAGAGTGGGTTGCCATGCCCTCCTCTAGGGGATCTTCCCTACCCAGGGATTGAACCTGGGTCTCCCGCATTGCAGGCAGATTCTTTACCACCTGAGCCATCAGGGAAGGCCTTTTCTATAGTAATCACATATTACCCAAAATGAAGAAACCAAATATATATAGAGAGGGTAAGGAGAGAGAGAGTAAGCAGCAGTTTCACTGTTTTATGGTGATGGATGACATTGCCTTTTCTTTGTATCTGCTCAAGATTCAATCAATAGACTGGGGTACCTCTGTTGTCACCATGAACTTAGACAGTTCCCTTCCACCTTCACCCATTTATTCAGCAGGAAAACAGGGCGGTCACATCTGTCTTGTTGGATTGCCTTGAGATACAAAAGATTATGATGATAAATGTTCTTGAAAAACCACGGTGCTTTATGAAAGACAAGGTTTTACTGATGCTCAAGTGACCTTATGGAGCTCATTAAGAGCAGTTTTGTAGGAGGAAGAATCATAAAAGTGTAGCAAACAGTCAAAGATGTGCATATGGAAGGGAAGAGGGGGCTTTCGATGGGTTTACTTTGATCATCGTGGGTGGATTTTCCACCAGTGGTATAGCATCTAGGAGTTTTTAGTTTCTAGCACAACCACACAACCCACACAAGGAAAGCTTTTCTAAGGTGATCTCAATGAGCCATCACTTGTCCCAGCAGAGTGGGACTGAGTGAGAGAATTAAGTAGAGGACAGTGAGTTACAGCAACAAAAACATTCATGGCTGAAATTTATTGTGTTCCAGTCACCGTGTTAAACTCTAGTTTAACTCTTATAATATATCTATTAGGTAGATGCTTATATTATTCATGTTTACACATGGGAAAGCTGAGTTACAGGGAGATTAATGACATCTTCAGGGTTTCCCAGCTTAAAGAGGTTAGTGGTGAGATTTGAACCTAACTAGTTTGCTCTATAACCCACACTGTTAACCTTGAGGATGACTTGCTTAATGATAAGGCTCAATTTGGTGGTGGTGAGAGGTGGAGAGAGCAGATGACTCACCTTTTGGGGCAGAATTAAATTTAGTTTACTTAGTGTTTACTTAGTGTCTTTGTCCTTCAATAGACTTTCTGAACAATCAGCGTGCATTGTATTTGTACATTTACTCTGAGAGCAACTCCAAAATGGAATCAATTATAATACTCCACTGCATATATTTAGAAAATAACCAAGAATGGGATGTTTGCTTAAAATCAAAAGTTGTCTCCTTTAAGACTGGAAATTAGATCCTAGTCTGATGCCTTAGTTTAGGTTTCAAATTTCAGGATTACACTGCCATCTAGTGCAGACAAAACATTTTCCCAGAGTGTGGAAGCTAGTGAATATATATAAAATTTTGTGGGATGCAACATTAAAGGATTTTATTCAAGGGTTCTTTCATAAAAGAGAAAATGATTTCATAATCAAGGACCTTTCTATATATACTGATACAAGATAACATGGAATTCAGGGACACATTTTCTATTTAATAGGTGATAATAGTATAGAAGGGAAGGCTTGAGTTCCTTTACTTCATTTAATTTCAAGTAAATTTATTTAACATATACCCAATAAAGAAATTAGTGCAGTTTTTTTTTCTCCCATGAGCTTGAAAGTTCCTGCAAGTCTTATGAGTTCAACTGATAATTATTTTAAACATTTATTCTGCAAATACTTATTAAATGCTACAGCCAATGTTAGCTGTGAAAAGGAAAAGTAGCTTAATGGAGCTGAGAACATTTCTTTTATGAGCAGCCTTTCTTGGCCAGTAGCACCAGTGGCACCCAGGAGCTTGTTAGAAATGTAGATTCTCATGCCTATCTAAAATCTCCTGAATCAGAACCCCAAGGCCATTCATGTGGTTCTGGTATGCCTTTGGGAACAACTGTTAGAAAAGGAAATTATAGTATGTAGAAAAATATGCTGAGGGACCAGAATGTGAAGTTATTTGGAAGTAGAAGAAGAGGCTCAGGACGTGTATTAGCTTCCACAAACTGAGGACCCGCAAGGTAACAGATGTAGCAGTATGTATTGGAGGCACATATACGGTGGAGTGGAGTTGACTTTTCTCTTTCTTGGGGACATTCAGTTCAGTTCAGTTCAGTCGCTCAGTCGTGTCCGACTCTTTGAGACCCCATGAATTGCAGCACGCCAGGCCTCCCTGACCATCACCAACTCCTGGAGTTCACTCAGACTCACGTCCATCGAGTCAGTGATACCATCCAGCCATCTCATCCTCTGTCATCTTGGGGACATGGAAATGCCCATATTAATATTTCAGAGGAAGCAAAAGTAACATGCTGAAAGGCTTGGGGGTGGGGATGGGGTTTGTGTTAAATAACACATTCTTGTATTAATGGTCCATGACAAGAACACATGTATTTGTGAGGGATTTCAGAGAGAAATGGCTTTCATCGTTGGGCTTGCTACATATGATTAGGCTATGATTACAAGTATAGAATCAAAATAAGTGGATTAAAAATAGCGCTTTGATTGTGGAGAAATTTCTTTATAGTAAAAGTAACCTAACTCAAAACTGTGGAGGTCCTAGTTTTAGCAACTCTCTGATTATTAATCACCTTTCAGACAGATTTCTATGATAAATTTCAGGCTCTCACTGTGGCTAATCTGTGGCAACCTCACACAACTGGTATGTGCCCTTAGGCATTTTGGGTCTTTTATTTTTAAAGACAAGAGAGATGGAAGAAAACTTAAACCTAGATACTATTTGGAAGCCAGGTTTTAAAGTGCCTCTTCTTTGTTTTAAGGCTTCCCTGGTGGCTCAGAGGTTAAAGTGTCAGCCTGCAATGTGGGAGACCTGGGTTTGATCCCTGGGTTGGGAAGATCCCCTGGAGAAGGAAATGGCAACCCACTCCAGTGTTCTTGCCTGGAGAATCCCATGGACGTGGGAGCCTGGTGGGCTACAGTCCACGGGGTCACAAAGAGTTGGACACAACTGAGCGACTTCGCTTCATTTCTTTGTTTTAAGCTATAATGTAATTAAATGTGGGACTCGTGGCATCTTTAATGTTATAAAGTTAATGGCAGTGTCACTTCAAATGGATACTTAAAAATTTTTTTAAATTATTTTTATTTTTTTAAATATACATTTATTTATTTTAATTGGAAGTTAATTACTTTACAACATTGTATTGGTTTTGCCATACATCAACATGCATCCACCACAGGTATACATGTGTTCCCCATCCTGAAACCCTCCCTCCTCCCTCCCTGTACCATCCCTCCAGGTCGTCTCAGTGCACCAGCCCCAAGCATCCAGTATCATGTATCAAATCTGGACTGTCAATTCGTTTCACATATGATATTATACACGTTTCAATGCCATTCTCCCAAATCATCTCACCCTCTCCTTCTCCCACAGGGTCCAAAAGGCTGTTCTATACATCTGTGTCTCTTTTGCTGTCTCACATACAGGGTTATTCTTAACATCTTTCTAAATTCCATATATATGCCTTAGTATAATGTATTGGTGTTTTTCTTTCTGGCTTACTTCACTCTGTGTAATCAGCTCCAGTTTCATCTACCTCATTAGAACTGGTTCAAATGTATTCTTTTTACTCCCAGCCGAGTAATACTCCATTGTGTATATGTACCACAGCTTTCTTATCCATTCATCTGCTGATGGACATCTAGGTTGCTTCCATGTCCTGGCTATTACAAACAGTGCTGCGATGAACATTGGGGTACACGTGTCTCTTTCAGTTCTGGTTTCCTTGGTGTGTGTGCCCAGCGGTGGGATTGCTGGGTCATAAGGCAGTTTTCTATTTTCAGTTTTTAAAGGAATCTCCACACTGTTCTCTATAGTGGCTGCACTAGTTTGCATTCCCACCAACAGTGTAAGAGGGTGCCCTTTTCTCCACACCCTCTCCAGCATTTATTGTTTGTAGACTTTTGGATTGCAGCCATTCTGATTGGCGTAAAATGGTACCTCATTGTGGTTTTGATTTGCATTTCTCTGATAATGAGTGATGTTGAGCATCTTTTCATGTGTTTGTTAGCCATCTGTATGTCTTCTTTGGAGAAATGTCTATCTAGTTCTTTGGCCCATTTTTTAATTAGGTCATTTATTTTTATGGAATTGAGCTGCAGGAATTGCTTGTGTATTTTTGAGATTAGCTGTTTGTCAGTTGCTTCATTTGCTATTATTTTCTCCCATTCTGAAGGCAGTCTTTTCACCTTGCTTATAGTTTTCTTTGTTGTGCAGAAGATTTTAATTTTAATTAGGTCCTATTTGTTTATTTTTGCTTTTATTTCCAGTATTCTGGGAGGTGGGTCATAAGGATCCTGCTGTGATTTATGTCAGAGATTGTTTTGCCTATGTTCTCCTCTAGGAGTTTTATAGTTTCTGGTATTATGTTTAGATCTTTAATTCATTTTGAGTTTATTTTTGTGTATGGTGTTACAAAGTGTTCTAGTTTCATTCTTTTACAAATGGTTGACCGGTTTTCCCAGCATCACTTGTTAAAGAGATTGTCTTTAATCCATTGTATATTCTTGCCTCCTTTGTTGAAGATAAGGTGTCCATAGGTGTGCGGATTTATCTCTGGGCTTTCTATTTTGTATCATTGATCTATATTTCTGTCTTTGTGCCAGTACTATACTGTCTTGATGACTGTGGCTTTGTAGTAGAGCCTGAAGTCAGGCAGGTTGATTTCTCCAGTTCCATTCTTCTTTCTCAAGATTGCTTTGGCTATTCAAGGTTTTTTGTATTTCCATACAGATTGTGAAATTATTTGTTCTAGCTCTGTGGAAAATACCACTGGTAGCTTGTTAGGGATTTCATTGAATCTATAGATTGCTTTGGGTAGTATTCTCATTTTCACTATATTGATTCTTCCGATCCATGAACATGGTATATTTCTCCATCTATTAGTGTCCTCTTTGATTTCTTTCACCAGTGTTTTATAGTTTTTTATGTATAGGTCTTTAGTTTCTTTAGGTAGGTATATTCCTAAGTATTTTATTCTTTTCATTGCAATGGTGAATGGAATTGTTTCCTTAATTTCTCTTTATATTTCCTCATTATTAGTGTATAGGAATGCAAGGGATTTCTGTGTGTTGATTTTATATCCTGCAACTTCACTATATTCATTGATTAGCTTTAGTAATTTTCTGGTGGAGTCTTTAGGGTTTTCTATGTAGAGGATCATGTCATCTGCAAAGTGGGAGTTTTACTTCTTCTTTTCCAACTTGGATTCCTTTTATTTCTTTTTCTGCTCTGATTGCTGTGGCCAAAACTCCCAAAGCTATGTTCAATAGTAGTGGTGAAAGTGGGCACTCTTGTCTTGTTCCTGACTTTAGGGGAAATGCTTTCAATTTTTCACCATTTAGGATAATGTTTGTTGTGGGTTTGTCATATATAGCTCTTACTATGTTGAGGTATGTTCCTTCTATTTCTGCTTTCTGGAGAGTTTTTATCATGAATGGATATTGAATTTTGTCAAAGGCTTTCTCTGCATCTATTGAGATAATCACATGGCTTTTATTTTTCAATTTGTTAATGTGGTGAATTACATTGATTTGCAGATATTGAAGAATCCTTGTATCCCTGGTATAAAGCCCACTTGGTCGTGGTGTATGATCTTTTTAATGTGTTGTTGGATTTTGATTGCTAGAATATTGTTAAGGATTTTTGCATCTATGTTCATCAATGATACTGGCCTGTAGTTTTCTTTTTTTATAGTATCTTTGTCAGGTTTTGGTATTAGGGTGATGGTGGCCTCATAGAATGAGTTTGGAAATTTACCTTCCTCTGCCATTTTCTGGAAGAGTTTGAGGAGGATAGGTGTTAGCTCTTCTCTAAATTTTTTGTAGAATTCAGCTGTGAAGCCATCTGGACCTGGGCTTTTGTTTGCTGGAAGATTTCTGATTACAGTTTCAATTTTCATGGTTGTGATTGGTTTGTTAAGATTTTCTATTTCTTCCTGGTTCAGTTTTGGAAAGTTGTACTTTTCTAAGAATTTGTCCATTTCTTCCACATTGTCCATTTTATTGGCATATAATTGCTGATAGTAGTCTCTTATGATCCTTTGTATTTCTGTGTTGTCTGTTGTGATCTCTCCATTTTCATTTCTAATTGTATTGATTTGATTTTTCTCCCTTTGTTTCTTGATGAGTCTGGCTAAGGGTTTGTCAATTTTATTTATCCTTTCAAAGAACCAGCTTTTGGCTTTGTTAATTTTTGCTATGGTCTCTTTTGTTTCTTTTGCATTTATTTCTGCCCTAATTTTTAAGAAATCTTTCCTTCTACTAACCCTGGGGTTCTTCATTTCTTCCTTTTCTAGTTGCTTTAGGTGTAGAGTTAGGTTATTTATTTGACTTTTTTCTTGTTTCTTGAGGTATGCCTGTATTGCTATGGACTTTCCCCTTAGCACTGCTTTTACAGTGTCCCACAGGTTTGGGGTTTTTGCGTTTTCATTTCCCTTCATTTCTATGCATATTTTGATTTCTTTTGTGATTTGTTGGTTATTCAGCAGCATGTTGTTCAGCCTCCATATGTTGGAATTTTTAATAGTTTTTCTCCTGTAATTGAGATCTAGTCTTACTGCATTGTGGTCTGAAAAGATGCTTGGAATAATTTCAATTTTTTTGAATTTACCAAGGCTAGATTTATGGCCCAGGAAGTGATCTATCCTGGTGAAGGTTCCGTGTGTGCTTGAGAAAGAGGTGAAATTCATTGTTTTGGGGTGAAATGTCCTATAGATATCAATTAGGTCTAACTGGTTTATTGTATCATTTAAAGTTTGTGTTTTCTTGTTAATTTTCTGTTTAGTTGATCTATCCATAGGTGTGAGTGGGGTATTAAAGTCTCCCACTATTATTGTGTTATTGTTAATTTCCCCTTTCATACTTGTTAGCATTTGTCATACATATTACAGTGCTCCTATGTTGGGTGCATATATTTATAATTGTTATATCTTCTTCTTGGATTGATCCTTTGATTATTATGTAGTGTCCTTCTTTGTCTCTTTTCACAGCCTTTGTTTTAAAGTCTATTTTATCTGATATGAGTATTGCTACTCCTGCTTTCTTTTGGTCTCTATTTGCATGGAATATCTTTTTTCAGACCTTCACTTTCAGTCTGTGTGTGTCCCCTGTTTTGATGTGGGTCTCTTGTAGACAACATATATAGGGGTCTTGTTTTTGTATCCATTCAGCCAGTCTTTGTCTTTTGGTTGGGGCATTCAACCCATTTACGTTTAAGGTAATTATGATCTCACTGTCATTTACCCTTTTGTTTTGGGTTAGAGTTTATACACCCTTTTTTTGTTTCCTGTCTAGAGAAGATCCTTTTGCATTTGCTGGAGAGCTGGTTTGGTGGTTCTGAATCCTCTCAGCTTTTGCTTGTCTGTAAAGCTTTTGATTTGTCCTTCATATTTGAATGAGATCCTTGCTGGGTACAGTAATCTGGGCTGTAGGTTATTTTCTTTGATCACTTTAAGTATGTCCTGCCATTCCCTCCTGGCCTGAAGAGTTTCTATTGAAAGATCAGCTGTTATCCTTATGGGAATCCCCTTGTGTGTTATTTGTTGTTTTTCCCTTGCTGCTTTTAATATTTGTTTTTTGTGTTTGATCTTTGTTAATTTGATTAATATGTGTCTTGGGATGTTTTGTCTTGGGTTTATCCTGTTTGCGACTCTCTGTGTTTCTTGGACTTGGGTGATTATTTCCTTCCCCATTTTAGGGAAGTTTTCAACTATTATCTCCTCAAGTATTTTCTCATGGTCTTTCTTTCTGTCTTCTTCTTCTGGGACTCCTATGATTCGAATGTTGGAGCATTTAATATTGTTCTGGAGGTCTCTGAGATTGTCCTCATTTCTTTTAATTCGTTTTTCTTTTTTCCTCTCTGATTCATTTATTTCTAACATTCTATCATCTAATTCACTAATCCTATCTTCTGCCTCTGTTATTCTACTATTTGTTGCCTCCAGAGTGTTTCTTATCTCATTTATTGCATTATTCATTATATATTGACTCTTTTTTATTTCTTCTAGGTCCTTGTTAAACCTTTCTTGCATCTTCTCAGTGCTTGTCTCCAGGCTATTTATCTGTGATTCCATTTTGTTTTCAAGATTTTGGATCATTTTCACTATCATTATTTGGAATTCTTTATCAGGTAGATTCCCTATCTCTTCCTCTTTTGTTTGGTTTGGTCGGCATTTATCCTGTTCCTTTACCTGCTGGGTATTCCTCTGTCTCTTCATCGTGTTTATATTGCTAAGTTTGGGGTGTTCTTTCTGTATTCTGGCAGTTTGTGGAGTTCTTTTTATTGTGGAGTTTCCTCACTGTGGGTGGGGTTGTACAGGTAGCTTGTCAAGGTTTCTTGGTTAGGGAAGCTTGTGTCGGTGTTCTGGTGGGTGGAGCTGGATTTCTTCTCTCTGGAGTGCAATGAATTATCCAGTAATGAGTTATGAGATGTCAGTGGTTTTGGAGTAACTTTGGGAAGCCTGTATATTGGAGCTCAGGGCTGTGTTCCTGTGTGGCTGGAGAATTTGTGTGGTATGTCTTGCTCTGGAATTTGTTGGCCCTTGGGTGGTGCTCGGTTTCAGTGTAGGTATGGAGGTGTTTAATGAGCTCTTGTCAAGTAATGTTCCCTGGAGTCAGGAGTTTTCTAGTGTTCTCAGGGTTTGGACTTAAGCCTCCTGCTTCTGGTTTTCAGTCTTATTTTTACAGTAGTCTCAAGACTTCTCCTTCTATACAGTACCATTGATAAAACATGTAGGTTAAAGATGAAAAGTTTCTCCATAGTGAGGGACACCCAGAGAGGTTCACAGAGTTATATGGAGAAGAGAAGAGGGAGGAGGGAGTTAGAAGTGACCTGAGTGAGATGAGGTGGAATCAAAAGAGGAGAGAGCAAGCTAGCCAATAATCACTTTCTTATGTGCACTCCGCAACTGGACCGCTCAGAGATGTTCATGGAGTTATACAGAGAAGAGAAGAGGGAGGAAGGAGACAGAGGTGGCCAGGAGGATAAAAGGGGAAATCAAAAGGAGAGCGACAGATCCAGCCAGTAATCGGTTCCCTAAGTGTTCTCCACTCTCTGGAACACACACAGGTTCACAGAGTTGGGTAGAGAAGAGAGGGGGTAGAGAGGAGACACAGGAGACCTGGAGAGTCTCAAGGGGGAGAGAGCAGTCAAGCCAGTAATCTAGCTCCCAAGTAAAAATGGGTACTGAAGATTGGGTTCTTAAAGGTACAAAATTGATAACAAATGCCAAAAAGCAAAGATTAAAAATCAGGAGTAGAGTTTGGAAATTTCAAAAATACAATATTAAAGAAAAGAAGAAAAAAAGAACACAAAATCACAAAAATTATAAAAAATATATATATATGAAGTTTGCTTTTAAAAAATATGGTCTTTTTTTTTTTTTTGCAAAGTAATAGTAGGTTAGAAAAGTGAAGATTAAAAGAGTAATAGAGGACTTAAAAGAAAAAGAATGATCGTAAAAATAGTAAAAGTATATCTAGGACTTTCTCTGGTGTTGTTGTGGGTATTGTGGGGTCAGTTCATTTTTGGATAGTTCCTTGGTCCGGCTTATATTTCTCAAGATTTATAGGCCCCTTCCTATGTAGTCAGTACTAATGACAAGGTTTTAATCTATTGCGCTTGTCACTTCCAAGGTGGTTCCCTCTGTGTTAGCTTCTTCTGTTTGCTGGTCTTTTCAGTGTCTGATTTCTGCTCTGACACAAAGGGGGTGGTGGTGGACACTTTTTTTAGGCTCACTTGTTCAGTCGCACTGTGGGAAGGGAGGGACACTGCAAACAAATAATACTGGTGTGTGCTCGCAGTGCCTCAGCCACACTGGGCCTGCCCCCGCTCACGGCATGTGCACCCTCCCTGCCCACACTGCTCAGGCTCTAGGTTGCTCCCCCGGGAACCGTCCAAGGCTGGCCCTGGGCTACATGCACCTCCCACGTCTAAGCCGCTCAGGTTCAGGCACTCGGGTAGTCCTCAGAGGCATGGACTCGGTGGGGCCTGCGTTTTGTGCCCTTCCCAGGTCCGAGCAGCTCAGGTGATGAGGTTTTTGGTGAGCACGGTCACTGCAACTTATCGCCTTTCCTGTCCCTACTGCTCGGTTTTCTGGATGTACAACTGGCGCACCTTCTCAGGCAGATGTTGACTGTCCAGAACCCCAGGAAGTCTTAGTTAGCAAAGAAGCCTGCTTGCAGTTTGGTAGATAATGTCTCTCTGGGGCTGCAATTGCCCCCTTCCGGCTCTGGCTGCCTGTCACTGGAGGGGGATGGTCTGCAGCCAGCTATCTCTGCAGTCCTTTGTTCTGTGTGCCCGTCTGGTGGTGTCTTAGGGCTTTTCGCGTGGCAGCTATCCCAAGGTCTGGTTTGCTAGCCCAAGTTAGTTCGGTTAGATTGTCCTTGGGGCTATCAGGCCTGATCCTTATTCTAAGCAATGCAGCCCGTGCTTGCCTGCCCAGCCCCCGCTTGCTGGTGACGGGTGCACACATCTGCGCTGCTTCTCTGCTGGGGGAGTTACCATTGGACTCATAATCTGTGGGTTTTAATTTTTTACTTATTTTTCCTCCCTGTTATGTTGCCCTCTGTGCTTCCAAGGCTTGCCACAGACTCGGCAGTGAGAGTGTTTCCTGGTGTTTGGAAACTTCTCTCTTTTTAAGACTCCCTTCCCAGGATGGAGCTCTGTCCCTACCTCTTTTGTCTCTTTTTTTGTCTTTTATATTTTTTCCTTCCTCCTTTCGAAGACAATGGGCTGCTTTTCTGGGTGCCTGATATCCTCCGCCAGCGTTCAGAAGTTGTTTTGTGGAATTTACTCAGCGTTTAAATATTCTTTTGATGAATTTGTGGGGGAGAAAGTGGTCTCCCCGTCCTATTCCTCTGCCATCTTAGGACCGCCCCCTCCAAATGGATACTTTTTAAAAAGACATTCATGTAAAAAACTAGGAACTTGTCCTGCTACTCAAGAGTCTTATTGGGCATCTCAACTATTGTGCCCCATACCAGAAAATAAGAGGAAAGATACCTCATGGCATTTCTAGTGCTTACTATATCTTAATCCAGTGTTTTTCAAACCATGGGGTGCAACCCATTAGATGGTCCTGAAATCAGTTTATTGAGTTGATCATCATCACTAAAAAATGTAATAGGATAAAGCAGAAAACAGAACATACCACAATTACATATGTAAGTACTGTCTTCTGAAACTTCTGTTACAGTTGTGCATATTTATGCATATTTATCAAATCCATTCGATCTATCTTTCAAGAAATGCCCGAACCATCTTTCTGAAAACACACCTAAAAAAGTTGTTCTTGTCCATAACCTCGTCACTCATTTGCTTGTGTGTGTGTGTGTTAGCTGCTTAGTAGTGTCTGACTCTTTGCAACCCCATAGACCGCAGCCCACCAGGCCCCTCTGTCCATGGGATTCTCCAGGCAAGAACACTGGAGTGGGTTTAGAAAGAAAGAAAGTGAAGTCACTCAGTCCTGTATGACTCTTTGTGACCCCATGGACTGTAGCTTATGAGGCTCCTCCATCCATGGAATTTTCCAGACAAGAGTACTGGGGTGGGTTGCTTTTTCCTTCTCCATGTCACTCATTTGCTTAACAGCCAGAATTAAAGTCCAGACTCTAAGATTTTCAAGATCCCCTACTCATATCCTCCCCTATGGTCCTAATTGCATTTTAGAAAGTATCACCATCTACTCAGTTACTGAAACTTCTACTCCCTCATCCAGTCCTTTTCTAATGTACCGCTCATCAGTCTTATCTCTTCACTCTCACCTTGTCTGAGTCAAAATTTACCCTTTCAGATAAGACTTTTCTCACTCCTCAGTCTCAACCAGCCTCTAAAACAACCCCTCCCTTCCTCTAGCATACTTTGCCATCTTTTATAATTTTGAAAATGACAGTTCCAGCTGAAATTATCTTGTTTATTCTTGTAAACATATTTAGTATTTGTCTCCCCACAAGCTCAGTTGGTAAAGAATCCACCTGCAATGCAGGAGACCCTGGTTTGATTCCTGGGTTGGGAAGATCCCCTGGAGAAGGGATAGGCTACCCACTCCAGTATCCTTGGGCTTCCCTGGTGGCTCAGCTGGTAAAGAATCCACCTGCAATGCAGGAGACCTGGGTTTGATCCCTGGGTTGGGAAGATCCCATGGGGAAGGGAAAGGCTATCCACTCCAGTATTCCAGCCTGGAGAATTATGTGGACTGTATAGTCCATGGGGTCTCAAAGAGTCAGACATGACTGAGTGACTTTCACATACACACATCCCCAAAAGCATGTAAGCTACCCAGGGCAGGGACCTGGTCTTGCTCTGTGCTATTTATGTGCTGAGGTCAGTTCAGGGCTCATGGTAGAAAAGTCAGAAACAAATATTTACCAAGTGAGGAACTTCTCTGGTGTTCCAGTGGCTAAGACTCTTGTGCTTGAAATGCAGGGGCATAGGCTCAATCCTGACCAGGGAACTGGTCATATGCCACAACTAAGAGCTTGCATGCTGTAACTAAAGATCCTGCATGCTGCGATGAAGATCAATGATCCTGCATGCTACAACCAAGACCTAGAGCAGCCAAATGAATAAATAGCAATATATATATATATTCACCAAGCAAAAGAGTTCCAGAACTAAACTAGCAAGTTTAGTTCCTGAAATATTACTTGACCTTTCTGTCATGATATCTATTGTTTCTCCTGCCCCAAATGTACTGTACTTGTTTGTTCTCTTAGTAGGCATCTATTCATCCTTAAAGATTTCATCTCCTTAAGAGTTCCTGGCTCAAGATAGCAGTGTAGGAAGATCTTGAGCTCACCTCCTCTGTCAGACACACTGAATCTGCAACTACGCATGGAGTAGTTTCCTCTGAAATAGACCTGCAGATTGGTTGAACAGAGCCTCTACAACAAGGGATAAAAGGGAAGCATTGAGATGGATAGGAGAAGCAGAGACACAGTCACTCACACACACACACACACACACACACACACACACACACACACCCCTCGCTCTAGGAGCAGTGATCCAAAATGGAGAGGTATCTAAAAAAAAAAAAAAGAGAAATTTTCCCTAAGGAGTGAGGGGTTCATGTTCCACATTGGGAACCCCAAAATCTCATGTCCTGCAATAAGGGAGAAGAAGTCTTCAAATGGGATTGAAAAACAATGGGAATTATGTCAGGAAGACCACAGTTTTGTAGGGAAAGAAGAATCCATTCTTAAAGGGGTCATGCACAGATTCAGTCACCCTGGGATCCAGAGTAAGAAAACCAGTTTGAAAAGTGTCTGAACCATACATGAAGGAGCCTCACTTACTAATCCTAAAGCATCAGCTGTACAGACAGGGACCTGTCGTGACTCTCTCTGGGACAGAGACACAGGTGGGTATCATTTGTGATATTATTCCACCTACTAATGCAAGTGCTGATAGGAGCCACTTTGTAACTCTCTTTCCAATGTGCTAGTGCTGGGAAGTGTGCCTGCTGAGTACCCCCAAGCATGCCAATGCCACAGCTATGTCACAGCTGAGCTAGGTGAGAGCACCCTCCACGCCCACACCCATGCCACAGAAAGTAGGCATGCCCAGACCACACCGGGGATGCCCCTTGAGCACCCAGCTCTGGTGGCTAGGGTAGGTTGTACTTCTGAGCACCATGGGACTTTAACCCAAGGCCACTCCTTCAAGATTGGCTGAAGTAGCTGATTTGCCTAATACATAGAAACAAGTACAGAGAGTCAGGCAAAAGGAGGAAATACAGGAATAAGTCTTGAATGAAAGAACAAGGCAAAACTTCAGGAAAAAAATCTTTATAACATGGAGATCAGCAATTAAGCTGATAAAGGATACAAAATATTGGTCATACGGATGTTCACCGAACTTGGAATGGAAGAATGGATGGATCACAGTGAGAATTTCCACAAAGAGACAGAGAACATAGGAAAATACCAAATAGAAGCTACAGAGTGGAAAAATACAATTACTGAACTGAAAAATACAACAGAGGGGTTCAACAGCAGACCGGAAAAACGGAAGTATAGATCACTGAACTGGAAGAGTAATGGAACTTGGAGCAGAAAAGAAAAAAAGAATTTAAAAAAGTAAAGATACTCTAAGGAAACTTTGGGACAACATGAAGCAGACTAGCCTTTACCTTATAGTGGTCCAGAATAGCAAAGAAGAGAGAGGGCCATAAAACATTTGAATAAAAAAATGGTCTAGCCCCACACCATAATCTTGGGAAGGAAATAGACATCCAGGTCTAGGGACCCCAGAGAGTTCCAAATAATTTGAACCCACAGAGACAGACTAAGACATATTGTAACGAAAATGAAAAGAAATAAAGATAATGAGAGAATCTTAAAAGCAGCAAAAGAAAAATGCTTTGTTATGAACAAGGGAAACTCCATAAGACTATCAGCATATTTTCTAGCAGAAACTTTGTAGGCCAAAAGGGAGTGTCATGAAATATTTTAAGTGGTCAAAAGTTGGGGTGGGGGGGACCTTAACCAAGAATTTTCTATCTGGCAAGTTATCTTTCATAATTTAAGGAGAGGTTAATAATTTTCCATATAAGGAAAACCTAAAGAAGTTCATCATCACTAAACAAGAAATGTTAAAGGGACTTCTTTCAACTAAAAAGTCATATCTGACTATTTGAGAGCCCACGGACTGCAGCATGCCAGGCCTCCCTGTCCTTCACCATCTCCTGGAGCTTGCTCAGACTCATGTCCATTGAGTTGGTGATGCCGTCCAACCATCTCGTGCTCTGCTGTCCCCTTCTCCTCCTGCCTTCAATCTTTCCCAAAATCAGGGACTTTCCTAATGAGTTGGCTCCTTGCATCAGGTGGCCAATGTATTGGAGTTTCAGCTTCAGCATCAGTCCTTACAGTGAATATTCAGGATTGATTTCCTTCAGGATTGACTTGTTGGATGTCCTTGCTGTCCAAGGGTTTCTCAAGAGTCTTCTCCAATATCACAGTTCAAAAGCATCAGTTCTCTGGTGTTCAGCCTTCTTTATGATACAACTCTCACAACCAAACATGCTTACTGAAAAAACTAAAGCTTTGACTAGATGGGCCTTTGTTGGCAAAGTAATGTCTCTTCTTTTTAATATGCTGTCTAGATTTGCCATAGTTTTCCTTCCAGGGAGCAAGCGTCTTTTAAGTTCATGGCTACAGTCATGGTCCTCAGTGATTTTGTAGCCCAAGAAAATAAAGTCTGTCACTATTTTCATTGTTTCCCCATCTATTAGCCATGAAGTGATGGGACAAGATGCATGATCTTAGTTTTTTGAATGTTGAGTTTTAAGCCAGATTTTCCACTCTCTTCTTTTACTTTCATCAAGAGGCTCTTTAGTTCCTCTTTGCTTTCTGCCATAAGGGTGCTGTCATCTGCATATCTGAGTTTATTGATGTTTCTCCTGGCAATCTTGATTCCAGCTTGTGCTTTTATCCAGCCTGGCATTTCTCATGATGTTCTCTGCATATAAGTTAAATAAACAGGGTGACAGTATACAGCTTTGACATACTCCTTTCCCAAACGAAAAAGAAACAGTATTAATAAATAATAAAAGACATACTAAAGTAAAAAATCTTACCAGAAAAGGTAATTATATAGTAAATGTAATGGATTAATCACTTATAAGGGAAGTATGAAGGTTAAGAGACAAAATTACTAAAGTGAACTGAAACTACAATAATTAAGTGATGCATTAAATGAAAACATATAAAAGGTGATGTCAAAAATAAAAAATCTGGTGGGGGAAGTAAAAATGTATAAAGTTACAGAACATGTTCAAATTTAAGTTATCAACTTACAACAGACCATGATATACATAAAATATTATAGGTGAACCCCACAGTGACCATAAATCAAAAATGTATAGTAAAAACACACAAAAAATGAGAATGCAAACTAAACATTATATTAGGAAGAGTGCTCAAACCCCAAGGGAAGAAAGAAAGAGAAGAAAGGAACAGAGAAGAAACACAAAAATGGCCAGAAAAGATTAACAAAATGGCAGTAAGCACATGTCTGTCAATAATTACTTTAAATGTAAATGTAGTAAATTCTCCAATTAAGACATAAAGCAGCTAAATGAATAAGAAAATAAAACCCATCTATATGTTGCCCGTGGTAGACTCACTTCAGAAGGCAAGCCACACTCAACTGAATGTGAAGGAATGGACAAAGAGATTCCATGACAAGGGAAAGGGGGAAAAACTGCCAGAGATATATTTATATCAGACAAGATAGACCTTAAAACAAAGACTGTAATAAAAGTCAAAGGAGGGCATTGCATAATGATGATGAGTCAATCCAGAAAGAAGATATAACACGTATACATATATATGAACCTAATATAGGAACACCGAAACAGATAAAAGCTAGTGAACTTATAGGAAGAAATTGACAGCGGTACAAAAATAGTGGGGGACTTTAACACCCCATTTATATCAATGAATAGTGATCACCATGACAAAAAATCAGTAGGGAAGATTTTGCCTTAAGTAGCACATTAATCAGATAGACTAAATATATGAAAATGAGGAACAGAGGAAGAAATACAAGAACTGATTAACGTGTATTCTGCTGCTGTTAGACAGCATGTTCTACCAGAATACATATTCTTCTCAATTGCATATGGACCGTTCTCCAAGAGATCACATTGCTACTGCTGCTAAGTCACATCAGTCGTGTCTGACTCTGTGCGACCCCCTGGATGGCAGCCCACCAGGCTCCCCCATTGCTGGGATTCTCCAGGCAAGAACACTGGAGTGGGTTGCCATTTCCTTCTCCAATGCATGAAAGTGAAAATCAAAGTGAAGTCGTTCAGTCGTGTCCGACCCTCAGCGACCCCATGGACTGCAGCCTATCAGGCTTCTCCATCCATGGGATTTTCCAGTCAAGAGTACTGGAGTGGGGTGCCATTGCCTCCTCTGAGAGATCACATTAGGTCACAAAAAATGTTTCAATAAATTTAAGAAAATTGAAGTCATATCAAGCATCTCTTCTGATCACTATGGTATAAAATTAAAAATTAATTACAAGAAGAAAGCTGAAAAAAATGTGGAGATTAAACAATATGTTCTTGAATTACCAAAAGCTCGTTCAAGAAATCAAAGGAGAAATTAAAAAATACCTAGAGAATAGTGAAAAGAGAAATATGACTTACCAAAATCTATGGGATACAGCAAAAGAGGTTCTAAGAGGGAAGTTCATAGTGATATAGACCTATCTCAGAAGACAAGAAAAGATCTCAAATAAACAATCTAACTTTTATCTATTAATAAAAGATCTAGAAAAAGAACAGATGAAGCCTTAAGTTAGTAGAAGGAAGGAAATAATAAAGATCATAGCAGAAGTAAATGAAATAGAGACTAAAAAGACAGCAGAAAAGACCAATAAAACTATTAATAAAAGTTGATTCTTTGAGATGATAAACAAAATTGGCAAGCCTTTAGCTAGACAAAGCAATAAAAACAGAGTGACTATTCAAATAAAATTAGAAATGAGAAGTTATAACCGATACCACAGATATACAAAGGATCGCAGGAGACTAGTATAAACAGTTATAAGCCAACAAATTGAACAACTTGGAAGAAAAGAATAAATTTCTAGAAATATAAAATCTACCAAAACTGCACCATGATGAAAAAGAAATTGGAATAAACTGGTTACTAGTAACGACATAGAAATCAATGATCAAAAATCTTCCAGTAAACAAAAGTCTAGGACCAGATCTCTTCACTGATGAATTCTACCAAGCATTCAAAGAAGACTTAATACCTATATGTCTAAAATTCTTCCAAAGAATTTAAGAGTAGAGAATGCTTCCAAACTCATTTTATGAGGCCAGCATAACCTTGATACCAAAACCAAACAAGGACAACACAGAAAAGAAAATTACAGGCCAATATTTTAGATGCTGAAGAATTGATGCTTTTGAACTGTGGTGTTGGAGAAGACTCTTGAGCATCCCTTGGACTGCAAGGAGATCCAACCAGTCCATCCTAAAGGAAATCAGTCCTGAATATTCATTGGGAGGACTGATGCTGAAGCTGAAACTCCGATACTTTGGCCACCTGATACGAAGAACTGACTCATTTGAAAAGACCCTGATTTTGGGAAAGATTGAAGGCAGGAGGAGAAGGGAATGACCGAGGATGAGATGGTTGGATGGCATCACTGACTCAATGAACATGAGTTTGAGCGAGCTCCAGGAGTTGGTGATAGACAGGGAAGCCTGATGTGCTGTAGTCCCTGGGGTCACAAAGAGTCGGATATGACTGAGCAACGGAACTGAACTGAATTGTTATAGACACATATATGGACAGTTAATTTATGACAGGGGATCCAAGGAGAAACGAGAGTCTCTTCAATAAAGGATGTTAAGAGAACTGGACAACCACACACAAAGAATGAGGCTAGACACCTGTCTTACATCACACACAAAAATTACCTCAAAATGGGTTAAAGAGTTGAATATAAGACCTGAAATCACAAAACTCCTAGGAGAAGACATATACAGTAAAACTCCTTTTGTGGATCTGATTTCAAAGGCAAGAGATACAAAAGCAAAAGTAATCATACGGGCTGTATCAAACAAAAAAGCTTCTTCACAGTGAAGGAATCCATCATCAAATGAAAAGATAATCTACTGAATGGGAGAGGGTATTTACAAATAATATATCTGGTAAGGGCTTAAGATGCAAAATATGTAAAGAACTCATACAACTCAACAACAAAAGAAACAGACAACCTGATTAAAAGTAGGCAGAGGATCTGAATAGACATTTTCCAAAGAAGTCATACAGATGGGAAACAAATACATGAAAATATATTCAATATCACTAATTATTAGAGAGATGCATATCAAAACCACAATGAAATATCACCTCACACCTATTAGAAAGGCTATTCTTAAAAGATAAGAAATAACAAATGTTGGCAAGGATGTGGAAAAAAAAAGACCCCTCTTAAACTGATGATGGGACTATAAACTGGTTGCAGCCACTAACTAAAAACATATACTTACCCCCGTGTTTGTTGCAGTACTATTTACAATAGTCAAGATACGAGAATAATCCATATCTATCAATGAATGAATGGATAAAGATGGTGTGTTACATATATACAGTGGAATATTGCATACTTAGCTATAAAAAGGATGAAATCTTGGCATTTGTGACAACATGGATGGACCTGGGAAGTACTATTCTAAGTGAAACAAGGAAGAAGAAAGACAAATACTACATGATTTCACTCATACATGGAATCTGAAAAAACCTCAAACAAACAAAAGAAAAAAAAATCATAAATGCAGAGAACAAATTGGTGGTTACCAAAGAGGCAGGGGGTTGGAGGGTCAGCAAAATGGGTAAAGGGTCAATTGTGTATTTTTTTTTTTTAAACTGAAAAATTTCTCAGTGCTCCTGGACTGAGTTCATACTTGTTTTCAGTGATGGTTCAGCCTCTTTCACTTGTTATTTTGCAGTCACTCTTACATTTGATTCCACACTGAGCCATGGTCTTCCTCAGGGCAAGGTTGTATTTATTCGTACTTTTGCTATCTTTAACTCCTGACACTTGGTAGCAGTGACATATACTTGGGGGTACACTTCTTGATTCAAGAAGTGTTTGTCAAAAGACTGAGTGAACAAATGAAGAAAGTAGATGATCAAGGAAGATGATTATTTGTGATGATAGTCCCTAATTTAAACTGTAAATAAATGAAATTCTGGATTCATAGAAAGGAAAATATCAGTGTGTATATATGTTACGTAGAGCACAGTGTTTTGAGGGGGGGTGGTTAAGAGAGGTTAAAGTACAATTATTCTATATCAAATACTTTTGTTTTAAAATGGATCATTTAAAATATCAAGGTGTCTTGGTGCATTTACAGCCTGACATAAATAACCAGATTTCATTTCCATATGGTTTTTCAGGATTCAAACTATTAAGTATAGTGAGGCAATAGAGTTAATGATGAAAAAACTTGTGTACCTATGATTTTAGGGTGCAGCATGACCAGATGGGAATAGTGTAGGGTTTGTACTTCTCCCTTTGAGACCCTAATGTCGTTAAGAGTCGTTCAGTCGTGACCAACTCTATGTGATCTCATGGACTGTAGCCTGCCAGGCTCCTCTCTGTCCATGGGATTCTCCAGGCAAGAATACTGGAGTGGGTTGCCATTTCCTTCTCCAGGGGATTTTCCCGACCCAGGGATGGATCCTGGGTCTCCGGCATTATAGGCAGATTCTTTACAGTCTGAGCCACAATGATAGTGGTTAATGTCATATTAGGAAATATGACTAATAGAAAATGAGGGTGGGAGGAGGAGAGAAAAAGTGTCCTTAAATATGCGTGTTAGATAAAAATATCTTTTTATCTTTAAAAATATTTTATATTTATATATATTTTAAAATATATTTTTTCTCTGGATTTTCCTTTTTTTCTTAATATAGTAGTTGCTTGCCCTTCACCATCTTAAATAAAACTGCAAAGCTGGAAATACACCAAACCACTTACAAGCAAACCCATTTTCTTCTGTATTCTTATATCTTTTTATTAAAAGTTTGCCTTCAGATCCCAGCTATAGAAGATTGTTCAAAGTGGGATGGGGTAGGAGAGGTGAGATTTCTAAAACATTTAACAAAAGAATTTCTCAAAAATCATAATTCCATGGGGAACCCTGCCAGTTCTTTCCTGGAGTAATATATTAGAGGACTTGTTTAGCAAATAGATCATTTCAGTGGAGAGGGTGCCTGCGGGGGGCCAGCCCCGGTGGATCCAGGGAATTCGAAGCAGGGATGGCGTTGGCGAGGAGAACTTATTTCTTTATTAATATAGAAATATAAGATTCGATTAGGAAGAAATAGTGTAGTAGGAAAATTAAGTGGAGAAAGAAGGCTGAACAACTTGGTTTACATGGGAAGCCAATAAAGTTCCAGACAAGGAGCTTGCACCATCTATGTTAGGCCACCAGCGTCCTCTTGAATATTGGGGGGTGCCCCGCCTTGGACTCCCCCTCGCCTGGATCTTAAAAGCCGGGACAAGTAAGTAGACATGGTGAGCCTCCACGCCCCAGATGGAAATTCAGCCAGAAATTAGAGAGGAGACACGGGGGAAACCAGTCCAGCGACTGGCCCCATCCTCTATTGTTCAGAAGGCCTTTTATACTTTTGATAAAACATGGAGATCAATGGGTAACACAAAGTTATGCAGCGTTAGCAGCCCAGACTCTTATCAAAACCAGGCTTTTCTCTCTGCATACCTAGTTGTATACACAAGTCTTAGGTAATTTACATCATCTTCCGGCCAAAAGGGCCAATTAATATTTTACAGCCTTTTTTTCTGATAAGGGTTTGTCAACCAGAAGACTTATTTGTGTTGATCTTCCCAAAGTCTGGTGCCCCTCTCAGAAAGCACTAAATAAAGTTACATTCTTACATAGCAAGGACACAAGAGGAGTGCAGTGATATATAACAAAGAGAAAAGTAATTAACTCAAAAGTCTAGTGTTGCTAACATCAAAACTACTATATATCTTTTTCCATATCCTGTTTACATTGATTAACATCCTCCCAGGTGCCTAAAAGATAAAGAATATGGAGGCCTGGCAGCAGTCATTGAGTCAACAGTGAAAACCCTCTACCAATATGATTTTTAACTCTTTAGAAAAGGCTCTGTATCTTTAAGATGCTTTAAGCCTTGTGCCTCTCGTGGTTGGGGGGCTGTAAGCAATTCACAAGCTGTAAAGAGGTCCGGGGAACCTGTTAGGCAAGCTAGAGAGCTATCAGAGGGGTTTTAACTGAAACATCTCTTTCAAATGCAGAAGACTAAAGCCTTGATTTGACTTTTTCCAGAGAATATTAGAAGAGTGGAAAAGCAGGCAGATTCTTATTTTTTGGAGGGTGGATGCTCAGGAAATTCCAGGGGGGAAACCTGAGGTCTGATTAGTCTTACCATCAGAGCTCTGCCGCATGACCTTGTCACGGGTGGGATTCCTCACGCTGGCTCCCGGCAGGTGCCTTTGGAGAAAGCCCCTTTCCCTATGGATCTAGGGTTGGCTTACCTTGTGTGATTTTGGGATGTCAAGAAGTCTCCTTTGATGTCCTACCAGTAGATAGTCAATTCTTTTCTTTTTCAATCATCATTTTCTCTGAATTTTATTAAAGCAATTTAAAAGTTTCTTGGCAGCAGATAAAAGCTGATATTACAACCTGGTCTGTGTTGGTTTCTGCCATATAAAGGAGACCTAACACTGATTTTGTACAGGAAGCATATGCCCCCTGAATTACACAGAGCATAATTAGGTTACTAACAGGAGAACTGGGACTCATATGGCCCTTTAGAAGCAGAAGTCAGAAGGTAACGGAGAGGAGGATTTCTGTGCTTTCTAGCTGAGATGTGGTGCCATAGAAGGTTCTTTTTATAACTAGAAACCAGTGCAGAATTTCATCATTTCATTTGGCTCATTCAAAAGCTTTTTACATTGTTCTAAGAATGGCTGTGATTATGCAACCCCCACTTTGATCGTTTTGACCCAGTTTGTCATATTTGTGGAATAGCACTTACTGGATTGCATCTTGATGTCACTCTTTATTTGCTCATGGAAGTATGGGCTCTTTTAGGTCAAGGGCTCCAGCTTATGCAGTGGAGTTTTTCTGTCCTCAGTCCGAACACACTCTTACTTAAGAGTGAGTCATTGTTCATGTCTCTAAAGACTACGTGAGGTTTATCTAGACAGTCAGTTCTCTAGGCTAGTAAATGGCTCCATTTATGTAAGATAAGGCCTGGTTGACTTTTAAGAGTAAGGAAGCAACAGTTAGAACTGGACATGGAACAACAGACTGGTTCCAAATAGGAAAAGGAGTACGTCAAGGCTGTATATTGTCACCCTGCTTATTTAACTTATATGCAGAGTACATCATGAGAAACGCTGGGTTGGCAGAAACACAAGCTGGAATCAAGATTTCCGGGAGAAATATCAATAACCTCAGATATGCAGATGACACCACCCTTATGGCAGAAAGTGAAGAGGAACTAAAAAGCCTCTTGATGAAAGTGAAAGAGGAGAGTGAAAAAGTTGGCTTAAAGCTCAACATTCAGAAAATGAAGATCATGGCATCTGGACCCATCACTTCATGGGAAATAGATGGGGAAACAGGGGAAACAGTGGAAACAGTGTCAGACTTTATTTTTGGGGGCTCCAAAATCACTGCAGATGGTGACTGCAGCCATGAAATTAAAAGACGCTTACTCCTTGGAAGAAAAGTTATGACCAATCTAGATGGTATATTCAAAAGCAGAGACATTACTTTGCCACCTAAGGTCTGTCTAGTCAAGGCTATGGTTTTTCCTGTGGTCATGTATGGATGTGAGAGTTGGATTGTGAAGAAGGCTGAGCGCTGAAGAATTGATGCTTTTGAACTGTGGTGTTGGAGAAGACTCTTGAGAGTCCCTTGGACTGCAAGGAGATCCAACCAGTCCATTCTGAAGGAGATCAACCCTGGGATTTCTTTGGAAGGAATGATGCTGAAGCTGAAGCTCCAGTACTTTGGCCACCTCATGGGAAGAGTTGACTCATTGGAAAAGACTCTGATGCTGGGAGGGATTGTGGGCAGGAGGAGAAGGGGACGACTGAGGATGAGATGGCTGGATGGCATCACTGACTCGATGGACGTGAGTCCGAGTGAACTCCGGGAGACGGTGGTGGACAGGGAGGCCTGGTGTGCTGCGATTCATTGAGTCGCAAAGAGTTGGACACGACTGAGCGACTGAACTGAACTGAAGGCAGGACCATCTGTAATTCTGTGACTCAGCCAAAATGGCTGCCCAAGGAAATCGTCTTGGATAGATGGAAGGAGAATGACAGGGATGCATGGAAAACTCCAAACAACATGAGGAAATGGATGTCCCAGCGCTGTGGGGAGACAGGACTCCAACAGGTAGGTCACGAGTAGAAAAACAATGGAAAGCAAATGGGTGGTGGAGTTTGCCTAGCTCCCATCTCCTCAACCAAACCCTTCAGTGAGCTGAGGGAGGCAGAAGAGGAAAGGATTTTTTTTTTTTTTTTGAGGTGGGGCAAGGGGAACAAACAAAACAGAAGAAGAAACACTGCTTATTTTGCAGTGAAACAAAAATTTAGTTTATTTAAAAATTAGGGAAATGTCGAGGAAGCAAAACTACTTCATGCTAGATACCATGGCTCATTAGGATTTTTAGATCCTGTGTCCCTGAAAGTCCTTGAGTTTGGGCTGGACTGTCCTGAGTGGGTGGGGTGGGGACTCACTCTTGACCTGCTCAGGTTCTGGGAAAAGGTGGGTATGTCTGACACGGGACTGATAGAAATCTCTCTCTCCAGATCTGTGTTCCTCCTAACTTGCACTCAACTTGTTTTTGGAGCATAAAATGTTGCTGATTTCCAAGAATATTCTGCTCAACTCGTATTGTAACTATAGAGTTTAGGAAGAAATAAGACCTGGGGCTTGAGATTTTATCAGGCTCTCCAGACATCAAGTGTTGAGTAAATTAGCCGTGCAACTTTGCAGTTACAAGTTACTTCATTTTCTGTGCCTCAGTTTTCTCACCTCTAAAGTGGGAATAATTTTAGTCTTACCTTATAATGTCACGAAAACTAAATGTTATCAGGCTTCAAGTACTTTCAATAGAGGGGAACACATGGCGAAATATTAACTACAATGACAATGATGATGGGAATAATGATGGCTCTCCTGAACCAGGTGCAAGACTCTGCTTGCTATCCAGTCTAATTCTCTAAACAACTGTTTGGGGGTAGCTATTTTCAACTTGTTTTGCAGTTAAGGCCACAGAGCGACAGACGTATTAACTAATTTGCTGGAGGACATACAACTGAAGAGTGTCAGAACAAACGGAGATTCAGAACAAGGTTGACTGGGCACTGGGGCCCCTGTGAACCCCCACATCCCTACTTTCCTCTAAAAGCTTCCTCTGTATTCCTATAGCAGTTCTCAAAGTTTCCACTGTGTCCTTATAGCAGCTTGCCTGTGAACTTCTCCACATCCTGATTTTTTTTTTCTTTTTGGCAAATGTTCCCTTGCTAGTCCCTCCTTCAGTAGAACCTCATTAGCTTTGGGAGCACACCCCTGACTAGGCCTGGCCTTACTGGGCAGCATCTCCCCACCCCTTCCCTTTGCTCTGCCTTAAAGTAGCCCTGGATGCCTCTGGTCCACTTCCTTTGCTGTTAGCCCTCACAAGGGCAGGAGGGACCAAAGCCGGCCCAGAATTCAGCCCTGGGGTGGCGCTGAAGGGGTCTTGGGGGAGTATCGACTCCCCTATAGTCCCACCTTCACTGGGACTGTTGGCAACGAAGGAAAGCCAGTTGGGAAAATGAAGAGCTTATGGTAAGACTTTGAGATGGAAAGCAGTGGTGGGGAGACTGGACTGGGGGCGCTCAGAGCCAGGGGTCTGTGTTTTTACATTAGAGGTAGGAGGGGAGGAGAGAAGGGGTGAGGGGAGAGGAGGGAGACAGAGAGATAGACGAGAGAGCAAGAAAAGAGCGAAAATGAGAGAGAGAAGAGGGACAGCCGCCAAAATGGAGAGGCAGAAAAAGAAGATGAAAGAAAGCAGAGACAGAGATAGAGGTGTAGAAACAGCAACACAGGTAGGTATGGAGAAAGCGAGACAGGGAAAACCAGTCATCTCGCGATCATTTTAGGAGTTGGGAAATTGAGAATTCATTAACTCTCTCAATTGAATTTAATAAAGATAATGGAAAAAAGTAAACTAGACTGAGGACCAGTCACCTGCATTCATCAGGTGCGCCGCTTTTAAAATAGTGCCATGGTCCCCACCTGGAAGGGCTCCTGTTTGAGAAATTTTTCTTCTCTCCTCTTTAGGAAAATTCCAGTTCTCTTCTTTGTATGCAGTTTCCTGGGGACATGGGCATCAGTGACTGTCAAGCGTCGCCCAAGTAAGAGGTCCCAGTTTCTTGATTTCAAAATACTACTTGTTCCCTGAAAGGACTGGGCAGGCCTGTGGCTGAGTGAGGCAGCCAGGGTCCTCCACACCCTCCTTCAACCCTGCTTTGGCTGTGGGTATATTTTATGGCTGTGTTCAGTGCTGCCTATGGAGAAGTCCTGGCTGTGACCACAGTTGGGCAGGAAACCTAACCTGTGTCTAGCCCAGAAGCTACCTGGTTCAGATGGCAGTTGGTAATGTTAGATGGATGAATGGGTGGATGGATGAATAGATAGAAGCCAATAGTCTGAAGTCAGATGAGGTAGAAAGAGTGCATTTGATGTAGTGAAATTGCAGGCCAAAGCTATGTAACTGGAAAACGCTTTTTCTGAAATCTAGGAAGTGTCTGTCACCAGGTGAGTCCCAGAAGGGCACTGGGTTTGGACAGTTACAAGAAGCCTTTGTGTTGTTGAAAAAAGTGGCCCTCCCTACAATCTTTTACTTACTAAGAAGCACCAAATTTCATTATAGGATTTTTCATCCCTCTTGTGATTGAGGGTTTAATTCACATGATTTCTTTTCTTCTCCTCACTACTCTTCCCCATTCTAAGATGCTGGTAGTATTCTAGTTGGAACAGTTATTTGATCTCTTAGAAGAAATTTATGAAATCAAGTGCATTCTCTCTATTTATCTAGGCTTAGGGAATCCTAAGAAATCCTCAGCTCCTTCCTCTACTTGACAAAGATTCTTAAGAACTGCACTCTTCAGAAGTACCATTGAATTGGCTCTGGATTCTCTCAGGATTTCTAAAATTTATGGTGCTTAAAGCAATATATCCTAGCCCAAACCAAATAAGCTCTGACACTGTGCCATTCAGAACATCATGAAGATGTGGTTCCAAAAAGAACAAATTCCAAACTTCCCCAAAGGGAACACTTTCCCAACACACGTTATTAAAGCAACTTTGTGTCTTCAACCCAGGATGGGTTGAATACGAATAAATTATAATCGTAGAGTTGTAGAGTTAAAGCCAAATATACTACTAGTAATGAAGCTGTTTAGTATAATATTGCACTTTAAATAGTTGCTCAGCTCTTATTATTATTGGTATAGTCCTGTGATCTGTGTAGGGGTTGAGGTAAGATGACATGCTATCTCTTTTGCAGGGTTCCCTGTTAATTCAAATTCCAATGGTGAAAATGAACTCTGTCCAAAGGTTAGGATTGGACAAGATGATTTACCAGGTGAGTAGCAGTGTATCATATTGACAATGTATGCTTTCTATAAATCTACCTGATACATCTTTTATTTGGAAAGGCTCTGGAGAGGAATGAAACCAGTCTCATTTTACTTTTATCTTGTGTTCCCTTTCTGTAGGATTTGACTTGATTTCTCAGTTCCAGATAGATAAAGCAGCATCCAGAAGAGCTATCCAGAGGGTAGCTGGATCAACTGCCTTACAGGTGGCTTACAAGTTGGGAAATAATGTAGACTTCAGGATTCCAACCAGGTAATATAAAAAAAAATACTTGATTTAGTTATTTGCTTCAAACACAGTTTAAAAAATGAAAATCTATCCAATGTTAGAGAGTCTTTCCCAGCTCAATAATTCTTGGATCATGATTTTATTTAAAGATGAAAGAATTTATTTACCTACCTATCTTTAGTGCCCAAATATGTGAATGCTTTTCATGTTTTCAGTGTGTAATTTACTTTCCATTCCAGGAAAAAAAAAAATCACTGAGACTATTATACATTGATTCAGGACATGTTCTTATTACTTTGCTCTCTGTTTTTCTATAATTTGTCTGGGTTTTGCCTGAAAGGACCCTCTGTGAAAAGTTCCAGGGGTTAAGCATAAATTTAACTAGAAACCACCCAGTGGTTAGAAGGCTCACAATGGCGCTGTTCAAGTATCCCGGTGCTGAAATAGATCCACACATCCAATGCTTGGCTCCTGGCAGGACCCAGACAAAACTAAAACTAGAATAATGATAAGAAAAACAATGGAAGCAATAATACTTTAAAAAATTCTGTATCTCCTTCTCTGGATCTAAGCTATTTCTTCTTTAAATAATTTATAACTGAGATGTTTTAATGCATGTGTAAGTATTGAGTCATGATATTGTTATGAATGAGCTTCAGGGCTTCAGCTTTATATCACCTAAATACCTTAAATGTGATGTTGATGCTAATGGAATGTTTTAGGTAAAAAATATGGTTAAGATTTCTTTAGTATATGAACAAGAAAATTAAGACATCAATAGAAATTAAGATGTAAAGGTAAATAATGACTAATTAGAATAGCAAAAGAATATCACAGAATTGCTAAGTGTTTATAATAATGAAAATTTTGCTAAAATTAGAATATTCTGATATAGTTCCAGATTGCATATAGAAATTCCTGTTTTGAACATATTATATTTTATAAAACAATAATAGTACACTGTATAAGCTCTTTTTCTAGTTTTACCAATCAACATCAAATTGCATCCTTATTACAGTTTTGTGGTGGGGACATTTTTATCCATATTTCATGGAGGAGCAAACTGAGGCCAGAAAGTTTAAGTTGCTTGCATAACATCACAGGGTGAGGAGGTGCTGAGAGGATTGAAATCCAGGCAGAATTGATTCAGGGGCTGTGCCTTTAACCACTACCCCATAGTGACTCTGGAAACCAGTTGTGTTTGGAAAGATCAACATTTGAATTTTTCATATATTTTCTTTTCATGTACTGAAGAGATGGATGTATTCTTAAGTAAGCTTTAGAATACTCTGATTTTTATTTCTTTAATAAAATAATTGAACAGGACACCAGACCCTAATGCTGACCTCTCTTCTCTAAATTTAAGGTACTGTCTGGACTGTCATTAACTCTAAGTTCAGAGGTGAAGGTCATGCAGCCTTCCTTCCTCCTGCTTGTCTTGTTTTTCTTTAAGCACCTAAGGTGGTCACGAAATATTTTTCATAGGCTACAACTAATGTCCCATATTCTCTATCTTTCTGACTCCCTGTCCCCACAAAGACTAAAGGCTCTTGTTTTACTTATTAAGATATGAGGGAAGAAGGAGGAAGGAAGTAGAAGAAGACAGTAGGAGAAAGAAAAAAAAGGGAAGGAGGAGAACCAGGGCTGAGATGGATGGAGCCCCTTGGGCAAGTTGCTTAAACTGTCTTTGACCCAGTTCCCTCAGGTTAGAATTAGGAATAATAATAACAATGCCACTGGTTGCCATGAAGAGTAAATGTTGCTAAACTGAGAGGGCTCCAGGAGAGCCCGGTGCACAGGGGCATTGGTGAAGTGTTTACTGTAATAGTGGAGAGCTCTAGAGGGCAGAGGTGCTGATGGGGCCTTTTCACCTTAGTGGACTCTTTCTTTTTGAGTTACCCTGCATCAACCAGCTGATGTAGCTCAGTCGTGTGTGACTCTTTGCAACCCCGTGGACTGTAGCCTATCAGGCTCCTCTGTCCATGGGATTTTCCAGGCAATAGTACTGGAGTGGGTTGCCATTTCCTTCTCCAGGGAATCTTCCCAACCCAGGGATCAAACCTAGGTCTCCCGAATTGTAGGCAGATGCTTTACCATCTGAGCCACCAGGGAAGTCCAAGCAGTCCTGCTTAAAAAAGGCAGAAACTGGAATTGTTCTCAAGTCATGCATGCAGTAGACCATTCTGACTTGGATTTCTCTGCTGGAGAATGTAGGCCGATTTTCGTGGGAGAAAGACTATAGCACACGGAGCTAACATGACAGAATAATAATTTGTGGTTATCTTTTCAATTTTTTAAAAATATTCATAACCACATAATTTTGATGCTTTTAATTCTTTGTTTTAGGCATAAGAGTTTTACATTCTCGTCTTGTGCCTCAGGCATGTTGCTTTTGTTTGCAGCAACAAATACAATTTTTAGCTTTTCATGGGTTAAGGTCATAAACAAATGTTCCACGGTCCAAGGACTTATTTTTTATTCAAACTGTATGATTCTCCTTTTAAGATATTCTGTGCAGATTGTAACATAATGAAATTAATCATTTATAGACTCAGCCTCTTTTAAATTATGTATGCTGTCAAGTTTACTTACCGATGTGCATAGCATATTTTCAAGAACAGAATCTTAGGGATCTGAAAAAGACAATGGGACTAACTGTTCTATGAATTAGACTTGTGAGGACTCTTAAATGGTCTTAGGTATATACAAGCACATGTACATATATAACCAATTTGAACACTAAAATGAATTTTCTTTTCTTATATGTTTCTCCTCTTACCTTTTAATGCATTAACTTAGCCTGAAAGATTAATAACATGACAATCTTGATTATATTTGTATACACACACATTGTTTTCACATATATATAGAGAGAGTTGGATACACTTGACTTAATATGTCCATAAATGAATTGTTTTCTAGTGACCCCAACCATCTCCCATTAAAAAAAAAAAAGTATCATTACATGACCAAGTCAGAAGTAAATGAAAACATTTTATCATACCCTACCTTCAACATAACCTCTTTGCTTATTTAGCAGGAAAAATCTGATGAAGCACAAATTGGGAGAGATCCCTCAGTTAACCTCCTAATGTCTTTGTGAAGGAGTCACGTGAAGATGTTACTGTGACTTCTAGAATCAAAACAAATAGAGTTGTTTTCTTTGATGAAATTCTACAGCCTTCCCCAGTACATCTTTAAACAAATAATAGGTAACACAGAGTTTTTTAAAAGCCTAGGAAGTTAATGGTTTAAGTAAGAAGAGACAAAGCATGAGGGTTTATCCTTTTTCTTGGAAAACCTCACACCTCAACAACAACTATTTTTAACTACCTGCCCCAATTCTTTAAGTATCCAGTTAAATTCACATGAATTATTGAAAAGAATACTCAAAAGACTATATCTGTAATTTAAATTGCAAAATTGCCAAATTTCACTACTGAATAAAACTTTCAAAATGTATCTCCTAGTTCTAAATTAACTTAGTTGGTTAAATGAGATGTATAATGTTCTGTAAGATTTCATAATTACACAGTAGGCAGTATCTTAAACTGTCATTAGTGAACCTCTTATTTTAGAAGGCTCTCTGGAATAGGTATAGTCTGAAAAATCTTAAGTCAAAGGAAATAACATATTAAAAAATATTGAAATATGTATGTTAGACATCCCCATCTGGGGAAAATAGGATAGTAAATAGTTGCTGAATATGGTTTTTTTTTTCTTTATCTCCAAAGTGAATCTTTTTAAATGTGCATGTTTAAACCTCCCATGCACATGACAGATATAAAATATATGTAGAGAATTGAAAGCCTTTCAAAGGGAATAATAAGCATCATCAGTAACCAGTTAAAAACAAAAGCTACAAAGGAAATCCACCCAGTCTTATGAATAAAAGCCAGTCATGTTAGAAAACAATGGTTAAAAGAAGTACTTGGATGCTGCTGCTGCTGCTGCTGCTGCTGCTGCTAAGTCGCTTCAGTTGTGTTTGACTCTGTGCGACCCCATAGATGGCAGCCCACCAGGCTCTGCCGCCCTTGGGATTCTCCAGGCAAGAACACTGGAGTGGGCTGCCATTGCCTTCTCCAGTGCGTGAAAGTGAAAAGTGAAAGTGAAGTCGCTCAGTCGTGTCGACTCTTCGCGACCCCGTGGACGGCAGCCTAAAGGGTGCTCTAAAGAAAAGTTCCCAATTTTTGTTAGTTTTGTAAAACTAACAAAACAATGACATTTGTTGACCTAGTTGACCCATTTTATTGAAGATTTGCAAAAATATTTGAAGTGAAAAAAGTTATATGTTTGCTTATGCTATAATAACGATGATAACATTTTATAGCTAAAGACAGAAAATCATAGCGAGTTGAATATTTTCACTTATAGCTAAACATTCTTGGAACTGAGGTATTTATTGGTTTAGGAATTTCTGACCCCAACAATATATCTTCATATAACTGGCATTGCACCTATGGCAACACAACACATTTATACGTGTTGGGGCTTTCCAAGTGGCTCAATCGGAAAACCATCTGCCTGACATGCAGGAGACCTGAGTTTGATCCCTGGGTTGGAAGGATTCCCCCAGAGAAGGAACTGGCAACCCACTCCAGTATTCTTGCCTGGAAAATCCCATGGACAAAAGAGCCTGGCAGGCTACCGTCCATGGGGTCGCAAGAGTCAGACATGATTTAGCGACTAAATGACCACCACCATATTAGTTCGTAATAAATAAATCACTATCCACTTAGATATTTCTTCTTATCTTTTCTTCTTTACACAGAAGAGGGCTATAAACTGGAGTATGATCTGAAGGAAGGTTATCTGAGGCTTTGGGTCCTGGTCCATAACTGTTTTAAGCAATGTCAAACAAAATTAATTGGCATCTAGTTTTCCTAAACTTCCCTTGTGGCTCAGATGATAAGGCGTCTGCCTACAATGCAGGAGACCCAGGTTTAGTCCCTGGGTCAGGAAGATCCCCTGGAGAAGGAAATGACAACTCACTCCAATACTCTTGCCTGGAAAATCCCATGGAAGGAGGAGCATGGTAGGCTAAAGTCCACGGGGTTGCAAAGAGTCAGACACAACTGAGCGAGTTCACTTTTCCTAAGATTTATCCTTCGCTTAATAATTTTTCTATGCTTATGAGGAGCAAAGTAGAATGATACAACCTTGAAGATAGAGATGTGAAGGTGATATTTACATTTACTAGGTCCTGATTTTTAAAAGTGTGGTCTTCAGCCTTGAGCTGCTTGGTTTCAAGAGAAGACCACCCAAGTAGCTGATGGTGCTCCAGACGGCTGCCTCCAAAGATGAGGAGGACGCAGGAGGGACACTAACGTCTTACTGCTGCCACTTAAAGCAGTAAACTAGGAAGGCGCCACTGTTTTAACTGGCAGATTGGGGAACAACTGGGTTGCAATAGAGAAGTAAGAACTGGTCACCTTTCCCCTGTCACACATCCACTGAGAAGCAACCAGCTGTCACTTTAACTTCATACTTTGAAGTTCCTGGAAAAGACAAACATGCTCAGTGTGAAGGGACTGATCTCACTGGTCTGCAAGTGACTGGTCCTCAAAATGCTTATGTGAGTCTAGGTTATATTTGGGGAGGAAAAGATCCAAACAATTATGAAAATAACAATTAATCCTAACATGTTACATCAAAATAAAAGTTTAAGAACCTGCTTTAATTAAACATGTAAATTGGTAGAGCTGATTTGGATTTCAAATGTTCTCTTCTGTCATTTGTGGAAGAATGTCGCCAAGAACTTTGCAAGAATGTGTTTTTTGGCAGAATGTGTTTTTGAGGTGGGATTGCTGAACAGTAGCTCTTTAGGTAGCATAAATAGTAACATTGTTGAAATTATGTGGCATTTGGGGACCTTACTTAGCTATGAGGGAGTTTTGTATTTAATGTGTATTTTAAGATGGAACTTTAATGCACATGAATGGACTTCAGTAAAGGTCTTTATGAACAGTCATGAAAGAACTACTAGCACATGGGTTTCACACTGTGGTGTTTCCGTAGGTCTAGAATCTAAAATAGCATAACTAGGAAATATGGTAATACTCCTGAGTACAAAACACAAGAGTTATATTTACTGTCTTAAAATTTTACTCAGGCATTTATATCCCAGTGGGCTGCCTGAAGAATACTCCTTTCTAACCACTTTTCGGATGACTGGAAGCACACTTGAAAAGCACTGGAGCATTTGGCAGATTCAGGATTCCTCAGGGAAGGAGCAAGTTGGCGTGAAGATTAATGGCCAAACAAAATCTGTTTCATTTTCATACAAGGGGCTGGATGGAAGTCTCCAAACTGCAGCCTTTTCGAATTTGCCCTCCTTGTTCGATTCCCAGTGGCATAAGATCATGATTGGTGTGGAAAGGAGGAGTGCGACTCTTTTCGTTGACTGCAACATGATTGAGTCCTTACCTATAAAGCCAAGAGGTCAAATCGACGTCGATGGCTTTGCTGTGCTGGGAAAACTTGTGGATAATCCTCAAGTTTCTGTTCCGGTAAGTATACAGCCACACACTAAGGGAGCTTAAAACGAATCCAGAATGGTGAAAATTAAGACCTCAGCATCTTTAAAAATCACCTGAATATCTTAAACATGGGCAGTTATTCATTTTTAAAAATGTTTTTCAATCAGTTTTTCAAAATGTCTTTAATGCCTCTTTTGAGTGTAGTATGGAATGGGGGCAGAGCCAGTTGAGTAGACAGCTCCTGGTCTCGAGTAGCTGAAAGTCTACTTGGAAGATGCTACATGACCACCTGGAGCACCCAGAATCCTTTGAGGCAACCTGCAAAAACCCACACTGGTGTCATACATAGTATGTATAAATAACCAATGGCCATATTCAAAGTAAGGTTAAGATGAATGGTAGATTTAGTTAATCAAGAATCCCATTCTTCTCAGAAGCAATGGAGCTTGACATGGAAGGATTTGAATTGGTAAAAAAAAAAGAGGAGAAAGTGCATTCTAGCTGAGAGCAAAAGAAGGAAAGAAAAAAGAGATAGAGAGGAAATAAACCATGTTCAAAGATTGGGAGCTTGGATGGTTTGGAAGAAGTGTACATGTAAAACTGTATGGGCGTGAGGGGGGCTTAGAGAGGGTCAGAGGTAGTAATTGCAGCATGTGAGAGGTGAGGTTAGGAAGTCATATGGTATCTGACCCAGGAGATGTAGAAATGACATAGATGGCACAATATTTCTTTATTTAGAAGCAGTCAAGTCTCGCTTGACATATTATGAAAGCAAAGGATTTTAGAGCTCTGTTTGTGATTTTGCCATAGAGACATATGGACATAAGGATAAGGAATTACGTAAGGACACATACACTTGTGCCAACTAGTACCATATAGTTCTATCATTTTGAATTGTTAAACTTGCACTGAGTTATCCTTTAAAAGGATATTATATAATATTACAGAAAATTAAAAATGAAATCTTACAGGGCAAGTGATCTTTTGGAAAAAACTCAAGAATTTAGAGCTCAATAAATAAATGCTTGATCCTCATACTCTCTGCTCTCTCTCTGGTACAGAGTTGTTAAATTCTAGTCACAGAACTCACATCATGGAGTGTAGCAGGGGTGACACAATGATTTTGAATGGTTCCTGCATGCTTCTCCAAAGAAAGAAAGGTTAGCGGGCATCTCAGTAATGGAATTGTTCAAATAACCTATTTTCAGGGGAAGAATTGTGATTAGTGTGAAGGGTAGTGTGAAATTTCTATATTCTGTGATGGGCAGGAAGCAATTTATAACTGCCACATTACTGCTCTGGCTTGTAGACACTTGAGCAAGTATTTCTCCAGCTAATGATTTATCACACCTCAAGTGGCTGAGTTAGAAAGCCAATGGGACCACTGGGGCACCATCTTGACATTTTGTGCAGCAAGATCTTTGCAATGGCACTGGGATGGCCTTCAGACAACACAGTCTCTGCCCTGTTTGTGTCACTTCTGGACCATAAGCAAGGGGAAGGAGACTTTAGAGTACATCCTCACTGTGATGAATATCAATCAAGCACTTGCATAATTGATTTAATTTACTGTTCTTGAAAAATATGTCATCATTATAATTCTGAAATCTACATGCTAGGATGCTATTAAGCTGGCTAATGGCCACAGCAGTAAAGTCGTAGTAGTATTAATTATGTTATAGTCTAGCCAGTCACAGCTAACTGTGGGTTATCTGCCAAGTATAGTCTCACCTCATGGTGGAGAACAGTTAGGACAAGTTATCTTTGATTTTATTCTGCCATGTGCAGGAATGCAACAAAATACCTGGCAGCTGGAGTTACGTTTGCTTTTGGTCCACCAAGGAGCTTTTCAGAATCAGTACATTGTCCATGTTAAAAGTATTTGCAACAGGCATGAGTGATTTTTTTCTTTTATGCTGAATTCTGACTCCATCACAAGGAAACACAAAAGAGACTTGAGCGTAAAGTCTCATTAAAGTTCCATATTTGATGATGTGGTGTGGTGACTAAAATAGATCAAGGTTATAGGCCCTCCAAACCCTACTTACACCCAAGGATAGGCAGTGACAATGTCAACTTCAAAAGTGAAGGTGAAGTCACTTAGTCGTGTCCGACTCTTTGCAACCCCATGGACTGTAGCCTACCAGCTCCTCCATCCATGGAATTTTCCAGGCAAGAATACTGGAGTGGGTTGCCATTTCCTGCTCCAGGGGATCTTCCCCACCCAGGGATCGAACCTGGGTCTCCTGCATTGCAGGCAGACAGTTTACTATCTGAGCCACCTGGGAAGCCCAAAGTTGTCACCAAAATGTATTCCTCAATTTTTACCCTGTATAAGACAAAGAAGTAGAAAATTCTACATAAGTAAATCCTGTTTACGTGTTTTTAGCATCTCAATACCTCTAATACACCAATTTAAAGTTTTAAAAGTGCTTTTTTTTTCTCTCATTAACTTACTTTATCTTTTGAACAATTTCATAGGATAACAAGCACAGATAGGATTAGCTCCATTTTTTTAGTTGAAGACACAATCTCACATAGATCTCTTGGCTTGTGAGAAACAGTGTTGGGCATAAAACTTCTCATCTTCCCTATTTTCTCTGTGCCAACTAACTTTCCTTTGAGAAAAATAGAAATATGTGTAACCATCTACCATTCTTTGTAAAGGATATCATCATTTTCATTTTGGAAGGTATTTGTGATTTGCACAAGTTTTTTAGAATCTACTTGGCAGGACAGATAAGACTCTTTTCTAAAAGAAGGAAGTTTACACAGTGGAACACATGTCCTCAGACATCGGTCACACTCGTGCTCACTTAGTGAACTCTCACTGTGTGCGTCTATACTGGGCGCACGGCGTGCAAGCCACAGGTCTCCTTCTCCCGGTTCCTGCGGGGTGAGTGGCTGAGACGAGTGAGCAATGATAATGGAACTTGACTAGGACCAGGAAAGTGGACGAAGGGACAGTCTCCTCACTCATGTCAGGGCGAGCAGGCATAGGAGGGAAGTCCAGGGCTGTTTCCTAGGGGAGGGGTCTGTAAGAGGAATTTGGAGGTGAACAGACTTATCCAGGATAAGATAAATCCAGTGTTCTAGGGAAAGGGACTCTCACATGGGAATTTCTGTATTTATGAACTCTCCTCTTTTCTAGCTTCATTAATTTCCCTGCACTCCTCCTCACTCTTCTAGACTAAGAATAGTCAAATACTCATGCGAGTCTCCAGACGAACCCAAATGCCCATGAGTTGTCCCTACACTCTTGTTTTTATTTTAGTTTGTGGTCTGTGATTGTCTCCCTTTGCCTGTAATCTGAAGTTGCTGGCAATTACTGGTCCCTTGGAAGACTTACGGTGGTGAATGGTGCTATCTGATTGTACTGCTGGGGCACTTCCCTCTTGATTGGAGACAATGAATATTCAGTGTTACTTGCGAGAAATTTTGAATTAAAATGATATATGCCAATAGCATGAAAGCGACAAGTTGCAGAGTATTTTTCCGTTTTTCTTCATGAAATTGGATTCCTTCTAATCTTTGACACTCTACATGAATTGAATACTTTTTTCAGGATCAGCACTTGCTTTTCTTTAGAAAAGCAAACATTCCTTCTAAAGGTATTAATTGATGTCAAAAGGTAGCCCTTGGAACTGCATAATGAAAATGCAGTGGAAAATGACATTTGATGGAGCGCTGACGCTGAGACTCATTTATATTGCTCTCGTTTGTGATTTCTCCCAATCTAGCCCAACTTTTATCTCTTTCTCTTTTCTAAATTGGAAAAGGGAACCAATTTCAGGAGGTTTCAAGACAGCTGCTCACATGCACGACAACTCAAACGCCTTCACGTCATTCCATGGTTATTTAGTGGGCTCAAAGCGTTTATATTTTTCCCAACATACTGCTATAATACATGGTTAGTTTGATTTCATAGCAATAAATTCCATATTTTCTATTTGCCTTTGTGCCCATATTTTAGGTTGGTGCCGTTTATTTCACTGCAAAGCTCAGTTTCCTGGCATCATACCATAAAAATATGTGATTTTATGGCAGGTTCTTTATTGTTTGTTGTCAGCAAGATTGCCCAGGAGAGTTATTTGGCACAGCTCTATTAGAAAACAAAGTTAGCCTTTCTACCTTTTCAGGATGTACACTAGGGGTTTGGGCTTATTTGAAAGCCCAAATGATGAAAGCCCAAAGGATGAAAGTATATATGGCTTTATAAATAAATGATTCAAATCCTTTATCTTATGCATGTTTTGAATAAACCAATGCAGAAAACATGATTAATCAGACAGATACAATGCTTTTAAAAGTATATTTCAAATGGGTTGCACTACATTACTTTTGTTAAATTCAGAGAAAATATGATTAGCAAAACTCGTGATGCAGAAGCCACATCCTTCTCTCTACCCCACAGAATTAAATCATACTAACTTCCCAACTGTAAAAACAAACAGAGCTTCATGAATGATAACATGGGAAAAATAAACTATGAGGTTGTGGTTAATATTATTTCTGGTGTTTGAAAATATTATAGGAAAGTTATGTTTTTAGTGGTTTAAGAAATGCATGATATCTACTATACAAAATATCTAAGCTATTAAGTTTGCTTATTATGTTGTTTTTGACAAATACTTTTAAAAAATCTTCTTTCAATTGGAAGTATTAAATACAAGAGAAATGATAGTGTTACTTGTACATGTCCATCAGTTCAGTTCAGTTGAGTGGCTCAGTTGTGTCTGACTCTTTGCGACCCCGTGGACTGCAGCATGCCAGGCCTCCCTGTCCATCACCAACTCCCAGAGTACACCCAAACCCATGTCCATTGAGTTGGTGATGCCATCCAACCATCTCATTCTCTGCTGTCCCCTTCTCCTCCTGCCTTCAATCTTTTCAAACATCAGGGTCTTTTCAAATGAGTCAGCTCTTCGCATCAGGCGGCCAAAGTATTGGAGTTTCAGCTTCAACATCAAAATACTTTTTATAACACTTTGGTGTTGTGATTTGATGAGAATATTTTTGAATATTGTCAAGTTTTTCGAGATAAAGCCTGCTACACTATAGACCACATTAACAACATCAGCTAGATTTTCCACTAGGTGGCAATGAAACAAGAGGGACACACAGAAAAAAGAGCTGCTTACAGAGAAGAAGCCACGATGGGCAAAGGTGCTAAGGATAACTAGAGTAAAACCTAAATAATGGCCAAACTTGCTTTCAATGGAAAATTGAAAATATGAAAATTTTTACTGGTCTCAGCTATGCCCAGACTGTTGCAACTGAAAATAATCAGTGTTATTAGTATTTCTATTTTTCTTAAAATGTATACAGGCTAAGAACATACAAAAATCTTGGTTGTGTCTTCTGGGTGGCTAGAAGGCAAGATATTAATTCAATGACATTTTTTACTTCCCTTCATGTCAATCTCTGTGTGGTTAGTTTCTTAGGTTACAACATGGTTTCCAGAGAATCCTGATCTTTCAAAGATATATAAAACTAAGTCTATGACTAAGTCTATGTAGTTCAAACCTCTCAGTTTATACATGAAGGACTTGAAACCCAGACAGGGGAAGGGGCTTTCCCTAAGCTGTAATCAAACCAGAAGGCAAATACTACCAATTCTTCTTCATTTTTAAAATCAATATCTATGTGTATATTTAATATTCAACAACTACTTATTAAACATCGGCTAAGTTATAGACAGAAATTGAAGCTACAGTGGTGCTTGTACTCATCCTAGGGAGAGGAGACAGAGATAGGTGAGTAAATGAGTACATTTATATTATTACCAGGTAGTCATAAATGGTATGGAGAAAAAAGAAGAAAATTGGACTGCTTGGAGAGAGGACCTCCTTGAGGGAAAAAAAACCTTATTTAGTAGAAACCTGAAGGAGTTGGGGGAGTGAGCATATATATGTGGTCTAGGGGAGGAGGATTTCAAGGAGAGGGAATGAGTTAAAAACCTGGTGTTGGTGTTGTCCACTGTGTCTGAAGCAAGCCTGGATGCCAGCATGTCTGGGATGAGATGGAGAGAAGCCAGCCCTGAGGCTGGAGAGGGACCAGACATGAGAGTGGGGAGCAGGTCAACACGCCGGCTTTTAGGCCTCGTGTGAGGTGGAGAGCTGGCAGATGATTTTGAATAGATAAGAAACCTGTTTTCTTCTTTTTAAAGCATCTCTTTGGCTGAATTTTGACAATGTATTGTAGGGGGAGGAAAGGACAGGGCATTTAGGGGCATCTTAGGAGAAGGCCCTTTTTTTGAAGTATAGTTGATTTGCAATATTGCATTAGTTTCAAGGGTGCAGTATAATGAGTCGGTCTTTTATTGAGATAGTCTTTTTTCCTCTATAGGTTATTAGGAGATGTTGGATGTAATTCCCTGTGCTGTACAGTAAATCCTTGTTGCTTATCTACTTTATGTATAGTAGCTTGTGGGCTTCCCTGATAGCTCAGTTGGTAAAGAATCCACCCACAATACAAGAGACCCCGGTTTGATTCCTGGGTTGGGGAGATTCGCTGGAAAAGGGATAGGCTACTCCCTCCAGTATTCTGGCCTGGAGAATTCAGTCCTATACAGTCCATGGAGTTGCAAAGAGTCGGACACAACTGAGCAACTTTCACTTTCACTGGTATTATATTTTTAGATTCCACATAAAAGTTACATTTGTCTTTCTCTGTCTGACTTACTTCTAAAACCGTAACATTCTGTGGGCCCATCCACGCTGATGCAAATGCAATATTTCATTCTTTTTTGTGGCTAATATTCTATCGCGTGTGTGTATGTGTGTACCACATCTTCTTAAGCCAATTGTCTGTTGATGGGCACTTGAATTGTTTCCACATCTTGGCTATTGTAAATAGTGCTGCTAGGAACACTGGCTTTACACTTTTTCTGGGTATATACCCTGGAGTAGGATTGCTGGATCATGTGGTAGGTCTATTTTTGCTTTTTCAAAGGAAACTCCATACTGTTTTCCTTAGTGATCGAGCCACTTTACATTCCTACCAACAATGTAGGAGAATTCTCTCTTCCGCACACCCTCTCCAGCATATGGTACTTGTAGACTTTTTGGTTGGTGATGGTCATTCTGACCAGTGTGAAGTGATATCTAATTGCAGTTTTGATTTGCATTTCCCTAATAATTAGCGGCATTGAGTATCTTTTCCTGTGCCTGTTGGCCATCTGTGTGTTTTCTTTGGAAAAATATCAGAAGACCTAAGTAGACCAACTCATTTTTTGATTGGATTGCTTGTTTTTTCCATATTGAGTTACATGAACTGTTTGTATACTTTGGATATTAATCTCTTGTAAGTTGCAGTTTTTGCCAATGTTCTTTCCCAATTTCTAGTTTGTCTTTTCATTTTATGTTGGTGGTTTTCTTTCTGTGCAAAGGCTTGTAAGTTTGATTAGGTCCCATTTGTTTTCTTTTGTCTTGGGAGACTGATCTAAGAAAATATTGCTATGATTTTTGTCAAAGAATATTTTGCTTATTTTCTCTTCTAGAGGTGTTATGGTTTCAGGTATTATATTTAGGTCTTTAAACTATCTTAAGTTTTTTTGTATATGGTATGAAGGAATATTCTAATTTCATTGATGCTCATGTGGCTGTCCAACTTTCCCAGCACTGCTTGTTGAAAATACTGTGCTTTTTCCACCGCATTCTTACATTCTTTGTTGTGGATTAATTGCTTATTGACTGGTTTATTTCTAAGCTCACTATTCTGTTACACTGAGCTATGTGTTTGCCTTTGTGCCAATACAACACTGTTTTTATTACTGTAGCTTTGTAATATAGTCTGAAGTCTGGATGGGTTATATCTCCAACTTCGTTCTATTTTCTCAAGATTGACTTAGCAATTCTGTGTCTTTTATGGTTTCGTCTAAATTTTAGGATTATTTGTTTTAGTTCCATGAACAATGTCATGGGTATTTTGATAGGGATTGCATTAAACCTGTGGATTGCTTTGGGTAGTATGGCTATTTTAACAATATTAATTCTTCCAATCCAAGAGCTTGGGATATCTTTCCATTTCTTTGTATCACCTTCAATTTCCTTATCAGTGTTTTATAATTTTAAGAGTATAGCTCTTTCACCTTCTTGGTTTAAGTTTATTCTTAGGTATTTTTTCTTTTGATGCAATTTTAAACAGGATTTTTTACTTCCTCTTTCAGACATTTTATTGTTAATGTAAAAAACAAAAGATTTCTGTATATTAACCTTATGTCCTGTTATCTTGCTGAATTCATTTCTTAACTCTAATAGATTTTGTGTAGAGACTTTAGGGTTCTCTATGCAGAGTATCATGTCCTCTGCAACTAGTGACAGTTTTACTTTTTCCTTTCCTAATCAGATACTTATTATTTCTTTTTCTAGTCTGATTGCTGTGGCTAGGACTTCCATTAATATGTTGAATAGAAGTCATGAGAGTGGTCATCCTTGACTTGCTCCTGAATTCAATAGGAAGGCTTTCAACTTTTAGCTTTTGAATATTGTGTTGGCTGTGAGCTTGTCATAAATGGCTTTTATTATGTTGAGATATGTTCCTTCTGTACCAAATTTGAAACACATTTTTTTCATGAATGGATGCTTAATTTTGTCAAATGCATTTTCTGCTTCTATTGAGATGATTGTGTTATTTTTATCCTTTGTTTTGTTAATATAGTGCATTGCATTGATTGATTTGTGTATGTTGACCCATCCTTGTGACCCTAGAATCAATCCAACTTGATCATGGTGTATGATTCTTTTTATGTGTTGTTGGACTTGATTTTTTAATATTTTGTTGAGGAAAACAAAATATTTTGTTTTTTTTGTGTATATTCATCAAAAAATGGCCTGTAATTTCCTTTTTTGGTAGCATCTTTGTCTGATTTTGTATCAGGGTGATGGTGGCCTCAGAGAATGAGTTTGGGAGTGCTCTCTCCTCTTCAATTTCTTGGAACAGTTTGAGAAGGTATAAGTTCTTCTTTGTATTTTGGTAGAGTTCCCCAGTGAAGCCATCTGGTCTTGGATTTTTGTTTGCTTGGAGTATTTTATTATTATAGAGTCTATTTCACTTCTAGTGATAGATCTGTTCAAATGATCTGTTTCTTCTTGACCTAGTCTTGTCAGGCTTTATGTTTTTAGAACTTGTCCATTTTTTCTAGGTTCAATTTATTGATAATAACTGTTCATAGAATACTCTTACAACTTTTAGGATCTCTGTGTTATTGGTTGTTATGTCTCCTTTTTCATTTCTTTTTTGTTTAATTATATCTTCTCTCTTTTCTTCATGAGCCTGGTTAGAGATTTATCAATTTTGTTTATTAAGAGGAGCTGTTAAGAGACTACTAAAATAGTTCTGGCAGGGATGGTCTGGGGTTAGAACAAGCCTGTAGTGATGGAGGTGTTGCAAAGTGATTGGATCCTGATATAATACTTTTGGAGTAAAGCAAATGAAATTTTATGTGTAAGAGAGAAAGAGTCATGCACGATTCCAGTATTTTTTGTGTAATTGGAAGCATAGAGTCTCCATTTATTGAGACATAAAAAACCGTGGGGGAAGAGCAGGTATCAGTGAGAATATCAGGTGTTGATTTGGAATATCTAAGTTTGATAAGGAGATTGATACCTTAGTGAAGACCCTGAGCAGGTAGTTAGATATGTTCTGGAGTTCAAGAGATAGGTCCAGCTGGGAATAGAACTCTGGGGGCTGTAAGTATATATGTACTTAAAGCCATGGACCAAATGAGAGTTGAATGTAATGCTGCCGCTGCTGCTAAGTCACTTCAGTCGTGTCCGACTCTGTGACCCCACAGATGGCAACCCACCAGGCTCCCCTGTCCCTGGGATTCTCCAGGCAAGAACACTGGAGTGGGTTGCCATTTCCTTCTCCAGTGCATGAAAGTGAAAAGTGAAAGGGAAGTTGTTCAGTCATCCCCGACTCTTAGAGACCCCATGGACTGCAGCTTACCAGGCTCCTCTGTCCATGGTTTTTCCAGGCAAGAGTACTAGAGTGGGGTGCCATTGCCTTCTCCAGCTGAGTGTAATAGAGAGACTCTAAGGTTGAGGCCCCGAATGACCAACATTTAGAATTTACTGAGGTGAGGATGATTCTGTCAAAGAGACCAATACGAGCAGCCCATGGTGGAGGGGAGAGCCAGGATATTGTGGTACTTGGAAAGCTGGTGGAAAATAGTATTCCAGGGAGAATGGAAAGGTCAACTCACTCAAATGCTGTAGATGGGACAAATAAGATGAGGACTTTGAGTTAACCACTGGATTTAGAAACCAATGGAACTGATCTTGAGAAAAGATCCACTGGAGTATTGAGAGTGAAAGCCCAGTCAGAAAGGGTTAAAGAGAGAACTGAAGGGAGAGGAATTGGAAGCAATGAACATAGACCACTCTTTCGAGCTCTGTATGAAGTGGGGAAGGAAACGAGATGGTAGCTGAAGGCGCATGTGGCGCGAGAGGAGGATACGCAGGACACCTCACCAGAACTCAGAGTGCAGCTCTTCTTGTTACTCTGCTATGGTAATCGCCTTAGGCTTCAAAGAACCAGCATTTATTACCACATCATCTCCCTCAAATGCCCTTCTAAATTAAGGCCACCTTCCCTCATCTCATCCCTATAGCAAAAAACTTTGGTGACAATCCCCTAATTATCTACTCAATAATATTCAAATCATTTTCCTTAGAATTCAAGGGGGGAAAAATTCTTTGCTACAGAGAGTCTGTCCCTTCTCTCTGCATAACTTTCCTTGTGCCTAATTATTGTCACTTCCTTCACCTTCCTGATCTCTGCTTAGGAAAACCTTACATGCCCTTTAGGTCCCTACTCAAGTATTCCAGATGATATGACCCCCCCTTGTTAATGGCCTTAGCCAGAAATATATCTTTCTCATCTCTACTACCATTGTATTTATTGTCAAAGCGTTTTCCAGCTTAGTTAGTGTCCTATAGACTAAACGTTTTTGTCTTCCATAGCGAAGAATGTGAAGCAGATGAATGAGTTATATGAAGATATGTTGAGTTAAAAATGAGCAAATGTAAAACATATTTAACCACATTCCAGCACTATGTTTGGAACTGCATGGCCTAGCCTACATAGACTTAGGGGGATATTCGATTTCGTGGCAACTCAGAGCCTCCTGCTCAGTTGCCACGAAGCCTCACCTAGAGGAGTTCCCTTATGATGGTAGAAGCCAACATTTCTTCATAAACTAAAAAGAAGCGTGAAATCTGTGAATTCAAGTAATTTTTCTAAAGCTTTTTTGTACTGTCTAGACAAAAATGTTAATGAAATATATCTCATGTTTAAGAATTTATCTTTGAAGAGCTAGTTTTTAGGCATTGTGTATAAAATTCAAGAATTCAGTTTGCAAAAGAAATTAAGCCTTGTTCCATTCTCTTTAATATTGAGCTAAGTCCTATAGTTTGTCATTAGAATTCTCTTTCAGGAGGAAAAGATAGTTGTCTGCTATTAGTTTTTGTTTAATTTTTATGAAAGGCTTAAGTACTTTATTAATATTTATTGATAGCCTAGCAAAATAAGTAAAAATCTCTAGCCCTAATAAGAGTTAAGAGTTGGGGCCAAAATTCCATGTTTTAATGTGTTGTCCTCTGGACCCTGTTCTGGCTTAGGGGATTGAATTACACCTTTTATGGAAAAGAATTGGGTAATGATGAATTCAGGCAGATGTAAGGTACTTGCACTCACACAACTATTTTTCTTGAAACAATGCATAAGTATTTTATATTGAGAAAAATAGGTTGGCCTAGGGCACTTTATGTTCTGCTTAACAGATTAAAATAAAATAAAATAACAGATTAAAATTAAATTAAATTAAATTAAAATAAAAAGCATGTTACTTTTCTCTTCTAGAATTTTTTCTCAACTGTCACATTCTGTAATTCCATTGTGGAAAGGAAAATATCTGTGGTTTCTCTAGAATATTTCCTTAGTGCTTGGCTTCTACTGGGACTAAATTAAAATATTTTTCATACATATTTCGTCCATGGGTATTCAAAGAGAAGAATGATTGCAGGTTTGAAAATGAGATGTGTGGAAATCAACATTTTAGATGTATAATGAAAGTGACTTTTACCAGGAAACTCTGCCAACTGCCTTCAAAATAATTAACGTGGAAATTGGAATTAATATTGCATGCCCCCAAACAGTTATTGTATAGTGCACAGGTGGTGGTTATGTGGAAGCAGAGATGTGTTCAGAAACCTCTGACCTGGGTGGTACTCTGTCACAACCCGCCTGTATTCACAGATGAATTCCATCTCATTCCCTTTTATCCTGCATCACAACTGCCCCGGGCATACTTACACAGGTGTACCCATTTATCCAGAGAGGACTACACTTCTGAGAAAATAGCTTAATAAACTATTTTGCATTTGCAATAAGTAACTTAAATGAACTATCTATACAAAGGATATAGGTTTCCTGGTTAGTCATATAATTAAACTTTCTCAAGGTGTTTAAGGTATGAAGTATTTTTGAGAATCAAAATATCACATGCATACAATGAATGCCAGTTTGGTATCAATTTCTGAAGGACTTAGTGAATAACATTGTATGAGTGGTCTCTTGTATTTTGAGAGTTAGGGATGGGGAGACACCTTTTCTTATTTTGGTAAAATACTTATCTGGTCATTAAGGAAGAAAAATCACGTTTACTATATGTCATATTCTGTCATACACATGAATATGTAACTGCATTTAGAAGCAGCTGCTAATTTGAGGAGCAACAGCAGAAATTTTGTTTCCGGATATATTCCTATAAGAAGCATGCAAATAGGGATTTCTTTTTCGTCTTACGGAAATTTCTTAGTCTAGTTCTGAAGTTTTCTAGTACATGTTGGAAACAAATTTATGTAGTTTTTATTTCTAGATCTGTCTTTTCTATTCATCTTTAATACAAATGTTCAATCACCAAGTGCTAGGGTTACCTGCTTGAAAAATCATACTTCATTCTGGAGATAGGATGTATTCTCCCAGGAGGCTGACCTTGTTTTCAAGTCAGGCACATTTGGAACTCCAGTTCTGACATTTACTAGCTATGTGACCTTTGGCAAATGATTTAACCTCTCTGAGCCCCTTTTCCCATACATGACTGGCCTTCAAGAGCTGTTGGAGGTGGTCCTCGTGTTTAGCAATCATTAAGGGAAAGGCTGGTCCATTCCTTCTTTTATCTTCCTTTTAAAACTTCCACTGCAGTTTAGAACAGAACCAAAATAAAATCCCTCCCAAGCAAACAAGACTAATCTGATTAAAAAGAAAGTGTGTGATTAAAGTGATTTCCTTAGCTGCAAGACACTGTGTGGTTTGGAAAGCAGTTCCTTTGTAGGATGTCAATATACTATTGAAAATAATTCACATCAAGAATACACAACTGTGTATGCTGATCTGTCATCATTTTCATACAATTCGTAGATACCTTTCCATCTCCAAATATGTCTTTTAGCTTTCTTTTCATCCCAATTAATTCATTTTCCTAGTTGTCCACCTTTTCTGGAGAAAAGGCATGGGAGGGTTGAGGGAAACAAGAAAAATAGGAAGAGGAGAACTCCAGGGCAATTAGAATCATGTGAGAAGGGGCATCAGTGTGGGAACATCAAAGCTTCATGTCTTATTTTCACCCCTTTATAAAATGAAAAGCCTCCTTTTGTTTAACTTTCCCTTCCTCTGTGGGCAGAAGGGAAGGAGTTCATCTTTCATTCTTTTCAAACTTGATCTTTCATCTAGTAACCTCAACTCTGGAAGCTTTTGTAACAATGGGAAAATGCATCTAATAATTCTAGATCCAGTACATTGAGTCCTTTTGGCAAGAGGGATGGAGGGCAAATCACTATTGGATGAGAGAAAAGAGATCACTTTACCTTATATTACTTTACATTTAGATGTATTATGTTTAGCTCTGGGACCTGCTCACTTTCTTAGACATCTGCATAATGCCAGGAGAATCAGCTGATCCAGAAATACAGATTTGATTGGAAATGCCTGGTGAGGAACTTCCTCAATGAGGAGGGGCCAGAGTAGTACCTAGTGGCAGGCTTCCCTTGGGTACACCAATTTTTTTCTTTTATACCTTCTCGCTTGAGGTTTTCAGATTCAGACCTGGCCATTCTTCCTTTTTTTCTGTTTCTTTCCTGTCCTACTTTTCTCTCTCCCTTAGCACCTGCTAAAATGTAAGAAGCTGTCAGGACACACCTGACTTTTAGTTGTCTAGGAATTTTATCTCTCTTCAACAAATGAAAATGTTAGTATTATGCAAAGTTCAAGTATTTTTTATTTTCTTGTTTTTTCTCTGGGTCTTAGATTTCTCTCATTCCTTCCACTTCTAGATCCTATTTGCATTTTAGGCAGAGACACCCCATGGCCAATATCTATCATGTATATTCTCCCAAGGACCAATTTCCCTTTTTCTATTTCATTCCTGGTGCCACCTCTTTGCTGTCTGTTTCTAATCTTTTTCTGAGTGAAATCTTATTGAATATGTCCTCTGTGAAGTTCAGTAGGCCTCGGTTCCCATCCAGACTCTGACATTTACTAGCTTGGGCCTACAACAGTTACCTCTTCTCTCTGAGACTCATTTTAATAGAATCTACCTCTTGAAGGCTGTGTGGGAACAGAAATAGGAAGTAAATATGCCTGGTGGGTTTCCTGCCTAGGGCTCTGCTGGAGCAATGCAAAGCTAAGTCATTTACATTCAATGATAGGAGAAATGTGGGAAGGATTTCCAGCCCATTCCTCCTGGAAAAACTGTATTCAAGGAAGGAGAGTCCTAGTCCGCTGAGATGAATTGATGACCTGACTCAACAGTTGGACCGCATTTACCATCGCATCTCCCTTTTAAATGACCCACTTTTGTTCTCCAAAGAGACCTAACTGACTGGCTGCTGTCTTTCTCCAGTTTGAACTTCAATGGATGCTGATCCATTGTGACCCCCTGCGACCCCGGAGAGAAACTTGTCATGAGCTGCCAGCTAGGATCACGGTGAGTCCCTAGACAATCTGCAAAGGCCACTTGCAGCCAGCTTACCTCTCTACACCGCCGCAAACTCTCCCCGTCCTCACTGTTTGTCTAAAAGAGTCCAGGCTTTTGCTGCACAGACCAGATATTGAAGAAGCGCGGGTCCCACCCACAGTCTGGCGGGTAGAAACCACTTGCGCGGGGGAGGGGGGCGACTGAAGGGGTATGGATCCAGCTTGGGTGGCTTACGATCCTCCCCAGCCCCCGGACCCCTCACCTCCCAGCCTCTCTCCAGGAAAATGCTGGTCACTACTCAAGCCCTCGGTGGCACACAGGCCACCTGAGAAGACTCTGGGGACCGCGAGAGGTCCCCAGGGGCAGGTGGGGCGGAGGCGGGGAAAGGGTTAAGGGGGACTGTTGTCATTCTATCCGTCCTCTGGCCCGCCAGCTCTCCTCCAATCCCCGGGACCCTCTCGGGGGCCGTTCATAAACAGGAGGAACTCACCCTCCTGGGCCGGCGCCCCCTCGCATCCCCGGCTCCCGGGGGCGCTCCTGGCGGGGACTAGCGCCACTGCGCGCGCTGCGGGCATGGCCTGGGCGGCGTCGGGCCGCAGGGCCCTCGGGCTGAGACTGCTGCTGTCGGGGCTCTGCTTGTGCGCAGCTCAAGTAAGTTGTGCGCGGGTTTAGGGGACCGCCTTCTCACTGTCTCCCCCCTCTTTTCTTTCCTCCAGACCATCGACCAGGTAAGCCGGGGGCGAGAAGCGCTGGCGTGTTCCAAGTGCGCTCAGGGCGAGGCGGGGGTGCAGTCGCCTGGGGAAGCGCGCGGAGATGCGGAGCATCCCGCGGGCCGCGCGGCTCCGCGCATCCTCGGGCCACGCACCTGCAGCGAGCAAGGTGGGAGGCGGGGGCCCGAGGGGACACCCCGAGGGTCCGAGAACGGGCGCCCCCTTACCGACCGGGCCCCACACTGCAGGCTCGGGCCGCGGAAGCCCTAGGAGGCTGGAGGCCGGGGCTTTAATTTTCAGCCTTGCTTCCCTCCGCACTTCGTCCCCTCCCCGCCCCTGGTCCTGGGCGGCCGGGCCCGGGGGAGGCGCGATCCCAGGCAACCTCGCATCCCGCCTGCGTGGACTCGGCGGCCCGGGCTCACCTCGGAATTTCGGCAGCACCGGGCAGAGGCGGGCGGGGTAGGGGGCGGCGCCGTTTGAGGTTTCACTTACAAAGACCCCATTGTAACCTGTCTGGTCACCGGGAGTTTAGAAAAACCAAGGTTTCCTTGATGAAAGAAGCCTTTTAATTTTTTTTTTTTTCCTTCCATTCAGAAGAGAAAAAACCTAAAATTCCCACATTTCCTAAAACGCGTCCAAACTTTCAGAGGCCAGCCTTCCATCGAGCGCCATCAAAGCGGAGCTATTTGCAACAGATAAAAGGGGTCACGCTCTGGGGTCCGCCTGAAATTTGGCGTCTTTATGAAATGAGGTGCACAGACCTCCTTCAAGAGGAGGATCTGAAGAGGTCGGGCCCTCGCTGAGTTTCTCGGCCTCGCCTGTCTCTCCCTAAGAGGGCCCCCTAGTTTTCTTCTGAACGCAGACAGATCTACAAAACCATCCTGGAGTTGATCTGGTGTGGCTCGCCTCGGTTCTGAGCTGCCTCACTTTATCCAAAAGGCTGACCTGCATTTCTTGATTAAATTCAGGAATTCAGTGACCACCATCTTTATGATCCAACCCCATGAGTAAGAGGCCCCCTCTTCCCCACAAGCCCCGTTGGGTTGAAAGCTCCGTAGACGGGAGGATCCCACTCTGGGGGCCCAGATTCTGCTCTCACC